>NW_026782181.1:55000-578228 GCF_031769215.1 Ylistrum balloti
ATATTGACCCACAATTTATAACGGGCCTTACGGTATAAAACTTCGACTGGTTCTTTTTATGACTAAAAAGTAGGAGAAAAGACTATAATATATCTTTTACAAATAATTATGAAACAAATTTTATGAGCTTGTATTAAGAAGCAATGATTGCACAGGTAGAATATAGCAAAGGACCAGGGTAAGCCTGTGTGGTAGCTATATTACTGCTCCTCGACTGACAACTCTCATGCAAGTACTTGAAAAATTAATATGTGAAAGCTCCGCGCCCACAAGATATAGAAAGATCGATACTAGTTATCGTCCGTGAAATTACTCCACTACCCATCTGGATTAAGTAATGGTTATATCAAGGTTAGCACTATGTGCATCACTATAAATTGTCCGTGAAATTACTCCACTACCCATCTGGATTAAGTAATGGTTTTATCAATGTTAGCACTATGTGCATCACTATAAATTGTGAGTTCTCGTAACTAACACTACAATTTTAGTAGAAAGTCTACAGATAAGCAGAGGTAAGGCGACTGTCCTATGTAGTCTAGGAACGTTTCAACATCAAATGAATTGTACATTTATCATACATCTTTTCGTCATTATATATATTACTTGAGGAATACAATTCAATGAAAATGTTACAAAATTCATTTTTTTTCTCTCCGCTTGAAGCACGGAAAGGTACGAAATTATGTGCATATATAAGTTGTTGTAAACACTAAGGAGCGCTTTCATTTTGGCAGCCTACGCCCTATCCTTCGCTTCTCGCTCTTGTGTTATAACATATATAGGTCCTCGGATTCCATTAAGACAACCTATTACTATTCTAATGAGTGCCTTGATACCATCAAGGAAATAGTTGGAGGCAAGTTGTTGTCATTGCTTGAATCGTCCGTAGTATGACTCCACTATCCATCTGGATTTAGTTACTGATATGTCAAGGTTAGCTTGTAGGTCGTCATGTTGGGTCTTCCCAGGTTTTCAGATAAGACGGCTTACTTGTTGCCAAATAACGTAATTCTAAATCTGGCAAAATGTCCCTAATCCCTCAATCAACATTAATACTTGTAATCTTTCTCCAGAGAGAGACTATCCATGATGACTTTTGCAATCTTTGCAGCATTATCGCTTGTAGGAAAAGGTCCTATTGTATGCAGAATGTAACCATCAGACAGGGCTATGCTCATGACCTTCAAATAGTTCTGCTTCTTCTGGCCAAAGTAGGGGATTCTCTGGAGCTATGTACCGTCAAGTATGACAGTTGCCCGCTTGCCAAGATATACCTCTGAGAACACAGTGTTGTGCTCTTCGATATTTTCTCTTGTTCACATAAAAGGAACATCGGAACAATGGTTATTTCTAATGCTTTTACTATGGAATGAAATGTTTTCGATATACTGGGAAAATGACATGTTAAAAAGAGTTGGACACAGTTTCCATGGTATACCCGTCTTCAATTTCACCCAGAACAACAATAGTGCATCCTTATGGCTTGGGGTGTAAATGCTAGTGCCAATAGAGGATGAACAATAAGAAAGTTTTAGAAATTGTGTTCTTGTCCAACCTGTCCATGCTTTAAAATCGGTATCATCTAGAGAGGAGAAACGCTGCTGAAGACTCCTGCTTTGATAGCTTATGTAATATCTCCAAAAGATATGATGCTTTTCTTTGATTTGGAAGGTAGTTGGAAAGCAAACATTTCACTTTCATCAGTACAAATTTCAACGTTAGAATTAAGATTGTTCCCTACGAGATGATGCGAACAAAAACATGTCTTAATTTTCATAAGGATAATTAACTTATTCTACATTGATATTGAATGCCACACAGATTTTAATAACATACGATGGAATAAAAGTATCAATTAACTGCACTATTTAGCTGGTTTGTCCATGTAGGACTCGTTAACTAAAAGCCTCAAATTGCTGTAACATACGATGAGTTAAGTGACTAAGGAAAATGCAAAGTCGTTGATATAATTGTCAAAAACCAGACGGAGAGGTGCAATATCTAACATGTAAAGAAGAAAGAAAAATGGGATCAAAACATAGCAGCCAGGTTTTGGTACACCCGTTCACCAGTAGTGTCTGCCACCTTCAGTCTTGAAGCTTGTGTAAAAGACAAAGAAATGAATAGTACTTATCTGTTATAGATACAGTCGAACCATACAATAATAAAAGATAAATAGATCCACATTGCACGCTCTTAATACTATAACTTAAATTATTCAATGTTAATTTTAAATACGAGTCCCAGCACATCGACTAGATCAATAATGGTAAAATGCTGTGGTGATACCATAGTATTAGTTTGTTCGAAATCAACGGATGATATTGTGAATTTTAGTGGTTGAAATTTTACATACTGATGCACATGTAAAAAAAATCCCTTCATTATTTATAAACTCTCCACCGTTCAATACTCCAAACACGCATTCATACGGTCTTGCATTTCAATTTACTTTTTCCTTAGAATGTCGAATGGGATCTTCCGAACGTATTAATATGTAACACAAATTTTGCAATCTTTCATCATTTCCGGAGTAGTCTGATTTAATTATATGAATATGGCAATGGTGATTTCAATGCAATGTTGAAATATAAGTTCACTTTTTTCTCTCACATTTCACTTGGTTAATGCCTGAAGTACGTTTTAATGCATAGTACATTTAAAGCCAGTCAGAAAAAAAAGACATGTTAACAGAAACTCTTGAAAATGTACAAGTCTTCCGCAAAGGAAGCGGTTTCGGTTTCATCGACGACATCCGCTTTATAGCCCTTGGTCCAAGTAAATAATAACTTGTTCTCAAATGAGTACAGACGACACAGCCTACCAATGAACATCAGACACATAGCTTACCGTCGACTGTAAATGGTAATGTTTAGACTTTCCATATGGTCGTCAACGACTGTGGTATCAAGCAACTGAACTGTATAAGGACAAGTGCTAGTTGACAACAATTGAAAGAGTTGCCATAAAAGAAAAAGAAACATTGTGCTAGAGTGGGGAAGTGTATGTAACAAAAGGATTCGGTGCGAAGTCGAAAAAGTAGGTTACCCATAGTGTGTCTTCCGCAATATACGTTTTTGTAATGAAGCCTCGTACAAATAAGAACGAACGAAAATACTTGACAATATGAGGCCTCATTTAACATGAATTGTCCTTATAATATCAGAAAGTTCCCTTTGAAATAACAGCTATTGAGACCACACTCATTAGCAGTTCATACTGGCTTAAAGGTACACTGAATAACTCTTCATCGATTCCATAGGCAACATAATGCTTTATATGTAGCTTTTCCTAAACATCTGATATTGCAGTTCCGTCCCCTAGAAACAATAATAAAAATACCAACATGTCAACAAAATCTTCAAATTTTCAAACTAAAATTCGATGGAACAGTAGGAAAAGGGAATCGAATATTTCAATGTGAGATCAAATTTGTGAAGATCATACGCCTTTTATTATCTGATTGTACTTTCTACCTCTCGTTGGTCTTCCTATAGGTCTTACCCAGTTGACGAAGCATTAAATATTACCATAGCTGCCATGACAGCAGGCAAGATACAAAGACTTATAAGCTTAAATACTGGCAACCAACTTTCTTTCGTGACGATTAGTATCGATAAGTGCATCACAACAGTTATTTGCAACTGAATTCCGCAAAAGTGTTATAAAATCTGTACTCAACATATTTTCGATAGTTAATTGGCTATTTGTAACACTTACATGCCCAAAGTTTGCTATTGATGATCGACAAAATGTAATGTTAATTGTAGTCTCTTTTCTTCATTAACAATTTGTTCATGCTGTGAAAAAAAAACCGAAACGGAAAGAATTATGTTTCAGTTATCCCTGAGTTTACTTCAGTGTAACAATAATCATATTTGCTACTGTACAAATTAATAAAAACAATACCTTTGATCTTTTCAATATGTAAAGGATGAAAAGGCACCTATCACAATGCGTATATAAGTACATTGAACTGTTTGGTTTGGGGTTGTAAGGATAAGCTTTGTACATTTTGTTCGTACTTTTTCCATACACACAAATATGAAGAGAGGCTGAACAAGTGCAACTGAAACAACACCCAGCCTCAAAAAACTCATTGGACAAAATGGTATCACGAAAGACAAAACGGCCACAATAGTATTCAGCTAGAACAAAATAATGTTCTTTTTATTGATGGATCATATTTCTACCTTGGGACAATTATATTGATAGTTTAATGTGTATGCACCCCCTGGTACCAATGATCAGTATACCGCTAAATGATGCGAACATGAGCCCTGTAATGAACACTGCATATATGAATAACACAAAGTTAATCATAATCACGTTATGGAACAATGGGTACTTTTTTAATTATCAGACATGGAGTATTGTATCTGTTCACGTCTCACTTCGTTCGATTGACTACTGAGTATTGACTTTGTATCAGGTTTACCTCCGAATGACGTTCGAAATTGGTTCAATGAATGTATCACCACTGGCTTTATTATATGCTTTATTGACATACCGACACACAGTGGACCTAATTGAATTACATGTTTAATGCTATGAATTTTTAAAGTCATTTCCAAATTAACCTGTTATCCTGTCACATCAGTATTCATGTTTATGTCCTTGAATAATGCTATAATAAATATATATTATGGCAAATTGAGCATTGAAAAAGAAATCGATGTCCGTTTAAAAAAACCTATTAGAATTCGAATTAAACGTCCAGGTATCCAGGTGTTCGAAATTAGTACTTTAGAACACGACAGTAGTCAATGTATAGACAATCAGCTGTTATCTTCATTCTGTATTTCTTAGCGTCTATACTTTTTAGAAGACCTATTCGACATTAAGACGTTAATACAAAAATACTCAGCATGTCATTACCAAATCACAACTAACAACATATCAGCAGCATTTTGTTTCAAACCCAAATATGATTAAACTAAGCCAAATTTTAACAGAGGAAAGATTTACAAAGTTACCCGATGATATCCATAATGTGAATTTAGGTATATCCAAGTATGTAATATGTTCCAAAAATGAGAACAAGGTAAACAAAGGACCATCAGACATACTCATAATCCTCAAACATGTCCAGCTTCAATTGATCATCATGGCCACCGTAAATCTACGCCATTTTGCATCTCTCTATACCCGAGTATATCCTTCAGTTGCCGACATCTTGCACGACAATATTAAGTACAAGCCCTGGGACATCGAATCAAATGTGTCGTATATATACTATAAATTAGGGATGCAGGGATGCTGCTTTTCAGACATAGATAATTCACAATAGACAGACAGACAGTCAATAAATCCTACATGACTTTATTATAAGACGTCTATCAAACTGCTATATAACAGTGATTTTGTTGTAAGAAGAAATCGTGGTAAGCGGCTTATGTAGAAGAGTGTGTTGTGGCCTTGATTTCCAATTCTGGTGGGTATATATGATGAATGAATTTATTTAAAGACAAGACATCATTAATATATATGAAAGGGAAAGTGAAACTAGAGGAACTCGCAAAGTGATGATGACATGTTTTGATAAGCTCTTCGGTAAATTCAGCCTAGTATGAAAGCAAAAACAAGAGAGTTATGGGGACTCACTTTGTTCGTTGTCTCTCCAGATTCCATCACATGTAATGATCGCGACTTATTTCCGAACAACATTACCTACAGCCTTGTTAATCCAGGCCAACTTAACGCAACGCCACGTTCGTAAAAAGCGGTACAAGGTAGTGATAACCAAATATGAAACATACTGGTGATAAAGGGATGTTCAAATAATGATAAGATGACTACAACTGATGTCTTCATGTTTATAAAGTTTACAATGCCTTCATAATTTTTTGCACTCTACTATGCCGTAAATTATACTGACAGTAGTTGAACTCTATTGTACCATTAAGTGGTTTTATTACGTTGTACGAGCAGTGATGACGTCTGATGGAGAAGAGGCTGTAATGTCATTGATTTCAAGTAAATAAAATAAAAATCCGTAAAACCAGGAAATCGACCAATAGAATGTCACCTTCCGTTCCCATAGAAAAGGCATGGTAACGTTAGCGATTGTAGCCGATATCCAGTGGCGATTATAGCTCTTTCAATAAAGAGCATACACATCCCCAGGTGGCATGTATCAGTGTATGTTTAACAGGAAGCTGATAAACAAACTCGTTTGTCCGGTCGTGGCTGTATTCTTGGGCATTTATCCAGTCACTTTCGATATCATACGACGGGACTCCCGTATTTATTTAAGTGAGGTAATCGCCAGCTACTACAAGGAGAACCCGATTTAAAAAAAACAACATCGATACCTAATGTGCCTTATGTGAAATCATTAACGAAGGACGTTAGTGTTTAACCTCGAAAACTCATTAAAATCAATATCAACACCACGAAAGCACCATATAGCAATGTTAAGTTATGGTCGTCCTAGTGTCGACGAATAATTATAACTCATATTTAATAATATTTCAATGGTGTGGTAATGTTTCATTAAAGGGTGCAACTCTAGCATGACATTTTGGGTGCATTTGTGAACGACTACGGTACTTTTCCTTTTGTCAGGATCATAATCGCCTTGTTGTAGTTGTAATCGTTTGCAACTAGTGTCATAATTGTTTTCTTCTGTGGTAGAATAACGTCTATGCGGATTGTGTTGAACATATCCTGATCATTTGCATTATGTTATACTTAGTTACTCAAGCGTCATAGAAACACTTAATTGGTTTACAATACATAATTGATATATGGGCTGATTGTCCTCGTCGGATTTGAACAAAATCAATTACGGAGTGGTGACTTTGTGTAATCTACTTGTTTAGGTAAAAATATCATGACGCTAATTGATTGTTTATCATTACATTTGTATTTTTTTCATCTTATATCAGTAACAAGATCTTTCTGTAGGGCTCATTTCGCTCTATGAATTATGATTATGTAATTTTGTGAGTACAAGGCCGGAATTAAACTTGTACGATATATAATCGGTAGCTGTCGAGTAAGTTGTATTTACAATCTCAATATAAGTGTAGTGACTGAGGGAATTTTCTCATTATAGCCAGTAATGCTTTTTATATATGGTGTGAAAATATGTGCTTTTTTTGTTACAGATGTTGGTGTAAGTATTCTTCCATTTATAACTAGTGAGTAGTCTGTATCAGCGAGAAGTGATTTTGACGGACTGAACCAATAGGAGAAATTTATGAACACGATGTCTTTTAAAACATAAAAAGTTTTTTTATTTGACACAAAGTTCGACTCAATTGAAAACGCATTTGTCATTCAAAGAAACTTTGAATATTCTAAATTGTTTTTCTAATTTTTAAAGTTATAAGTTTGTACTGTAATTCGGGTTTTACATAACTGTGCAAGGCGGTCAACATTACATTTTCCTGTCTTGGTTATTAATCATTTTTATTTAGTATGATTTTATTTTCTTACCTTTAGTAAAAGCAATGATGTAACTAACAAAAAACACCAAGAAAATAACATTGCTACATAATCATAATCGAAACTCAAATTACATAAAACTATGGCGAAATATGAACAAAAAAATTACTCCTGAAAAAGTACAAAGAAAATAAGACCAGGAGTTCCGAAAGAGTAAGCGCCTTATGCTTCATCGATGACAACCGCAATGTCAAATTGGGTCAATCCAAGTGAGCAATGTCACGTTCTCAAATAAAAAAAACAAGGTATACAACAACGGAACCAACAGGCAAACTAACGCGCATCAAACATATCCAGATTGGTATCTTCTGTCGATCATCTGATTTTGACAGATTAACCTTCAAATTGCATGTATTGCCATAAAATTCTGAAGTTTTAAACATATTTTGGAGATCAGCTTAACATTCTGCTAGCAATACAGTGTCCTCTGCATACAATAGACAGAATGATTTTATGTACACTTCAAGCTTGTCTTCCAATAACGTAGATATTGTATTCAGACAGTTAGCATTCATTGTTGATAAGAATCATTGTAGATCATTAAGAAATAAGAAGAAATGAAAAATACATACTTTCATCCTGTCTGACCTTGTTTCCACTTCTGAAGAAGCTTGAAGTTTCGCCATTACTTACTATTTTGGACTTCATTTCGCTATACATATCAACAACGATTTTATGCATGTTTCCATTAATACTATTTATCAATAGTTTGTGCGATAGTGCTCGCCAGACGGTATCGAAAACTTCTCGAGATTAATGACGGCACAACATAATCATTTTTTCCATCAGCTGAAATAAAATATGTATAGAGAAGATGTTTCATCAATAGAGTTACCTCAACGAAAACCAGTTTGAATTTCATTGATGACACGGAAATCTCCAGAGATCAAATATCCCGATTTGCCAACTTTTTATAAGACAAAGAAAGATGTTTTATGAAGACAATGGCAAACCAATTATTGTCAGTTCATTATTAAATATAAATTTCATCGGAGTTCATTTACCTGTGTTGTTACCAAAGTTCGAGTTCACCGTTTGAAATATTCTATTCACGTGTCATGGACATTTTCATTATTCATAAAAATCATAATACATTTAAAATATGCCCAATCAAAAATGACCGACAATACACCTTAACACCTAGTAAGATAGGACATACTTTTATGATCTTCTGCCAAAGATACTATAATTTATACTCTAGATATTATCTTAAAATTATCTAAATTTATGAAATAGCATGATAGAGTCGAATTGCCTGATATTAAACACATACAACAATGTTATATTAATACACATTACATATGTTTTATATTGTTTTTGATACAAATGGTACAATTTAATTTGCTGATGTGAAATACATAGTATACATTGGTTGATAGGCAATACAGGTAAAGACACCTGATATAGAACATGTTAACAATCCAGCACATTACACAATATAGTAGACTTTTTTGGAGGGATCAATCCCAATTAAGTGTAGAAGATGTGATTCTTCGTTTGCGCAGTCCATATCTCAAAGTGGGTTGATGTCTTGGAAAGGATAGTTGTTCTGGAGTGGATAGTAGTGAATGGTTGTCTTAGAATGGGTAGTCGTCATGGAGACGGTAGATGTCTTGGAGTAGGTTGAAGTGGGTAGTTTTGTCGTAGATACATGTAGCACCAGCGTAAAATATTTCGGAACAATCTCGCAGTGAACAAAAGTAACCAATGTGTATGCATCCTTACATAAGATCATCATTTTCATAATAATTTTTACATATATTAACTCAACTTAGTTCGAAATATCTGCGCGGCATCAACTTGGATGATCTTTTTTTAATATTTGTATGCAATATATCGCCACTAATTATTTAGCTGAGACTTACGTCACCTACTCATCATCTTGTGTTTATTATGGAAGCTCATTTTAAAGATGGGGTTTACATCAATGCTAATTTCCCATAGAGGTCGGCCTTAGATTTTCCACCCTTCGAGACCTCTCACCTATACATTGCTTTGTGCCATCACAGTTGGTTCCCTTGACTGTAGATTAAATCCGAATAAATCGATGATGTACTATCCTAATCAGCTAATAACGTAACTGAATTACTAAACTACAAATGCCGAAAAAATAAATAAATAAATATCATTTGAACGAAATAGAAAAGTTTGAACTATAGACTAAATTTTAAAATACTAAAACAGTAAATATACCGCCGACGTTATTGATTTTTAAGCATTTTGTGAGAAAAACTTCAAATGTTTGTGTACAAATGACATTATTTTGAATGTCCTTCATATTCAGTCCATTCAAAATTATTCAGCATATAGATATCTTCAACTCTGACCATAAGTATATCTTCACCATTCGTGCAAAGTTTTAATTTTTGGTTTTGATGTGTATCACCCCCAATGACTTGTTGAACGATAGTGGACATATGAGACCACACTGTTACACTCCAAACCTTAATGTTCTCATGTGCCTTTCCTAATATACAATAACCCATTGTACGAATACAAATAACGCCGATATGTCCTTGAATGGCTATATATGTCAATTATGATTAGGACGTTAAATCCGATATATCATATAACCGACATTTACAATACTAATCTTTCAACAATATATTATATACCCAAATATCATCGATTGTTCTTTTGACATTACTTTCTAAATTTTGTACTAAGACGTACACTTTAAACACCTAATACAGTATTGTTCTAACAATGAGAGGTAGATGTGTAGGTGTGGGTTGTAAAGTTGTCTTTAGGAGAGACATTCAAAGAGAGAAATCTGCTAGAAATATAAGACTTCTCGAGCACAACTGGTTATTTGATGTTTTAAAAGCAGATGGCAATAACTTTACTGATGAGCAAGAGGTTGATGTGTGTGCTAAGTGTTTTAAGAATTATCAGAAATGACAGTCACAATCTAAAAGTCAAAACGTTGGTGTTGATGATGAAACGTGGCGAAACATCCCACTTTTATCCACAGAGGGTCTATTTTATGGCCAGTCTTCCCAAGCAAAATGAACACTATATATGATAAGTTTCTTTAAAATTCGACCATATTGCCCAAGAGCGCAAAACACCAACTCATTTTTCATCATTTTTTGTCATATCATATTTGTTCACATCATCTCATCGCGAAATATATTAACCCTAACATTTAAGTATTTCCATCATCGATAGTCTCTCTTGGTTGGAGAAAGATGACGACGTCCTTGTTGACCAAGGGTCTAGGGATGTTTTGCCAGATTTGGAATCAAGTAAATTTTGATAGATCCATAACTAAAACCATATGAGTAGTTGAGTTATATCACGAAAGATTCAAGAAATGGCTGGGTTAAAACCAACTTACCATCAATTATTTATTTAATGTTGTCGAGGCAACAACTTTGATCAGCGTGTCAAAAATGAGCAAGATCTTACCAGAAGGGCCAAGTCACTATTTGTCAAACTAGATACTTCTGCGGATAATTGTTACTTTCCAAAGTTGACATATAATATCTGCGGACAATATCCTGTGGCACGTACAAAGTATCATTGGCAGCTGGTTGCATAAGTGAGCACGTTACTGATGATTGTGTCTATGAGATCTGAATCTATCGGCATTCATGGGACATTGTACGATGTCAGATTCACTCGAAGCATAAGTCCAGCATGACAGCTCTGACGTCATTAATTCCATAAAGGATTAGTATTGCCAGTGTCCCACTGAACTCAAAACCTTGGGAGTATGTGGCCAGGTAGCCAGTATCCTGTATTATTTAGGATAATACATGCACGTCTTTGCATCCAAAAGTCAAAAGATTCAAGACAAACCCCAAGTAATGTAGATTTCGCTACCAACCGCCATCTTCAAGGCATTATGTATGGTCGACTTGGACAATTAGAACTACATTACGGTATGATGTAAACCAATACTGAGATGGCCAGTCAGATTCTAGGACTGATTCAGCAGTTGTAAGAACATTTACTTTTTGTGATTATCAGGGACAATGACGGCCATTTTGAAAGTTGAAATTTCACTTTAGTGGGTTACTGGTGTAGGTGAAAATTCCTTTGTACTGTCAAAACCAAGTGTAAACATTCTATTTCAAATCCCTTTACATTACTTCAATTCAAAATCTTCCCCTTTGCTAGTTTTCGCTTGAAAAATGCATAGAAATATTGTAAATAAATTTTAATTACTTTGCACAAAATTCCTAATCACTACTTTTGGGCGGGTTACTTTATACTGCTTGAAGATGTTCTTAACATATACTTACGAATTAACTCAAATAATAATTTGTAATTTTTACCTTCAGAAAATTTCGGGAAATATAAAAAGAGCAAGTTCTTTCTCAAAATCCATCACATTTTTATCTACCAATGTTTTCAACAATGTGACTTCTTGCTTTACATATATGATATCCACCATGTTATTATCAGAATGTTTAGTTTTCTCTCTCTCAAAAAAAAAAAAAAAAAAGAAAAGACTTTGAAGCATTTTCCCCCAAAACCCATAAATTATTTGTTTTTATTTTCGCTATGTTCTTGCGTATGTACATGTTTGGATTTAAATGCCTGTTTGTAAATGTATAACTACAGAGACTACCATAGAACAAACGAGCTGTTGTATTTGCTTCTCAGGCTATTTTAAAATCCCACCTTTGAACATCAAGGCCGAACGAAAACGTAAGAGAGATGCTTGCTGTGTCTAGTCCCTATAGGTAATATCTCCTTCTTACCCTTGCCACTAATTATCTTATTTGCAAGACCACAAAATCATGGTGTGATTTTGGGACATCTACAGAAGATCCTGAGTGGGAGCTGAGCTAATAAATGTTCTTGAGGTTGAAAAATGTTTTGGCAATTTCTGCTTAAAATACGTCTGACGAAGATAACCACTGCTCTGTTCTCTTGCTAACGGATAAGTATGGAAACCACGTGGTGATTATTTGATAAATATTTTCTCAAATTTCATCAGTTGTGGTGTGTTGCTGCTGCTTCTGATAATGATGATGAGGAGGATGTCTGGACAGGAGAAACTTCCATTCTTTTTCAATTTCATTATCTAATAGCTCTTGGTTACCATTATTTCTATGTTTTTCTCTCCTTTTGGGGGTTTTCTGAACTTTCTGAAACGTATAATATCCTTAAGGGATTTTAAAGATCTTTTCACAGCACGTGTATCTTGTCAAATTTTGTAAAATGTTTCATCAACAGTTTATATAGATGATGGTTCCAATAATTGATCGGAATGGAACGGGCTCATTAGCAAACTGTTAGATAAATGACAAAATTTAATGCCATCATTTGGTTTTAACTGCAACGCTAAGGGAGATAACTGTTCCAGGCTTGTGGAGGCTGTCGACAAAACACCCAATACAAGCGAGACAACTCCGTCGGATTTGTACAGAGAAGATGGCCTCTTCCGTTGTTTTCCAAATGTTTGCTTGTAAAACAATCACTGTTTCCTTATGAACAGAAACCTTCCCATATCTATTTAAGATCTCTCATCGTTTTAATATCTCTCTTGATATCCAAACCTTTCTTGTCATGTCCATGTACATATACCAATCCCTTTAATCTAATGAAATGGAACATAAATGATAGTGAAACGTTGAAATGTAGTCAGTCTGGGTGGCGTATATAATCGTTATACAAACAGATACTATCTATCTAATAAATAAAAAAGTTCAATATCAAAATCATTGAAAGAGCTCCGTCATATTGACCAATGCTGGCCATTTTAGTGTTATTCATTTCCACTCCAATGCTCTCCTACTGTCAGAATAGAAGATAGGGCGTTCCGATAACCCTTTGATGGCCGAGATTTCACCAACAGTATAATCGACAAGAATGATCACGAAACGAGGGAATTTAATCCTTGTATCATTATCTATGGATGGAATTCGTGGTATAATATTAGTTTCGAAATTGGGAAATGGCGAAATATATGTAATAGGATACATTTGATAAAACATCACACTGGGTATACTTTCGGAGGAATAGGAAGTAGCATGGTAAACGTGTAACTATTTCACCATACTGGGTGTAATTGTGGTATACGTACGCACATACTGTTAACGTCCTCCGAGGACAAGGTACTACCACGGTATACACGTGACATCATCACACTGGATGTAACTACCAAACAACACACTCGGGTAGTACCTACCTACATGTGTGACGACAATAGATGGTCAAAACCCACAAGTAAATTGTAGTAAAGTAGTACATGTAAGGACAAAATGACAAAAAGTAGCACTGTATACGTGGTGCACTGTAAAACAATAATACGATACACGTGTAAACAACAAAACAAAAATAGGAAGTAGGAAACAACAACACAATAATAGGAAGTACCGTGATACACGTGTAAACAACAACACAATAATAGGAAGTACCGTGATACACGTGTAAGCTACCAAACACTAATAGGCAGTGCCGTGATACATGTGTAAACAACAAAACAAAAATAGGAAGTACCGTGATACACGTGTAAGCTACCAAATACTAATAGGCAGTGCCGTGATACACGTGTAAGCTACCAAACACTAATAGGCAGTGCCGTGATACACGTGTAAGCTACCAAACACTAATAGGCAGTGCCGTGATACACGTGTAAACAACAACACAATAATAGGAAGTACCGTGATACACGTGTAAGCCACCAAACACTAATAGGCATTACCCTGATACACGTGTAAACCACCAAACACTGATAGGTAGTACCGTGATACACGTGTAAGCTACCAAACACTAATAGGCAGTACCGTGATACACGTGTAAGCTACCAAACACTAATAGGCAGTAGCGTGGTACACGTGTAAGCTACCAAACACTAACAGGCAGTGCCGTGATACACGTGTAAGCTACCAAACACTAATAGGCAGTACCGTTATACACGTGTAAGCTACCAAACACTTATAGGCAGTACCGTGATACACGTGTAAGCTACCAAACACTAATACACAGTACCGTGGTACACGTGTAAGCTACCAAACACTAATAGGCAGTAGCGTGGTACACCTGTAAGCTGCTGAACAATGATAGGCAGTACCGTGGTACACGTGTAATCTACCAAATAATGATAGGTAGTACCGTCGTACACGTGTAAACTACCAAACACTAATAGGCAATAGCGTGGTACACGTGTAAGCTACCAAACACTAATAGGCAGTAGCGTGGTACACGTGTAAACGACCAAAAAATTATAGGTAGTACCGTCATAGACGTGTAAGCTACCAAATACTAATAGGCAGTGCCGAGATACACGTGTAAGCTACTAAACACTAATAGGCAGTGCCGTGATACACGTGTAAGCTGCCAAATACTAATAGGCAGTGCCGAGATACACGTGTAAGCTGCCAAATACTAATAGGCAGTGCCGTGATACACGTGTAAGCTACCAAACACTAATAGGCAGTGCCGTGTTACACGTGTAAGCTACCAAACACTAATTGGCAGTACTGTAGTACACGTGTAAGCTACCAAACACTAATAGGCAGTACCGTGGTACACGTGTAATCTACCAAATAATAATAGGTAGTACCGTCGTACACGTGTAAACTACCAAACACTAATAGGCAGTACCGTGGTACACGTGTAAACGACCAAAAAATTATAGGTAGTACCGTGATAGACGTGTAAGCTACCAAATACTAATAGGCAGTGCCGTGGTACACGTGTAATCTGCTAAACAATGATAGGCAGTGCCGTGATACACGTGTAAGCTACTAAACAATGATAGGCAGTGCCGTGATACACGTGTAAGCTACTAAACAATGATAGGCAGTGCCGTGATACACGTGTAAGCTACTAAACACTAATAGGCAGTGCCGTGGTACACGTGTAAGTGATAGGCAGTGCCGTGATACACGTGTAAGCTACTAAACAATGATAGGCAGTGCCGTGATACACGTGTAAGCTACCAAACACTAATAGGCAGTGCCGTGATACACGTGTAAGCTACTAAACAATGATAGGCAGTGCCGTGATACACGTGTAAGCTACTAAACAATGATAGGCAGTGCCGTGATACACGTGTAAGCTGCTAAATAATTATAGGTAGTACGGTGGTACACTTGTAAGCTTCGAAATACTAATAGGCAGTGCCGTGATACACGTGTAAACGACCAAACACTAATAGGCAGTGCCGTGATACACGTGTAAGCTACCAAACACTAATAGGCAGTACCGTGGTACACGTGTAATCTATCAAATAATGATAGGCAATACGGTGGTACACGTGTAATCTATCAAATAACGATAGGTAGTACCGTCGTACACGTGTAAGCTGCTAAACAATGATAGGTAGTACCGTGGTACACGTGTAAACTACCTAAAAATAATAAATACCATGATACAACGTGCTGAATGGTCGATTGGCCTTTCACCTAGACTTACGGGGTTCGATTCCGACCTGCCCGACCACGTGGTTTTTCCACGGGTACTCCGGTTTCCTCCCACACTAAGACCCCTCGCGCGCTTCCATCCGAGCCAACAAGAGTGATAAATATAAGTTTGAAAAACGTGCTTCGCAAAATATAAATAAAGTTTATTATTATATAAAAAAACGTGCAAAGCCCAAACAATGAAAGCTATTACCATGATCGAGGTCTTTCGTGGCTTTTTGTAATATAAAAAATAGTATATAAGGTACATGGTTACCACGTGTAATTCTTTATCTGACCTGTAAATATGGAAATGGTATCAAAGTATGTTAATACTGTTTTCCATTTATTCATATTCTTTGTATTATCCTATGTTTACGTTTGAGAGCATAACGTCGACTTTCTTTCAAAAAATTTCAGAATGGATATACTTTTTATTGAATAACGCGTTTAATAAGATGCACGTGCGCTATTTACAAACACCAGACACGCGCACGTGTGAAATACAGCAATTAGCGTTTAACTTTTGTCGAGTTCGGCAACAAAGGCAAATTCCTATGAAACACATGTTCTTCGTTTGAAAATATACAGTTTTCTAAATTGTTAGTAGAGCGAGTGGAGTTGTAGTGATTACGTCACGTAGAACACAGCTGTGTCGCTATCAATGTCAAAAATCCGCATCCTTTAGATATAAATATTTAATAGTTTCACAAATCTTCACTCCATTTGAAATTGGTTCCCGATTTAACATCAGTGATTCATAAGCCGACGAAATGGATTTCATTTTACGATATCTCGACTGTATAGAAACGCGTCAACAACTACATCACTTGTAATAGACATTCTTCACTTTCATTTGAACATGGCTTGCACGTTAAAACTCAGTCAAGTATACATCGATATAAAAACCACCTCGGATCCTTGTAGCTTACTTAGGATACATGAGTTTTGCTCCGTTTTCACGGCATTAATTTAAGATAGGAAACTTCTACACATCGGCAACATCATCTAAGGGATAAAACGTATCAACACACACATTAACAAGACCAGAAAAGTTGATCTTTTCGAGGCGTCAGTTCTATTATCGTGATAACAGGAAAAGTGATAATCACACGCCCATACAAAACATAGGACAATAATTTTTCGACAAAAGAAGTCTAAATTGCAAGTCTGCTAGGTTTTCAAAACTTGACTCCCTTTGGTGATTGGAATCGTAAATTATTGTAATGAGGTTGGTATTGCATAACGGAAGAAAACGCAAATTAAATGTTTTATTCGTCACGGAGTCTTTCCACTCATAGGATTTATTTCTGTGCAAGAATACTTGATCGAATCAAAACATATTATATACTGAATAGACCATAATAAAAGGCATTTAGATCTATATATACTATATACAGGAAACATAAACGACATACATACGTAATAACTTAATTGGTTTCACCAGTACTGACACAGTTAGTAAACATGGAAACTTAAATGCGTGCATATCATAAATCAGAAAATTATATAAATTTATGTCGGTGGTTTGACACAAGCTTTACAAAGATGTTTATTTTTGTGTTTTCCATACAAAAAAAAACACTCTCAAAAACAAGGGAATTCCTGTCCAGTTGATCGACGACTGTATAACATAGGTATACGTTCTCCGCAAGGAACAATATGTCAATCATTTGACGATTACCTGTGAGAAAACTTATTAAGACGACATTTGAAACCATTTGGTAAAATGAAAAATATGACGGTTTTATACACTTCTTAAACATTCAAAAGCACTTTTTCACTTTTACCAGCATGGAAGACGGAACCATGTAGTTGTGAATACCGGTATTGTCGTCTTTCTAAAACAGCAAAATGAACATTCTCAACATATTGGAAATTATTGCTTAGTTTCACAGCTTCAATATTAAGATTCTGGAGCGAGATGAAGACAGCTGAAAGATAAAACCGCAAGACAAGAATTCGAGAAATTCAGGTTGATGAAGAATATCAGGAAGTCTTGTGGTCGTCATTGAGAAGGGTTTGATGCTCGATAATTGGTCTGTTGGTCCGTTATTATATACCTTGTTCTCATTTAAGAACGTGACACTACTAACTTGGATTGACCAAGGTTTACATGGCAGGTGTCAACGATGAAGCAAAAGACAAGTATTCTAATAATTGTTCATCATCCGTCTTTTGTTCATATTTTTCCCAGTTTCATTGATTTTTAGTTTGAACCCTTTGATGCATATTGACATTTCCATCTTTTTACACTTCACATAGTCTTGAATTAAGATTCTGTTTAAATATTGGAATTTTCTTTGTTATATCTACATTTCAGGGTTGTTTTAGGGTTATAATTTCGATGTTGGTAAAAATCCATCGAATGTCGAGGAATAACACACGGTTAAGGATTTACTGATTCTAATACAAACTAAACATAAGATTTGAATAACAACCATGCAAAAAATAGTTTCTATATACCCTGTAAGATTTGTCATTTTTATGATAAAGTAGATTATATAACAAACAGAAAAGTACTTATTGAGGTCAACTTTGATGACGTATATAGTTTTTATAAACATGCATTATGGTCTTCTCAGGAGAGCCACCGGGTGAATGTGAGGTGAATATATGTGTGTGTTTTATCGAGTTTGCAATATGTTCGTGTAAGTCTCCATGTAATAGTGCGGAACTGAAGCTACTTTATAGTGCTATCTAACTGAAGTGTACTGCCAAAGCAGTCCAATCTTTTATATTGTATTGACGATAGGTTCATCAGTCGATACACTACCATAATGCTGACTGTTAAGCAGGTATTAGTAACAACAATTTTCATAAGATTATGGTATGCCCCGGCCAGGGCACAGAACCCAAAGCCGTCTTCACAGAGGTGATTGCTTAATTATAAAATCCGATACATTTACGAGTATTCGCCTTTCTCTAAAAATACTTAATGGTGTATATATAATAAATCCTTAGATATCTGTCTGTATTCCATCCTATACTTTAAATTTCCTGCGAAAAAGCGTCAATATTGTTTATTATCCTTGTCTGATAATATGGCTATTCAAATGCATGACTGCTGGATTTGATATGTCTTTTCTTTATACACGAAACCTGTGATGTTTATCCCACTACTGTAGTTTGCCAGAGGCTCACCAAAATGAAATATTTCTAAACTCCTTACATTTCTCTATCAAAGTGGAATCTAAGACAAAACCCTACATATCTCACAAGCATTCATGTAAACACCAAAAAAGCATTGTAGTTAGATATTAAGTCAGACACATAAAAACTGATCAAATAAATATTTGATAGTAAAGTTCTTTAAGTCGTAGCACGAATTTAAACATGTATCAAAATTTGAAGCATTTCCTGTTATTAGCTGAAAAAGCAGTCATTTTGAATACTAGATTATTTCCTTAATTCAGAATAAGTTGAACTTGAAAGAAATGGAGTTTCATCTTCAACGTCATTTCTATCACAGAGCGAACCCAGCTTAAGGGATATACAAAAATACCATACTATGTACCAGTTCTCAATATGTGTATTTAGTCTGTAATTAGACAGAAAATGTTTGTCTTTTTTTAAGTTAACGACTTACTGCAACAGAATGGTAATTACCAATTAGTATGAGCTACGTGATACCATTTACGTCATCGGAATATTCTTTTATTTCAAATAAACTAAAAAGACATGACACGGTCATGTTTTGCGTTATTCAACCATTAGCATCCACTGGTACTCAAAAGTATGTCTTATCGTGAACTTTTTTCTGGTGTTCAACACAAATGCAATACCATTTTATGAATGAAGGCAAAAATATATAAATTAATTTTTGCCGAGTGATTTATTTAATTCCTTCCTAATTAAAAGCTGTGTCTGAATATGTAGCAATCCTGTTTAGGATTCCGTTTACATCTTTCTCTATTTCCGTCTCTTAGATAATCAGACAACTTTAAAGTTCTCTTTCCGTCCCAAGTGGTCCAATTTCTTTAATCACCCATATTTTGATAGTATAAATCATTATGTCTCCAAAGAAATTCGACTTTTCGATAATAGCTAGCTTACAAATGATGAAAACTCCTGATTGTATTCTGCGTTCAAAACTTTATTCCCTGTTCTAAGAGATTCGAATGATCGTTTAAGTCTGATGTATAAATGTTATATCAGGCACTTTTCCCGTTTAGATTATCCTGTGGTATAGGCTTCTTTACCTCTTAATTTTTCACTTCTTTTCCCTTCATACATTTCACATCCTTTCCATCTAGCTCCTGTTTTGTTATTTTTTACTAAAAGCATTGTATTATTTCATTTTCCCATTTGATGCCGTCCTACAAATTGGTGTTATAAACGGAGACAGATTTGTTATATAAGTTATACTTGTTTCTGAATCAAATGTGATTCTTAATGATATATAAATCGTATATGTATGTGATTCTGAATGAAATAGATTTATACTCATCTCAAACACCACTGAAAGGCTTCTACAGAGTTGATGCAATTCTTTAGGTCAATCAAAGATTCATTACATATAACAGATACTTTTTTAAAATAATTGTTTTATTTAAACAAATATTGCCACATGTTTTTGTCTTTGTATCAATTGTATCTTTCCGGTTTGTGCTGCCCTCTCTCCAAACGTAATTTTACTACAGTTTCTTATAACTGCTTTTGATAGTCTTTTGAACATATTTCAATACTTTTAGATGTGAAGAAAGCCGATTGATGTCTGTACTTGTTCACAATAGAAAGGAAAGAAATGTGAAAAAAAATAAAACAAAAAAATGAACGACATAAAAGATAAATCTAAATTGGGGTGTTTGTCATGATTGACTCTGTATGTCCATATTTGAACGCGGTGAAAATTATAACTGGCCTCCTCGAGAAATAAATTGGCTACAGTGGACAGCAGTTACAAGATATCTCATTATCAATAACTGATTCTGTCGGCCTGGCTGATTTTTAGATTTTTCAGCTGACTAACTACTCTCATTAACACGAAGTATGCATGCACCTGACACACTGTTAGATGTAAATTTCTGTTTGTCCACGATGTAAGATAAAGATAAGTCTGCGGTAGGCCTGCTTTTATACACTGATGAAATATCACTGACAATAATACATAAAACGCATGCTTATTGTGTGTGCTTCGTATCTGTCCTTCCCGTCACACCTGTCCCAAGGTAGGCCAACTGACGTACACCCCAAAACTCACAGACCGAAACGCTCGTCTCTCTTGAATAACATCATCATAAAACTCCATTTTTGTGGTAAATTTAGTATCTCTTTTACAATATTTTAAGTTTTCGTTGATAGTTGCAAACAGCGGGGTCAACTTTTAAACCTTACTCGTTGAATCGCTGATGTAACATTGTTATCGCAGTGTGTGACAGCCTAGATCTCAGTCCTCGACAGAAGATATAGTAAATATGATGGTCATGATTACAATATTCCTTTTTTTTCTAGACGAAGTTTTTCTTTTGCTACCCTACCATTGATTTTAACATAAGTATAACAATAAGCAAATTACGAATTCATACATTTTTTTTTTCTTTTTTCATTTTTGGGCCAGCCTTCTCTTCTTACTCTAAAGTATCGAAAGGTGCTATTCACTTGTGTAACGTTTGTGTAGTAGAGTACAATCTCCGAGGTTTAAGTGGAAGACACTGCCGTTGGACTTTAATTCCTTCTCCGAGGTTTGCCGTGCATCTCACGTTTTAATTCATTCGCACAGTAACACACTTAACTTCCTTGAATTGTGACATTTTCTTTCGATCACTTTGGATTTGTCGCAGTCACGTCATAGGTTTCCAATTTTTGGCACTTAACATCAATGGCGAGCTGTTGTTTCTACTGTATCTTATTCTAATTTGTATTGAAAAAATGCTGTTCATTTTTGCGTCTTTTGTACAATGTTCGAGGTTGCGGTTGGAAGACCTTGCTGATGGACTACAAGTTCGCGAGGTTTGCTGTAACCTGCACGCCACGAGTAAATTCATTCAAATGGTGGCACGGTTCAGTACATACGTATCTACCTGAAATTCATCAGAAATTATCAGATACAAGATAATTACGCTATTCAACGCTTCATATTTTCAACTATATCTACAAACTTTTAAGCATACTTAACATAAATTTACCACTTCTAAACATATATTGATATTTCAAAGATTATCTCCGAAAATCACTTGGTTTTTTTTTTTACTTTAGTCCGATAACGCCGAGGACGAAGTGATACTGCCGTCACAATTAAACTGCTGAATTAATGTTTCTGTTGAAGTCAATGAATCGGTATCTGACTTTGCCAGTCGACTGTCAGATCAGACTGAAACATTTGACCAAACAATACATTTCAGGTCAAGAGAAATGTTCAATGGTTATAATTACATATATAATTTTTCCGTAATGTTATTAAACATTGAATCTTGCTTTTGTAGATTACATGGGTTATATATTGAGTTGTTCTTGAGACAATTTTGATTGTAGGATTCGTCTCAAGAGCAACTCAATTTATCATCCAATGAAATCGACAAAAACAAGATTAAATGCTTATGTTTCACTCAGGACGGTTTGTGTTCTATATTTTTATTTGATAACTGATGAAAAAATATACGTATATAATATATCTGTATCAATTTATGTTCTGCAAATCTGAAGCAAATTTGATCACTTTTATTTATAGTTTAGCATGAAACACGTGTAAGGGTCTTGCCTGTTACAAAATCTGTAAATGATATAACAGGCTACATTTGGTACTTTCTTTACCAACTTTAGTATATATTAAAATATTTTATACACCTCTAACACTTTATGTTAACAGTGGCATAATTTGTTTTGTCTTTAACTTAACGGTATACGAATGCACAATGCCCGATTGACTGATTATATTCGAGGTTTATTATACTCATAGCTGGATAATTTTATCATCAATAAAGCTTGTTTCAGTTAAGTTTACCAAGCTCTCAAAATGAAATAATTTGTGACAAGTAAAAACTAAAGGTTGATGTTGCTATCTAAAATGAAAAAATAAAAACAGTGAAATCGAAATCATCACACTTATCATATAGCTGTTGGAAGGACATAAATACGTCGGAAAATGAAAAGAAAATAGAAGAAGATATAAAAACATTTTAGAGGGTATTCAAAATTGGTCAAAATATTATAAACAGTATCACTATAATACTCTGAATTAATAGTAATATGAATGATAATAAGAAACATTAGTAAGGGTTTGTATGAATAACCAATCAAGAAAGCAATAAAACACATCGTAAATAAATACTTGTAAAGTTTAGGAATCCAATATAAACGAGGCAGGGCCTTACCACAATTACTAATTTTAGTAATTTTGATACTAAAAGACGTTTGACCAATATTTCTTCTCTGGAAAGATTGTATAATGTGTAGGTAAGGTTTCCTCCGTTACCGAGTAAGCCTAGTACTTCTGCAATAAATGTAGTAATATCTACAGATAAGGATCAAACTACAGACTAATTTATATGTAGGTACAATAACATATCAATCACGCAGTCTGTGAAGTGCAATATAACACATCAGGATCAATGAACACAGACAGTCCTGTACGACATATGACAAAACCAGGTTTCTATAGTTTATGATTGTCATATACAAACAATACACCTCGAAACCACAGTAATAAAGTTGGTATTTGTGTACACTTAATATGTATATAGCAGTTTATATGTGATGTTTGCGTATGTGTTTGTGCTAACAAGCTTGCTCTGGTTATTTTTAATTTAATAAACAAATTAAATTAAGTAACCTCACAAGTGAGGCCTATATCGCATTGCTATAAAAATCGGCGTTTCATTGTTGTCTCCTAATCTTATCGTCCCAGAACGTGTAATACGCGCCACGTGTATGTCACTGTATCGGCGTCACGTGTCATTAATGCGTATCACGCCTATATATGTAGTAAGTTACACCACACATAACTCCCTGTCGGCTCATTCAATTGCTTAATTCTAAACTAACTAACATCATAATATGCTCTGAAAACTGTCAATACGTGAGAGGACGGATTGACATATATACGTATGTATATTTCAGCATTACTTTTTAAAAGATGAGTGTTTTCCAATTTCTAAAACATCAATTAGTAATTAAATATCTGTTTTTAAATTTTACAACTATTTTACAATGTTACAACTTTATATTTTTTTAAGTTTGACAACAATATATTTTACAATGTGAAGAATAAACAAGCAAATGTTTCTTATTGTAGAGAGATAAATATATATATATCTTTACAATGGGACAACTATCTATTTTCCAGTGTGACATCCAAGAATTGATTTCACAGTGTTATAACTAAATATATTTTACAGAGTGACAACAAAATAGTTAATTTTCAAAGTGACAACTAACCATTTGCAGTGTGAAAAGTAAATATTTTATTGTACAGGGAAACAGTTTGATATCAATTTCACAGTGTAACAAACATATCTTTAACAATTAAACATTTTTATTCTATAGTGTGACAAGTAAATATATATTGGCGCAGGTAGCTCACAATTGTGCAGTGACAAATAATACATATTTTACAATGTGACTATTAAATGTATGTCTAACAGTGTGAAAATTATTTTACAATGTGACAGCCAAACATTATTTAACAGTGTGACACTTAATATCTGTTAGTGTGACAACTAAATATATATTTTACCTAGTGACATTTGAATATCTATTTTACGATGTGTCAACAAAATATCTTTTTTAACAGTGTGACAATCAAACATCTATTTCGCAATGTATGTGACAACTAAATAGATACCGTGCGACAAAATGTCTGATTGCAGAGAGACAGAATAAAACATTAGAAAATAAGACCGCGCACTCTTAAAATATTTTTTGTAAGTGCGGCCTACATTGTTTACGCGGCACTATCCAAATGTTGTTTAAAAGTGAAGAGGCTGTGTGGGTAGTTTGAGGCTCCTACGGGATACGCCAAACTCTGATGAGATATTGAATAATTTTTAGAATAGTAGGTGCTAGAAAAAGATTTGTTACCTGTAACTGAGGGTGATCGGGGTATCTCAATCTCGGCCTAGGATCCTGTAACATCTTAACATAACGCCGAGTTTAGGTTGTTACAGGATCTTAGCCCAAGACTGAGATACCCCGATCTCGCTCAGTTACAGGTAACAGATCTTTTTAAAATATCCCCGTACATCTTTGTTATTGGGGTTGAGCTACTTTCTTTAATGATAAAGTCTAACCAGAGGATTGGGGCTCTTACAATTGTTGACAAAAAGATGTTACTAGGACAATACACAGATGATGCATATCTCCTGTTAGATGGTAAAAGTGAATCACTACACGAAGCTGTACACATACTTGAAGATTTTTCTACGATATCCGGTTTAAAAGCAAGTCCCAACTTTATTGGATAGGCAATAAAAATTCTCAGATGAAATCATTTGTCCAGACCTAAACCTAACATGGTCAACTGAAAATTTCAGACTTCTAGGAATCACATTCTCCTTGAATCTGGATGAGATGGAAGAAATTAATGATGATGAATTTGATTTTGAAAATATTTATAATGTTGCGTTTCGTTGTACACAAGAGACTAAGTTACAAGTCTTTCAGTATAAGATTAATCATCGTATACTTAGGACAAATTCAAAACTTTTGAAAATAAAACTTACAGAGAGTAATCTGTGTAGTTTTTGTAACAGAGAAGAAGAAACAGTAGAGCATATTCTTTATTTCTGTTTTTACTCCAATGCGGCGATAGAAGAATTTTGTTCTGGTATTCTGATTATGATGATCAACATGTAGGTGTTCTACAAAGTACAGACGTAATTTTTGGGGAAATATTTTATCGTATGGCCTTTAACACCTTTTGGACAGTGTGTGATAACTAAGGATGTCCAGGAATGAAAAAAAGCATGATTGTTCTATTTTACAAAGATGAAATAAGGTATCAGTACATCGTAAAATATGCCATACACCACAACGAAATGGCACATTTCTAACACTGTAGGTCACTGTGTACTTCTCTGTACGATAAACACATTATACTAACAATGCTCTTCGTAATCTAAGAACACACACTCGTGTACGATAATTCAATATTGTGCAACTTATACATAATTTCCGAACTGAAAAAGTTCAATAGAAATGTATCTCAATTCATGTTGATCATCATAATCAGAATACCATGATGACCAAAATATCATAAAATCATCAAGTATAGAAGATTTTTTTCCATCCAGTAATTTAATTGGATAAGACATTTCAAGGATACCAGCTAAAAAAAGTGTATTCTTCCCAAATGAACAGGTAGCCAGACATAAGTAGGCCATTGGGTTACACAAAATCAAAATGATATTACGACTTCTGGTGAAACCCTGAAACCTCCAATGTACAGCGTGTTTGTGTGTACGTTCTTCATCATTAATTAAGGTATAGACATTGAGAAGGAAAACACATTTTCTCATCCGATGTATTAGATTTCTCAGAGTTCAACCGGAATAGGTTTGTTTGTACATTATTATGTTTGCGCCATATGTAGAAATCCAAGGTTCCATATGAACCGGAGTGGAACTTATTAGCCCCGATGTAACTGACTGATGAACAACACGAACACATTTTTTATTTCTTGTTAATGGCTGGGGATTATCTGTGCGACATTTCGATGTAATTGCATAACAAAATGTTTATGGAGAGGTATATCTCGGAGGAGATACGACTGAGAATCCGGCGACCTGCAACCGACCTCCGTACCAGGTTTTATACTCGCCTATTCCACGTTTTGTTCTCAGTGGAATGTAAATGCCGATCAGATGAAAAAGCCAGGTTTACTATCAATGCAAACACCAAAAATACTATCTAATTTTATTAATCGAAAGAGGACATAAAATAGGGAACTTTTTGATATCGTGGCGGTGGTATACATTTAGTGTCACGACTAGAGAAACTGAACACGGTAATTACAGGTTTGTGATACAGTGTATAAAATACGACTTTTCTGTGAGGTTTTGTCCACGACGGAGAGGTGAAGTCCTAGGCCAGGTTGAATCTGTCACAGTATAATGTGTAATTAGCCACGGATTAGACACCGACGATCGTCCACGATTTGATACCCAGATCCCTGTCTAACTCGACAGATCACAGCTCCGCAGGAAAATGATGATGGGTCGTTTACACTCGTTGGATGTTCGCCAGGTGTCGCATGTCTCCACCACCACTGTCACTGGGATATTAAAACATCACTCATTAGTCAATACTTCTCATGAAAAACGACGAAAACCCGGCAGGGCATCTCTACAACCTTGCTAACAGAGACATTTTTACATACTTTAGAAAAACGAGCAATGACTAGGAATAATGTAGAATATAAACCACATCTAATTCCTGTGTGATTTGAATTCTTTATAATCTTTTCTCGGATGTCTGATCGCTGACATATGTCTATCACACGATATGTACCGGCGAATTGTAACTGATCCAATGTTTTGTTCTTTGTGTCGTTCCGTGATAGAAAGTGAAATGCTAGACAATGCTACTGGGTTACCCCATGCTCACCTCAACACCACCATACCGGGTCAGTGCATTCACAGACGTCAAATCACATGCAAACGTTCATATTAGGCTAAATTTGTACATTTCTCTATTCATGGAAACTCCTTATAGGACATCCACCCAGCGGAGGATCGCATCAGTCATAGAAACGACAAAGCAATACCAGAGCACTTCACGACCTTCATGGAGGGAAGGGCAATACAGTCACCACTTATTATTCTCACGCTTTTTAAAAATAGATTTTGAAACAAATTGTTACACTTAAGTTTATAAAAAAAAAGTATACACCGTAAGTGGTACCTAATTTCACTAAAGGTGGTACCTTACAACACTAAATGTGGTACCTTACAACACTAAAGGTGGTAACTTACTACACTAAAGGTGGTATCTTACAACACTAAAGGTGGTACCTTACTACACTAAAGGTGGTGCCTTACTACTACACTACAGGTGGTACCTTACTACACTAAAGGTGGTAACTTACTACACTAAAGGTGGTACCTTACTACACTACAGGTGGTACCTTACTACACTACAGGTGGTACCTTACAACACTAAAGGTGGTACCTTACAACACTAAAGGTGGTAACATACTACACTAAAGGTGGTAACTTACTACACTAAAGATGGTACTTTACAACACTAAAGGTGGTACCTTACTACACTACAGGTGGTACCTCACAACACTAAAGGTGGTACCTTACTACACTACAGGTGGTACCTTACTACACTACAGGTGGTACCTTACAACACTACAGGTGGTACCTTACTACACTAAAGGTGGTACCTTACAACACTATAGGTGGTACCTTACAACACTAAAGGTGGTACCGTACGACACTAAAGGTGGTACCTTACAACACTAAAGGTGGTACCTTACTACACTACACTAGGTATCTTACAACACTAAAGGTGGTACCTTACTACACTACAGGTGGTACCTTACTACACTACAGGTGGTACCTTACTACACTACAGGTGGTACCTTACTACACTAGGTACCTCACTTCTCCACAGGTGGTACCTTACTACACTACAGGTGGTACTTTACTACACTACAGATGGTACCTTATTACACTAGGTACCTTACTACACTACAGGTGGTACCTTACTGCACTAGGTACCTGACTACACTACATGTGGTACCTTACTACACTACAGGTGGTACCTTACTACTCTACAGGTGGTACCTTACTACACTACAGGTGGTACCTTACTACACTACAGATGGTATCTTATTACACTAGGTACCTTACTACACTACAGGTGGTACCTTACTACACAACAGGTGGTACCTTACTACACTACAGATGGTACCTTATTACACTAGGTACCTTACTACACTACAGGTGGTACCTTACTGCACTAGGTACCTGAATACACTACATGTGGTACCTTACTACACTACAGGTGGTACCTTACTACTCTACAGGTGGTACCTTACTACACTACAGGTGGTACCTTACTACACTACAGATGGTATCCTATTACACTAGGTACCTTACTACACTACAGGTGGTACCTTACTACACTACAGGTGGTACCTTACTACACGACAGGTGGTACCTTACTACACTACAGGTGGTACCTTACTACACTACAGGTGGTACCTTACTACACTACAGATGGTACCTTACTACAGATGGTACCTTACACTAGGTACCTTACTACACTACACTTACTGCACTAGGTACCTGACTACACTACATGTGGTACCTTACTACACTACAGGTGGTACCTTACTACACTACATAACTTACAAAACTACAATAGGTACCTAACTACACAACAGGTGGTACCTTACTACACTACAGGTGGTACCTTACTACATGTGGTACCTTACTACACTACACTACAGGTGGTACCTTACTACACTACAGGTGGTACCTTACTACACTACAGGTGGTACCTTACTACACTACAGGTGGTACCTTACTACACTACAGATGGTACCTTATTACACTAGGTACCTTACTACACTACAGGTGGTACCTTACTTACAGGTGGTACCTTAGGTACACTAGGTACCTTACACTACAGGTGGTACCTTACTACACTACAGGTGGTACCTTACTACACGACAGGTGGTACCTTACTACACTACAGGATGGTACCATACTACACTAGGTACCTAACGACACGACAGGTCTTAACTTACTACCACAGGTGGTACCTTACTACACTACAGGTGGTACCTTACTACACTACAGGTGGTACGTTACTACACTACAGATGCGGTACCTTACTTCACTACAGGTGGTACCTTACTACACTACAGGTGGTACACTACTTACTACTACTACACTACAGGTGGTACCTTACTACACTACAGGTGGTACCTCACTACACTTACCTCTGACTACACTAGGTACCTTACTACACTACAGGTGGTACGTTACTACACTACAGATGGTATCTTATTACACTAGGTACCTTACTACACTACAGGTGGTACCTTACTACACAACAGGTGGTACCTTACTACACTAGGTACCTTACTACAATACAGGTGATACATTACTACACTACAGGTGGTACCTTACTACACTACAGGTGGTACGTTACTACACTACAGGCGGTACCTTACTTCACTACAGGTGGTACCTTACTACACTACAGGTGGTACCTCACTACACTACAGGTGGTACCTTACTACACTAAGTATCTTACTACACTACAGGAGGTGCCTTACTACACTACAGGTGGTACGTTACTACACTACAGGGGTACCTCACTACACTAGGTACCTTACTACACTACAGGTGGTACATTAATACACTACAGGTGGTACCTTACTACACTACAGGTGTTACCTTACTACACTACAGGTGGTACCTCACTACACTACAGGGGTACCTCACTACACTAGGTACCTTACTACACTACAGGTGGTACCTTAATACACTACAGGTGGTACCTTACTACACTACAGGTGGTACATTACTACACTAGGTACCTTACTACACTACAGGTGGTACCTTACTACACTACAGGTGGTACCTTACTGCAGTAGAGGCGTTTGATATAGTACCTTACGACAACACATGAAGTACACTTCTGCACAACAATTGGTATCTAGTAACGTTTGTTTTATGAAGAAGATGGTCGTTCTTTGGCAGAAAGTAGTTTGTTTACTTAGATTAGTAATTTTCATGTGAACATTGATATCTGAAATTGATAATAGTTGAAGAGACAATCCGTGGATATAAGTACAGTGTTTAAGGGAAAGTACTTTGTGTCCTTGAGATAAGCAGTGTTTCGAGACGTTTGCAGTAGAAAAGTTATTCTATAGGGAATTCGTGTTTACGAACGGTTATTCCAATTTATATCTTTATTTATTTATTTCAAAATTTCTGTAAGAGTATGATCGAATTTCATAATATCAGGTGTTACTCTTACATCGTGTTCCAGTAACTATTTAGAATGCAACCGCATCAGCGAGCATTCTGTAAGAAGGACGATACAGTTGGACAAAGTAGGGGTATTGACGGACAACGCGATACCCATAAACCTCATGTTTAGCGTCACTTGATAGGGACTCTAGCGTAAGGCAAAGATGGTGGAACAGCGCAGATGGGGACGACTTATGACAATAACGACACTATCAGGATCTGTGAATTGTGTATGTGTCCCTCCCCCTGGTAACACCACACTACTGCTACCTAAAACCAAGTCTTCTCTTTTACCTATGCCTCGATGATGTTGTATGGTAAATTATATGGTTATGAGTTCTCCTATCAGCATACCCCACAACGCGATATGAAGGTCGAACTAGTGGGACTACTGGACCGGAAACAGGCCCCTCATAAACACATCCTTTACGGCATCGGTATATCATTAATTCTCAATCTTAATCGAAACGAACAAATTAAATCACTATCATGCACCAGATATTTCAACAGGACAATCCCATCTCGTCATTTCAGTAGAAAGATAAATGTGAAAGATGTATACGGCGGTAGCCTTTTATAGCTATTCTCAAGAAATAAAACTTTCAAAACGACACAAAAGCTTTGTGACAAATCGGAAGGACGGAACGATGGGCTAAAAAGTTCACTTGACCCCGCGAAACGTGATTTTTGTCAAAAAAATCTTTCTTCTGAAGGTACAACAAAATGAAAAGTGATGTATACATGCAATTCACGTGTGTGTCCTTTCTACAATCTTTACATTTCTTGACACTCAATTAAAAAATCATTTATTTATATCTGCAAAGAAATTGTTAAATTCCAAGATGAAAGAAAATTGGGCCCAAGCATTATCTGTTAACCAGTCTTGAACAACACTTGAATAATTTACATTTCCGACTGTATGGAGACATGCTGCGTCACAACCTTCGCGAATCTTACTTGTAGAAGTCTCCTAAAACAGAAGTCCATCAAGAACCGGTAGATAAGCTGACAACAAAGACTTTTCCCAGCACAGATATTTTGATACAGGCGATGTGTATTATGTTTAATAATTATCTAATAAACACCCACAGCTTTATCATAACGCTTTCGCTATAGGAGAATTCTTTTATGGAACTAAATCTCATTATATTAGAAAATGAATTAAAGTTTATCCTGTCCTTGACATTATTTTTCCGCAATAACTTGACACATGGTTTTGAAAGGTACAAGGGCAGACACCGAGGACTTATCCCCTTCGACGAGTCAAACAAAATATTATTTTCATATTCTATTTTTTCTGGTAATTCAGACTGCTATCACAGATTTATCTAAGTAATTTGGCGATGAAATAATTCTCAACAGATATTTTATCAATTATGACTGAAATGTAACCACCATGTAGATAAACAGCTTTTTTGTTAATAGAACTTCGCATTATTTCTTCACAAAAATACTGATATGAATATAATAACAATAGATTAGAATTAAAATGTCAAGGACTGCATGATATCAAGCATGTGCGAATGTTGTAGAAAAGGAATTCGAAAGTTGAGCTCCAGCTTTGTGAATCGCTAACCCGAGCTTTTTTTAGCAATAGTAGATTTCCTGAAATAGACCATAAACTTGATAAAATATGTACAACACTAAAAGCTGTTGGATCAGATTGTAAAATCGGTCACTGTATGTTGAAATCTACATTGAAATTGGTTACTGTATGTTGAAGTTTACATTGCAATCATAGTCGCTTCTTTCACTAGTGTCCTTTCCCTAATGAATTTCAGAAAATGAGTGTGCTAGGTTTAAGAAAGTTGACTGTCATATTCTCAGTTAACCTATCACTACTTGTTAAGTCGTCTCACTATATGTCAACGCAATGATGTTTCTTTTGTTTCTACAATCGCCAAAAATATTCATATATTGTTGTCTACCGTTCCAAGATATTTGATTGAACACGGCTTTACCCAAAAAACTGTTCTTGTAACTGCACCAGTATGACAATGAGTGGAATATAAACACATCTTAGCTCTTCAGTCTCCTTAGTAATGGTCAACAGTAATTTTTTCTATGAAATGACTTTTTTCTCTCTATAACACTGCTCACGTTGATTACTCTCAGTAGTCTCTTCTCGTTTGTATTAACACTTTCGATCTTATTGCTCCCATGAATTCTGTTACTAGACTCCAGACAATGATAGAAGGGCCATACATAGACCTGATCAGTTGTCTGTGTAAAGCCATTGTGTCAAGATGATATATTTTCTTACATATCATTCCATGTGTAAAACAAAGTGTTTCTAGTTACTGACCCATGTTGTAACACTATGGTGCTTCTAGTGTTTCTCAGTGAATAACTCTTTATTGTTCCATCACATTCATTAAATCCTCGAAACAGCTGAATTTTAAACGATCTCTCTAAAATACTCAAAGTAAATATTCAGTACAGAGTAAGTTCTATATATCAAAACCTTTCATTGATGAAGCTACATACCTCCTGTGTCTTGGACCCTTTCTTCGCCGAACTGTCAAAGGCCTTGGAAATAGTGCAGTTTCTCAAGTATCTATAGACTTTCACTGCAAAATATTAGAATGTAGTTTCTGGAAATATTTTTAGTTTAATTCTTATTCTGTTAAACTATTAATTCTGTATTCTCACAGCAAGTAAATTTCCCATTATCTTCAATGTTGTGTTTCTTTCAATCCATTCTAATTAACTAGATTTCTTATGTAAAAGTAATCACATATTACTTCAAGTGTGCAATAGAATCGACCGATATATTTTTCTGTAGTTTGTCATTAAAGTAATGTCCTTTAATTTGTTCTATGTCATTCAATCTTACATTTTGATAATTTTACAAATATCTACAATGACTAGGAAGGTGTTCCAAAATGGTGAACAAATTCACAGGATGGGTAGGTGGATACAGACATGACATCAAAATCAATTTTAGGTAAATGACGAAATCCCTAGAGATAATCAAATTTGGAATCGTTTTATCATGATTTATGTGTAATCTATAGAGAGCGTTATCGGACACGACTACTGCAGGTACCCGCTCTTGGACATGATGTCTTATACCTATATCACCTCGTCACGGCTCAGTAAGTAGTTGATGAATGTGTGTGATACACCACTGCTGAACCGACCATCTGTGGTGTATAGTTGTGAGACTGTTGTTAATTATTCATAAGATATACAATGTCAGATTCTGACCGCAGACATTATGATTAAGTTATGTGAACGAATGCAATATCGAAGGCCAGATTTTGAAAATGGGAAGAAAAGTGAAAAGCAGAGAATGCACATTAGGCGGACGATGTTGGACATTTAAAAGACCCAGGTGAAGCATCATAAAAACCATGTAAATTATTTCTGCGAAAAAATTAATGCATCAGCTCGTGTTGTTCACATTACATGCACCATACAAAATCGAGTTGTTATAACAAGATGACAAACAACTATATATATAACACCTGGAACAAATACTAAAAGGGTCGACCTGTTAGCCATACCTGGATGTATGCAGATACAATTCTGCTAGGTAGTGCACGATTGTATATTTTCAGAAAGTAATGTATACACAATGTATTACCGTATTTTATATACACATGTATATACATTTTCTGTAGCCATATCATACAGTGTTCAATTTTATTTATTCATTTGTTGGTTTTTTGTGTTTTTTTGCACAAAGGTGATTAAGTTTTTTGACTCATGTCAACAAAAAAAAAATCAACAGTTATCAAATGATGAGTAATGTTTCAAATTTTGTTTGAAAAAAAATCACTATGCACAGGTTACCTAAAACCAGTCCTAATTATCGTATTTCACATTTCATCTTTTATTATATTGATACTATACTTTGTAAAACCGTATTGGCATGTTTTATAATATTGATATAATAAATCATAGTTTCGTACGTATAACTTGGGTATTTTACGTTTCATGTCTGCATATATAGTTTGTATAACACTGATACGATACAATGTTTGGTCGTATTGATAATTTGTATAACTTTGGTATTTTACATGGTATGACCTTATATATATATTGTATGGAATTGTAAATATATATGGTATAACCGTATTTATATTTTGTATAACATAAGTTATGTTCAATGGATTTAGTATACTGAATGACCGTTTTCTGCATTGTATGATGGCGATTTATATTGTGTTTCTGAAAGATATTATCAATTATATAATATTTCATGTTTTAGTCATAATTGTATTCATTCAAATTAACATCACCGATATCTGTTTTTGTGACAGATGTACTATACATTGCTAAGACATTTATCTAAATATTGATTTATTGAGGAATACTATGCATTATAATGGTATTTTATTGTATAAACTATACATCAGTGCTTTGTTTTATATCAATCATTTTAAACATTATATAACAGTATTTTATATCTTTGTATGTCAGAGACGTGTAACATGAATACTAGTACAAATTTTACTGCACATATAAAGTTACGTGGAACAGTTCAAACTAGCTGGTATAGCAAACACATCCTGTGCGAGGCTGCATCCGAAGCGCATGGTCATTGAGCGTGTGTGGGCACATTTCCATAATCATATGGAGATATGTTGTGTATTTAGCTTTGTAAATAGTAACCTAAGGAAGAGTATTCACCAGACTGTCACCAAACACATATCGGATTCATACTGTTCTACATAAATAAAGATAATTAGTCGTCAGATATACAATATAATTGTATGTAAACAATAAACAATATCCATTTAAGTTGATGTTTTGATCCCACAACCGTAGATATTTCATTGAGACGTTTCATTATCTAATTCAAACATGTACAATATCCCAGCTTCCTGCATCAGCATTAGCGTCACGTACAAACAAAATATGGGACATTAGAAGCGCACCATTGTTGGGTCGGACAGGTTTACGTGCAGTGAGCACAAACATGTGCGTACGATGTAAAATTATTTTGGCACATGAACGAACTCGACAATTTACATTGTATCATTTTCTAACACTAGTTTAGAAATTGTTTCCTAATAAGAATTCAGTTGATGCTTACAGCACATGTATTAAGCACAACACATACGTACAAACATCCCTTTCATCAATACCAGTGTTATTGGCAATTTTAATAATTACTCAAAATCACAACCGAACCCTTTATATGAAGTGAGTGACGTGTTAGTTGAAGCAATATCTTTTTCTGTTGGATGTGTAACATTAGAGAAGTTCAAATAATGATTCTTATTATATATTGATTTCATAAGATTTGTTACTCAAGAAATACCCTCCTTTGATAGAGTAGGGTTTTACTCTTGTCTCTGAACCTCCAGCTATCAGTATCTTCATGATTTGTTTATGGATTCTAGCAGATATGTGTCAGTTCTGATATAATTGCATAACGTTTGGTACCGAATTGGTTATCGTTACTTTTGTATCTTGTTAGGACACATCCATTGCTAATCTTGACTGTTGCAGAAACCAAACCCGAACTGCTTAAAGGAGATCTTTGTCCACTTTCCGTGTGGAACCGATAACCTCCTTTCCCAGAGTTATTGCGTGATGTTAGTTACTCATTCAGATATGTTTCGTTTTAACACAAAGATGTTGAACTTCCTCTGTTCCCCGTAGCAGAGGACGTGTCCGGGTGAACGCTTCCGAGAATAAGAATATATTTGTACAAGTATATGACACACGGGGTTGACATGAGGAGGTAACTTAGGGCCAGATGACATGTTCTGTGGTGTGAAGACTGGGGACAAAGATATACGACATACTGTGTTTGTCAACAATGACTAGGGTCTTGTTTTTCGTTGTCTGCGTAACCATTGCTGATGACACTGTGGGTTTGTCCATCTGACACCGCCCCAGGCCCTAGGGTGACGAGTCATTTCACACACATAATAACGAGATAGAGTAATTGAATTAAAGTTATATGTGATAGTCATTGCATGTATATTGTGACACTCACCTCAATTTCAATTTACCTCACAATAGAAACTTTCTGACAGTCCGCTATTCGATTGCGGTAACGTTACTAGATATATGTTTACCCGTTCCTTTCATGTATTGCTTTAGAACTGGCCGCGACCACACTATATCCGGTTTGTGAGTTTTCGTCATAACACGGCATTTTTCGTTTACTTCTCATTTCTGAAGTCATTCCGCAATATAGATTTGCAGATGATGATACAAATAAAGTAGTAATAGATTACAACACAAGTTGTCATTATATGGATGAAATATGTGCGATTGATGTATTTTACTGTTCTTTAGAAATTGCGCTTAATTGATCACTCAAACTCGTACACTTCTGGAAACAGCGCCAGCATTGACATCAACCTGAAAATCTTTCAGCTAACATCACTATGTAGTATTTAATTTCATTGCAAAAATAGTCATATACATTTCTTCAGGGGAAATATTATGAAGTTAATATGGGGATTTGACGATGATTTGACAAAGATTATGTGAATGAAATGTGATGTGAATATGTGATGAAGATAATGTAAAAATACTATGGAAATTATATAAATAAAAAAGAATATATAAAGGATTTAACGGAGATGGTGGGGACAGAAATTGCTGGAGAAATGGAAATATGAGTCAAAAATGAAATAAAATGACAATGTAAATATAATTGGTCAAGCCTGACGTAAATTAGATTAGATATGGATTATGTAAATAGCATTTCTCAGGCAGGATAGAAATATGAGTTGCCGGAGATAACGTAAATGACATTGGAAAAACGTTGTGTGAACAAGATTTGTGGAAGGTAGAGCAAATAACATTAGAGAAATGTAATATAATTAGTGGATGTAAAATAAATTATGCGGAGTGGGGAGGGGGGATTGCCAATAAGATTTTACTTAGGTGAAAATATAAACAAAATTTCAGAGAAATCGTTTGTAAAAACATTGGACTTGAGCATGTGGAAGGTTCGCAAAAGCGCATGTTCAGGATAATACTAAAAATATCTGTTGGTGAGGATACATGTAAGTTAATTAGAAAGATAAAAAGTGTTTGTTTAAAGACGATCTGGTGAGTACAAAAATGAATCTTATTAGCCGTTTAGATGAAAGACTGTATACTTTCTAACAAAGACTACAACAGTTTAACAGGTACAGAGCAGAGGTGAAAGACTGAAACAAAACCTGGTAGTGATGAACTTTCTCAATCACAAGGATCTCATTAGAAAATAGTCTATTTCCTTATTAAGTTGGACGTGTTTGATGCTCGTTAATTTGCCTTGTGACTCCATGATTGTTAACCTTGTTCTCATTTGGGAACATGACATTGCTTATTTGGATTGGCCACATGGCGGTTGTCGTAAATGATATCCTTGTACATTTCAAATATCTCTTTGTAAATATTTACTGCTGTTCATATCTTGTCTTAGCTGTATCGACTTTGAGTTTGGAATTAAGATTCTGTTGATATATCAGCATTTTCTTTGTTGTTTAAAAATCAAGATCATAATGGAGTTTCGTAAAAGATCAACGAGTTCTGGAAGTTTTTTAAACGGTCTTTGAAGAGGTGCAAGTCCATGTAACAATGACATGGACGAGGTGTAAATATTTGAAACATAGATTTGGTGAAGGTCGTGGTGTTTGTACCAAAGACTTGATGACTGTAGAATGTTTGTACCAAAGACTTGATGACTGTAGAATGCTTGCACCAAAGACTTGATGGCTGTAGAATGTTTGTACCAAAGACTTGGAGGCGTGGAAGATGTTTGTACTAAAAACTTGTAGGCGGGAAAGGGATATTGTACCAAGCACTTCACGTTAGTGACAACATTTTCTTGATGGCTGTAGAATATTTGTACAAACTTGATTGCTGTAGAATGTTTGTACAAAATTGATTGCTGTAGAATGCTTTACCAAACATTTGATAATAGAAAATGTTTGTACAAAAGATTTGATATCTGTAGAATGTTTTACACGACCTGATGACTGTACAATGATTGTACCAAACACATGATGACTAAAGAATATTTGTACCAAAGACTTGATGGCTGTATAATATATGTACCAAAGAATTGATAGCTGTAGAATGTTTGTTCTAATTTGATAGCTGTAGAATATTTGTACAAACTTGATGGCTGTAGAATATTTGTTCTAATTTGATAGCTGTAGAATATTTGTACAAACTTGATGGCTGTAGAATGCTTGTACTAAAGACTTGATAGCTGTAGAATGTTTGTACAAACTTGATGGCTGTAGAATATTTGTTCTAATTTGATAGCTGTAGAATATTTGTACAAGACTTGATGACTGTAGAATGCTTGTACCAAAGACTTTATGGAGGTAGAAGTAAAAACAAAGATGTGGAAATTTTGTATCAACGACCTAATTGAAGTGTTCTTAACATAATTAATTGAAATAGAAGTGTTTAAACACAAAGCATTGTTGACAGTGTTTGAATGACAGTTTTGGAGATGAATTCTTTCAGACAATTGCTGTCAGAGATATTGTTTGTTAAAAGTCCAAATACAGGCGGAGGATTTACAATTTATTATGGCATAGATGAGGTAAAAGACGGTGTAACAAAATTCGTAGGTCAAAGACAAAATCGAAGAAACGAGGAGGGAATATGTATAAAATAAAGATTTACATGGAAAGTCACGTACACATATGAACAAAGAAAGATTAGATTTTAGGTAATCGAAGACATCGGTTATTGACTGGCAAAGGCGGGCTTTTTGAAATAAAACATGAGGGTAATTGGTAATAGAATTAGAAGTTTATGACAAAGCTTTATCAATCATGAAACGTTGTGTAAAAACCAAGGGAAAACATAATCCGAAACTGAACGTGAAGCAGATTAACTACAGCAAGACTGTCAGTAGTCCTATGGAAGTATCTCCGTAGTAGATTAAGAGCGTGATGGAATCTTTGGACGTGCTAGTTTTAAATTCTGTATATCTCAAACCTAAATTTCCTATATGTTGGTATTTGACAAGAAAAAATGTACTGAAGAATGTTCATACATAAACTTTAAGGTAGGCAGCATAAGAAGGTTATTTATCACACAAAAAAAGACGCATTTGCCTTTGAATAAGTCGGTGTTTACAATGCATTTACATCTATAGACATCAGGAAACTGCTCGTTGTGATATACACGGCTACCGATATGGACACGGTATGGTAGTGACATGCATTACGCCAATATTTAACGTCATGTCGTGTGTAAATTCGTGACTTTCCATGACACGAGTCAGATATATTATGCATTGAGTGTGTAATACCCGTATACACCCTGGACACTGAAGTACCCCCAGTTCTGTTGTAGGTGACAGAGAATGGACGTAAAGTTATTTTCCGGCACGCATTACAAATGCCCTTTCACCCCATCAAAGCCCGAACTGGACCCAATGGAGACTGGGACATGTCTACGTATAATTGCCACACAATTGTATAAGTGTAAAACAAGGCCTTCCTCGGAACATATCTATCTCATATATCTTAAATAATTCTATATATATTGCCAATTATTTTTTCAGATAAATTCGACTTTTTAAATCTCAACAGATATTAAGACCTTATTTTATTTTCTATTCACATTAATTAAATATTTTGATTTCAAATCGACCGGCTATATTTTATACATAAGGTAGTCGAACGTGCTGGCAAACACCTGTCATACTTAAAACAAGAAAATCTCTACGTTTCATTGGTAAGGTTTTATCAGTGGTGATTTCTTGGGACTTCATCGTAAATTGTGTAAACATTTATGGCGTATTTGCGGAAGTAACTATCACGCCTTCTTTTTAAAAGAGTTATAATCCTCCATTTAAAGTAATGCTCTAATGCTAATTAGGATAAATTGTTGTCTACACATAGCTAACGGTCCGTTATGATATAACCGGACACCTATTGAAATATTTTAATTATGTTTTCACTATCCATTCTATTTGTAGTTTATCCAATGGAATGTGATTTAGTGTAAGTGATTTTGGTTTAACTAAATGCGTCGTTCGACAGTACGCAAATACAGTTTATACTAAATTTGGTCCATCTGGATTATATCCCTTAATCGCCCCAGGAAAGTTGTTTTCTTCCCTCTCACATTTATTTTAATGGACTCTTGTTTAATCTTCGGCCAGAAGTGGGCACAGGTGTGAGATCTGGATACACACCTCTTTTGACCGAGACATGTTTGATCTAGATTACAAGTATCAATGGGCATATATTCCGCGGCGTAATCACTGCCAATAAGAGGCGGGAATTAGCCTGCTAGCTAATTATGTACATGAATGGAAAGGTAAATGAATTCGACACCTATCCATGTTCCGGAATCCGGCCGGTAAGTTAATTGCGCAACATAAACCCCTGTGCTAACACCTGGGACGGCTCTACGGACGCGAAGAAACACCCCAGGGTTAACCTTTACAATGATCAATTTATCGATTTTTCATCGTTATCGAGAGTTATCCGAGAGACGAGATTCGCTGTAGTGCCTATATCGATGTCTACGGCAGTTTAAACATGTATCCACTTGAGGAGGTGCTAATATTTGTTTACCTGAACAAATTTATCACCCAAATACTTATCCCGGTGTGAAAACTATTGAAATAAACCCTAACTTTATCATTATAGACAAATATAACGATGTGAAGAATATATAAGACAATTCACTGACAGCGTCCGTGCTCGCTTTCCGTTCCATTAACTTTGAATGTTTCGTTTCTTTTAGAATATCATTATCACTGTAAAGGACTTGCTTTGTCATCATACACCCCACATATGAATATAAATTTACAATTTTCTGAATACAAGATGTGATATACATTCTTCCTCACTAAATTGAAATTCCCAAGCGCGTACATGTGCTACCATGACAGTTAGAAAAACTGGGCCCTGTTGACACTTTCTGCTCAATACAGATCAATTCTTTCCGCTCAATGACCCCTTTATACGGGTACTGACGTATCTGTCAACAAAATAAAATCCCTAGTCGCACATGCTGCCCCTACACCTAATTTTACCCCCTAGGAGTCCTATATAGATATAAACATCTCTTAAAACCCCCCAACCCTCCCTCCGCCCCCCTCCCCACACACACATCCCCCGAAATCATCCTTTCTTCGTGCGAGTGGTTTATAATTCTCCCTTGAACTGTCTAGTAATATAGGGTTTTTATAAGAGCATACCGTAAACCGTAATATCACGAGACTTTACATGTTACTGTACACCATTCACTATGTTTAAATAATTTCATGAAATATTTCCAAAAGGGTTGATTTCATAAACTGAAACAAACTTTATATTTCCGTGTGTGTAATACATGATGCTTGTAAACACCAAATAAAGAGTATTTGTTAACTATTTTGAATTAAACGTATACATTTCAATAAAAATATTTTTAATCGAATTTTGATACGTTTTAACATTTAACAAATTGTAAAAGTCACCAAACATGTAATATGGATATTTCAGAACGGGTGATGTAATTGATACTGCGTTTATCTACCATGATATGAGTGGAGGGGAGGAGAGAGTGGGATCAAAAGACACCTGTACACGTTGTACCCAGACTGAAAGGGTGAGGAGAGTGAGAAAGTAGAATCATCTACTTACGTTGGTACCCAGACCAGATAGGAAGGGAGGATATCACTTGTGTGTGTGTGTTTTGTTTTTTTTTTTTTTTTTACTTTTTTCTTTTCTTTTTTTGAGGGGGGGGGGAGGGGGTAGTAGTGGTTTCGCGACCCCATGGGCTAGTGGAAAGGGGATCACTAATTTGATCTCCACACATTGGGACCGGAGGGGGATATGTAGACTTGTCAGGGTAGGAGTCCCAAACACGCATATTGCCCTGTAGGGTAGCTAGCAGGGTAAATGACCCCACATTTTTGCCGATATTTGATATGGATCTTGTGGTATTGATTCAGGTGGCTTATAAGTCTGCACTTCGTCACACGCGGGAGATATATACATGTGTACCTCATACTACAGGTAGTGTATATCATTATTTTTAGAAGGCTGAAAAATTAAATAAAACGAATATCTTACATTTATGGTTTGAGAAGCTATGTAAATACATAAGGCTATGGTATTACGACAATGTTGTCGGGTGTATGACGTAACAGTACACTGTCCGCCCTGACACCATTGTTCTATAAAGAATAACCGTTTAGAATGATTTTAATTGTAACAATGACGATAATACTGCTAGCTAGTTGAGTGTGGGCCGGGCCTAGCGGGTACACTGCCTGTGAGCACAGCTTTGAGGTTGCGAACCCCTTTGATTGGCAGGGCTGGGCGGGGCCAGATAACAAGAAAGGGTTTACGTTCACAGGTCTAGAAAGCCACCAAAGCTATATGCCGTATAATCCAATTCGTGGTGTAATTGCCCAGCACAGTGCCGCTTGATAGAGTGTTTCATGACTTTCACATCCACGGTGTTGGGAATCTGACATGGAATCGTATGTAGCAGCCCGGTTTTAGACCGTTACTATTGGTACCTCTCAGTCATCGTAGCCAGGGAATAGACCCTATCTCTGTCACGGAGTGCAGTTATCTCTTCAAAACTTACATGGTATTTTACTAATTACATCACTGTGATTTATCAAAACAAACTCGTGGAACCAACAGATATTGTATTGATAACACGTGGATCATATAATTGTGGAATTCTCGGACACGGAATCATGACACAGGGTATCGCGGGCTCTCCCCCGCACGTGGCGGGAGTATGAGAAGGTGGCGAATGGTCAACAGTGTTGTCGTATTGGGATGTAAAGAGGTATCCAGTGTCAGGCTGAGGTATTGTGGACAGCCATCTCTCGACATGTGTAACTGGGGGTAGCTCATCTATGAATATCGCGTTATCACCAGTTCTCCATCAGGGTGATCTTATTGAGATAGTTATGAGTGATTGTGATTATTTATGAATTTTTTTTGTATGTAGTTCCTATTGTACATGGAGTCTAGTTTGGAATGAGAAACGAAAAAACTAATCATTCGGTAAACATGTATAGATTAACTTTGCTACTGAGTTTTCTAAGTTCCCATTTTATAATGGCCTCCCCATCCTACCTGAACATGTTCCAACAACCCACAAACCCGGACCCCTGTTACGACGATCGCGGAGAACCTACCCGGTGCGTACCCGATTTCGTCAATGCAGCGTTCGCGAAGGAGGTTTACGCGTCAAGCACGTGCGGGGCTCCCGCGAGTCAGTACTGTAAATCAACACTAGGGAAGGACAGTGGCATTATTCGGAATTGTTTTATTTGTGATGCTAATCATCCCAAGAGGCAGCATCCTCCATCTTATCTAACCGATTTGAATAACCCCAACAATGTAACGTGCTGGATGTCCGACACATATGTCCAGTACCCTCAAAATGTTACTCTCAAATTATCTTTAAACAAAAAATATGAAATGACGTATATAAGTTTACAGTTTTGTTCTGCCAGACCTGCATCAATGGCCATATATAAAAGTGTGGATTACGGAAATACATGGGTACCATTCCAATATTATTCAAACGCATGTAAAAAGATGTATTCCAAGTCGCCACGAGCGGTCATAACTAAAGCTAATGAGCAGGACGCCCTTTGTACGGAAGCATACAGCGACATCGAACCTCTGTCCGGAGCTAGAGTAGCCTTCAGCACACTGGAGGGCCGACCATCGGCCTACGATTTCGACAACAGCCCCATCCTACAAGATTGGGTGACAGCTACCGACATCATGGTTGTTTTCAGTAAACTGAATACCTTCGGGGATGAGAGTTCTAATGATGAAGCTGCTAGGAAGAGCTACTATTACGCCTTGTCGGACTTCGCGGTCGGCGGAAGGTGCAAGTGCAACGGACATGCCTCCAAGTGTATCGAGAACCGAGAGGGTCGTCTGGAGTGTGACTGCAAACACAACACGGCAGGGTACGATTGTGAGAAATGTAAGGCCTTCCACTCCGACCGCCCGTGGGCTCGGGCCAATAACAAGGATGCTAACGAATGTGTGGGTAAGTGCACTTTGTCAGATACAAAATTATCAAAACACATTACAATTTTTTTTGTTATTTTTGACATTGTCATGAAACCCTTTATTAAGAAAAATAATATAAAAAAAATATAGGTGATATAATTTTAATCAAATCTTAGATTCGTATTTCGGAAGTATTCTGATATGAGTAGATTCTATGTAATCATTTTATGAAAAGATATGAAACCAAATATACATAAGTCATATTATTTCAATAAATTCACTTCTGGTGTTATGTTAGTATTTTTTTAATGTTAAGTTCTTTTACAGAGAGAAAAAAGTAAATTGGAAGCTATTATACATTCTAAATGAATTACGATATGTAGTTTGTGTTTGTTAATAAATTTTAAATTCCATTCCTTCTGAAGTTCAAACTGAAGATGCAAACATGTCACCTTTGATTTAGTCTAAATTCAATTTGGTAAAGTGTTAATTGTATGGAGGTTAGTGGAAATCCTACTTTAGAGAACTAATTTCTTAATTTTTTAATGGTGATCAATTTCATGCGGAAATAGCCTCGGCACGTGTCAATCTGACTTGCGATGGAATTCGAATCGCAGTTCCATTCCGCCTTAGAACTCCTGCACCGAACCGATTTAAATCTTAATGAAAACAGATAGAGTTTTTAGTTGTAATGTTTTTTGAGTTGATTCAAATTGTGTTGCCGCATCTTCTGTCGTAATCTTCACTGTAGGGTTTAGGTACTCTGAACTACAGGAAGGGACAAAAATATAGCAGAATAAGTGTTTGATAAATATCGTTTCGAGATTAGAGGCAAGTAAAAACTGTGTCAGATGCATTGTACAATAGCCTTATCAGCATGTGTCGGCTGTTATGATGAACGCTTGCTGCATATTATACATGTTTAAAATCCTCCATCAGATTTTATCAAGTGAAATTAAACATAGAGTATTTAAAAGATAATTTCATAATCCTACAAAACATGTTTTTATTTTACTTTGATCCTTGCTGATAGGCCGGAACGGTACTAACACTGTCGTATACTAGCCTTACCTGGTATTAATGTAGAAATAAATGTTGATTTCAGTTCTACTATATATAATTTATGTTTTTTATGTCCGAACTTGAAGCCCAGTCTGATGGTATCGCTAGGTTCTGACCCAGTAGATACGCCAAGCATTGAAGGATTTTAACATATATTCCTTTAACCAATTTATATTAATTTATTATAGTTTACAAAAAATATACATGACAGAGAACTTGTTCAAATATGTCCATAAAAAGCGTCGTTTTGGTGTTTAATAATATACAAGAGATAATACAAGAGCGCTTTGTGAAATGACAAATGTTTGTGTACTGTTAGCGGAGTGTTGAGAAGTACTGAACTGGTGTGTGCACTGTTAGCCTGATAAATGTCTACGAATGTTAACTCCGGTCACTGATGAAGGATCCCAATTAACTATAAGAATTTTCGTTGCCTGACTTACAGCCATTTAACCGTTTCGCTGACTCACACCGCTTGATACCCGACCGTGTCCCCGATACCTAAAAATTCACAGTACACTTCCCCATTACACCATCACGCTAATTAGTATGATATACAAAACATATCATTGTTTCCAAAACGTAAACAATTACTATTTAAAAAAATAACTTAGATATATGTAACAATCGATTACAATTTAAAGATATATAATATATTTGAATTTTAATATTGGTGTACATAAGAAGAAACACACATGATTAAGCATTTATCTTAATTGTCACTAATCCCGTCTATAAGTAACAGAAGTTTGTTTACTTAGTATTGTTTCGTAAGACGTCGCACGATGGAAATAAACACGACTTAGAGCGAGTAATCCTCTATTGTTAGATGTCTTTAAGCAGTATCCCTTAACAGGTTTTCACACCAAATGTGTTTCCGGTAATAGGGTTATTTCCAAGGTGTCAGCGCGTTCAATAATCCTAGATTACGGATCAGGACATTCGGAGATGTGTACACCTTTGTAGAATGGTAATGACTGGCCTGGACAAAGTCTCTCATCACATTCCGTACCTACACACCTTTCCTTCTTACACGCCTCTCATTCTAATGCTAGCACATGTTTTCCCCCAACAATTCAAATAAAAAATGACATTTTTTTTTATAAAGATTTATCTCACAAAAAGAATTCTGGTATATTTCAGGGGAAACCAACCGTTATTTACTTCAAAATGAAGCCACTGACAAATTCTCACTTCTATATATACATTTTTTATTGTGTGACGGGATATTGTGACGGCTTATCAGAATTAAAATCAGAGATGACACGATTTGAACCCCGTCCAACACACTTGAAGTGGCTGAAACGCTGACAGATAGAATCACTGATACGTAATGAATGAATGACAAAGGGCCCGTTCCTTTGAAGTTAATTGTATCACTATGATAGTCATATTTCACCACCCAATAAATCTTTTAAATTTCCATTTTAATATATTAAATATAAACTGGGAATAAAATTTGAATATAATTTCCCATGATTGGAGTCTGGAATAAGAAGGAGTATGGTGAGGGACAATTTTAAGTACTGTACCCCAGAACAACAGCCAATATACTTCAATATATTCTCATGCATTGTTATCGCTATGTATTCTATTTTATTAATTATCTACCATACTTGCCTCTACATAAATTTCAACGTTATAGCATATAGTAAGAATATATCATGGATATAAGACTGTTTCCCACTTTGTGTGATATTGTTAAATTGCCATAATGTGAAAATGAGATGAAATATCGTTTATGCTGGCGAGAGAAGCTTAATAATATCTATAGGTGTAGGCGTTGTTGCTATATGTTTGTGTGTTTTGGAAAGGCTATCGACACGGAAACAGAATATCTGAACGTGATAACCCTGGGTAACACAACATCTTCCCTCCCCACTCCCCTCCTCTCTGTAGCTTCACGAGCCACCATCTTGTACTCGTGAACATTTCTTCTCGATTTATTCTCGCCCTGACATCAGATAAGAATGTTTGTATTTCCAGTTGCAATCTGTTATTTCGTAGTGAGAAACATGCTTTGATGCCAAACAAATGAGACGCTATTTTCAATGTGAAGCCGGTTTATAATAATAGTATAAAGATTTTCTCACCACCTGTAAAAACCCTACTTAAAATATAATGACATTGAAGATCGACACACATCCATTTGATCGTGCTGGAACCTAATTGTCACAAGTTGAAATGTAAAAAGCCGAGCTCAGTGATAAATGAACTTGAGTCAAGTTGTATTCATGTCTGTCGTGGAGAGATACACCCGACATTTGACATTCTGCATTGTAAGGGATACAAGAAATTATTTTTAAAATCTATTTTTTAGAATGTTCTATAACGAATATTATAAAAGCACTGTATTGTATATGTTGTAAAGTGTAATAACAATGTATTAAATATTTTATTGCAATGATAGTTTAATGGGGAGTTAACAATGTATTGACTTTTCTATAATGATCTATGTAAAAGCAATGTATCAGATAATCAATATCATAAAAGGATACAGACGAAATGTATGAAACATTGTATGGAATGTAAACATTATATTAAATATTGTATAAGTTACACACAAAATATAAGATATCTAACATGATACTTGCAATGTATAACAAAATGTATCAACTATTGTATAGGATACAAGCAATGCATTAAATATTGAATAGGATACGAGCAATGCATTAAGTATTGAATAGGATACAAGCAATGCATTAAATATTGAATAGGATACGAGCAATGCATTAAGTATTGAATAGGATACAAGCAGCTCATTACATATTTTACATGTACAAGAAGTATATTGAAATATTCTTTAAAAATATCAAAACATATGAAAAACAACCCATCAATGTTATCTAGGGGTACAAGCAGTTTTTTTAAAATTCCTAACGATGGAATACACTTATGAAATAGACACTGAGATACAACTTATCAATCAAAATACTGATTACATGCTTAGACGTAATCAGCTATCTATTGGAATACCATTTGTATCTTTTTGAATGAACTGCAATTTATTAGATATATTTATTGAAGGAATGCACTTATATATAGAAATCGATATTACAATTGATTAAAATATTACACGCTCTAGGAAATACAACAGGGCTATTAAAATATTACACCATGCAGGGGATACGGGGATACAGCATATCTATTATGATGTAATGTAGACGTCCATTAAAAAAGTACATACATATTTGTAGTGAAGGGGAAACAACAGATATATGAAGCTATGCAATGTTGGGAATTCAGTCTATTTATTATTATGTATTTAAGTTTAAAAGTTATCAATTTGAATGCAACTACAACAACGAAAATTTAAGACGATGTCACTGTTAAAGCTCGAGACTACGTATTGAGAAAATATTTTTTTATGAAAGTAAAACTATTTGATATTAACTTTTGTGAAGCCGCTTCTTAAAAAAATATTGATTTATCTAACCCAGAATTTCAACGAAATTTAGATTCAAAATGATATGGCAAAGATAAACTTTAAAAACCGGTATTAAAAATTGCTGTCTTACTCGGAATATTTTGGGCAGTAAATATACGTTCCGTTTCTAGGAATACAGAATTTCTTTCATCAACAAATTATTAAATTATGTTCTGTATTTGTCTGACGTATGTATGTCATCGCCTGATAATACTCTACATATAGCTAAATTTACACACACACATAAATATATATATATTCAGTTTTATATTCAGTTTTCTAGTTTTATGATTTGACACGATCTCGTGTTACAAAGGCAAAGTAGAGTTGGTTGATAATGGCAAAATCTTCCTTGTTATATGTATATTAATATTAGTCGTAAAAGTGTTGTGAAGTATTACAAAATCCATATATATATGCAATCTGTATAAAACTTTTATTCTTCCCGAAGATTTCCTTCTACATATGTTTCAATTCCACAAAACTGTTATTTGTTGATAAAAATGTTTACCTGAAGTTTTTCATCTATAAATTGTGTCAAGTTGTTCATGTATAAAATGTTCATCTATGAATTGTGTCAAGTTGTTTACCCCTAAAAAGTTGTTCATCTATAAAATGTTCACCTGTAAATTGTATCAAGTTGTTTACCAATACAAAAATCTTTATCCTGAAAAATGTTATTTGCAAATAAAAAGTTGTTTATATAAAGTTGTTCATCTATAAATTTATCAAGTTATTCACCTTTAAAAAAGTTATTCTTCTGTTAGTCCATATCAGTGTATAAAGTTGTCTGTCATAAAGCTACCTTTCTGCCGAACGATGTCTGTCTACAAAATGTTGCCTTTCTATAAAAGGTTGTCTATCTATATAAAATCGTGTGTCTAAATAAAGTTGTGTGTTTATATAGAATTATCTGTTTACATAAAGTTGTCTGTCTTTATAAAGTTGTTTGAATAACGTCAATCACCTAAGATGTATATCTTCACTAAGTTGTCCACATAACAATGCCTCTCAGCCAATATTTGGCTATCTAGAATGCTACTAATCTGTTAATTGTGGCTACATTCAAACGACTTATCTAAACTTGTTAACTACATTTAGTTTAATTTATTGGTAAATCAAATTAATTGTTACATATTTGTTTTAGAGATTTGTTATGTGAAACGATTTTTTTTGTTCGACATAATGTTGCTGTAAACATTTTGATCTGTTTAATTATAATCAGTAATTTCTAAACTCTTTGGACATATCTACTCGATAATATCTTTGTATGTCTGGTCAACTTCTTTAAACAAAAATACATATTTAAGATAAACCCAATGTAAATCGATGGAAGGCTTTTGAGTTGGCAGCAGCTTCAACTAAATACAATATATGTTTCTTTAGGTTAGATTTTCTAAATCGTTTTTTGTTGTCTGTGACTGCTTAGTTCATTTCTGATCAAGCTAACATTTTTTCTATTATTTAGGTAGGTCTCATTTCATCATGTTGCTCTGTTTACACAATTTTTTTATTACGCCTTAAAATATCATTGCCGAATTAGTTATGAAAATGGAAATTCCCTCTAGAATTAAAAGCAGATTTCCTTTCAAAATAAAAGTAAACGCTTTAACAAGAAATATTCAACAATATCACATTGATAAAGGTATCAAGTTATGATTAAAAAGAATTATCAACAATCTAGATATATTTATTAATTACACTGAGTTAGTTTTAATAAGGGATACATCTAGAGCATCAGTTGAACAAGGAAGTATTGACACCTGGCATCAACTTCGTTTTCGTTTTTAAAAGTTCTCTGCGCCAATCCGCTTGTTTTGGATGTCTCCCCTGTTACTGCTGGGGGTTTGTCTTCCGTTCAGCTGCCTCTTAGGATAGGAAGGACATTGTGTCTGCCTCGCATTTGTTTTGGATGACCCTCTGTTACTGCTGGGGTTAGTCTTCCTTTCAGCTGTCTCTTAGGGTAGCAAGGACATTGTGTCTGCCTCGCATTTGTTTTGGATGTCCCCCTGTTACTGCTGGGGGTTTGTCGTCTGTTCAGCTGTCTCCAAGGATAGCAAGGACTTTGTGTTTGCCTCACATTTGTTTTGGATGTCCCCCTGTTACTGCTGGGGGTTTGTCTTCCGTTCAGCTGTCTCCAAGGATAGCAAGGACTTTGTGTTTGCCTCACATTTGTTTTGGATGTCCCCCTGTTACTGCTGAGGGTTTGTCGTCTGTTCAGCTGTCTCCAAGGATAGCAAGGACTTTGTATCTGCATGACATTTTTTCTCCTTTTGCATTTTTTGTTACAGTTTTCTTCTATTTTAGCTGCTTCACGTTGGTGAGGAATATTCCCTCATATTTTGACATGTTCTCTGTTGTCTTAATTTTAGAACCTCCTTTTACATTGATAATGCTTTTTACCTTTTGTGTTCACTAGATTGTTTTATTTTGTACCTGTTATTTTTTCCTGGCATTCTTTTCCTTACTTTTGTATAAATTACGAGTGTTTTAGAATTCCTTTGTTTCTCGTGATATAAATATTCACAGTTCTATTTTATTTTTCGCTCTCCTAACTTACAGTGATAAATTGATATCCCCTTTGCCTTTTCGTTTCAAAAGCTGGTATCTACAACACCGACGATTGTGTTGCCACACCACTCTGTCCATACTTCGGTATCAGTATGGCTGTGGATGGAATAATATTAGGATGCATTTCAATGCTTCCGTTCTGATCCTAGAGTCTCGTTCCATTATATCTGTTATTGGTAGGTGTTAGCACTGGAGTGTCGAGTATAAGATATTGTGATGTTTCTCACTTTGGCCCCTATCATGACCTGCCCTGTTAGCATGTATACCAAGTAATACCCTCTCCAGGTTGATGGTCCTTGTCTGATGGCCCCCTCCAGTTTTTCCCGAGGTGATGTCTGCGATAAGACACTGCTGACGAATGAACCACATCCCGTGGTCTAAGTATCCAGGACTTCGGACGTGTCCATAAATCATTTATAAAATCCGCAAAGTTACATGAGTTAAATACTGACGTTAGGTAAAGAGCCGAGCCTGACCGCCATTATCAGGAGGCCTACTAGCAATACCAGTCTGATCTAACTTTCGCTGTTTGTTCAGATCCCTTAGGAGTATCATACCAGATGACAAGGATTTACAAAAATAACCTGACCCGCTTGTATAAGTCTCATCGGCTTAATGTGTGTTAGGGCGCATTATCGTTTGTCAATATTCGATTATTGCTTCCCTGCTTGCATGCTGAAATCCACAGATCTCGTCAGCCTATATGTGTAACCGTTATAATTTATCAAAATGTACAATGTAAATAATTCTAATGCAATGCCGGTAACACGTTACAACTAGACATTGTCATGTCATATTTGAACGTGATCCAAATTGCTAATCAGTCCTTTGCACTCGAAAGTTACCGAGCGTTTTTAATTAAACAAAATATTTGACATAAATTTACCATTGAAATGACTCATGAGAAAATTCTTTTAGGAATGTATGAGAAAGTGTCAATATCTATGACCCATGTCATCGTAATATGTCTATGGACTATGCTCACAGAAACATAGGATTCCAAGTACACGGTCCTGGTTGTGAGTTTGATAAGCAGGTGCTAGGGGGTGTACCTAGGTAGTACTCGTACGTGACATATGGAAAGGGACAGCAATACCGTCGGGTGTGAAAAAATGACTATTGAAAATTATAGCACTTGGTATCTGTCGGAACCAACTAGCCTGGACAGACGAAGAGAGAAGTGGGGCTTAGGCAAATATTGAACTTTTGTCGATATGTTGATAACAAGCCTACTGTCAAGACAGATACTCTTTTCATCAGAAGTGATGTTTAAATTAAATTTGAGGATTGAAGATTGATTCTTTTACAATTCGTCACTGGTTTCCGTCAGCATTTCTAACCAATTTGTCACATGTATAATGTGATTGCGGTAGGTTTAAAGTAAATCAACAGTCACGGAAGCTGAGAGTATTGACCCCTGCATAGTCACTAACGAGCCTCTCGTCACTCATCCATACTTCTCTTCACTTTCTCTATTTACTTATGTATTCAAACTTTATAATCAATTAATATTAATCGGTCATTAAACTAAATATCATCAATATACTGAGTTCCTTTATCGCACTACTGGCTAACACTCCCGAGGACCACCCTAGGTGCTGATCAACTTCAGTCAGGATACGGAAAATAACACGTCCTTTTAAATAGGATATACCATTTGTTTTTTTGTACTTTTACAATAAACAACGACTACTATCTCTAAACCAACCATAGCATTAAATAGTCATAGTCAGCATTTGACTACTGTTAAGTAAACAGACGGGAATTGAACCGATGACTACGTATCAATGAAAATCACGTACGTTTAGTTTAGCTTTGTGATGATCGTTTTTTATCATTACTTTCTGTACTGTCTTTTTATGTATAACTTTGTGAAGCAAAGTGAATGCAATAATATTGAAAAATGTTATCTGTAAAAATATAACGATAGCAGGTATTGTTTTACCCTATGTAATTTCAAACAGGCTCTTATAAAGGATATTTATTTACAAGATTCACTTAAGTAGGGCTATTAATTACATTCTAACTCTCAGTAAGGTTTTGTTAATTGGTAGTATTTTAGTCAGATGCCTACATAATCATTGGCGAACAAAAAATGTACACAATGTTAATGATTTATGAATAAGATATACATCTGATAGTAATGTTATAAATTTATGGCATTCCTAAGATGTTATGAGTAAGAATTTTATTTATTAATATTTTTGTCGATATTTTAATGACATGACTGTGATAGTAAGATTTGGGATAGGCTCGGTATTACACTAAACGTTCATCCTATCAGTTCTGGAGATTGAGTCATTTCTAACTTCCTTAGAAGATGTTACACACGGAAGCTATTAAATTGATGCTTATGGTTAGGTGTTGAATTTCAAAAATGTCCAAAGACCTTCTACGGATGATATAAGAGAAGTGCATCAATCTAAAACTTTAACAAATGTTTTGGAAGCCATATGTTTGATAATTAAGTGATGTGGTTCAATTTAATATTTTTACTACAAGTTGGTTTATTGTTTTGTTGTTTGCAATAGTTCCTGGCTTTGTTGTACAACTGAACACTGTGTCCATGTGTGTTACCGCTTTGTTACATTTTTGAGGTGATATCTTAGATACAAAACATGGAAACAAGATACCGTATAACGAGGTAGGAGGTAGATGTTAAAGCTTAATTACCAGGTGTTGATGCATACTACCAACATAATATGCAATTTATAAACAGCGTGGTTGCGTGTTGAATTTCAACAGGCACAAATATGCGAATAGTCTTTACGCTTTTTGCTGCTAGAAACACAAATACCGTATTGTCACAGTTTGTTACTCAAACCTCATCACCCTTTTGCAGACAATAAATCTATTTTGAAATTCATATTACAATATTGATGAAAGAGTTTCATGCATATGAAAACCAAACACTATATGTTTCCCCCTATATTGTTTGACAGGAGAATGCCAGCTCAGCCAACTTCCAAACTGCATGGCATTATATCTACAAAAAATTCACTTGTGATTCGGAAATGATACAAGTAGTTAACTGGTCCTTTATCAGACATTGGAAGTTCTAATACTGAACGTTGATTTGGTTAACGATACAATTAGTTGTTTCCATTAATCAAATCGGCAAACTGATTTTAGAATTATGTATTTAATGTTTCTGGCCTTTTTAAAGAATGTTGACGTCCTATGTGATTGGCGTCTTCTTGTACTACAAATGTACTAGGGTAACATAAAGTATCCATTGCTTGGAGTAAGGTCTGCAGGACTTTTAAAGAAAATTAATGCCACAATAAAGATTAAAATTGGTCGGCATTATCAAGTATGTAATTACAATAATGTCATGGTTGTAAAATTCATGTTTTCATTATTTTGTAATATTCATGGATATGTTTACGTGACAGATCATTACTAATACTATAAATATGTGTTGTAATATAAGTGATGTTTTTTTACATAATATTATAGAAAAAATACTATATAATAATCTCAAGAAGGAGATTTAGAAAATGCATGTTTTATCAATTTAGTTATATTTATTGTCAAATTACAGCACCATTAGATTTGGCCCAAATTATCTCCTTCCATATGTCACTAAACGAAGTGTTCGTAAGAACAAAAAAAGTGCTACGTCAAGATTTTGCTTATTTACCCTTGATTGAAGATTAGAAGATAACAATATGAAATGAAAGGACAAAACACAACACTGACGAGACCTAGAAAGACGAAATAGCAGCTGTATTTTGTAGTTTAATTCATAATTTGACATGACTATATCTAATTCTTAATTTGTATTCGAGAGTCTACTTTGTCGTGTGTCTTTTGTAAAATCATTAAATCATTTCTATTTGTGTACAGCATATTTTAGAAAGTTAGGATTGCATAGGAAACATAATCACCTGTATTTACTTTCAAGCTAGAAGATTTTAGCATTTTTTTGTACTTTATGTTTTCGTGGTGTTGCCAAAACCTTGATTCAATTTTATGTCATAAAATTTACTATTGTGTTTTATCATTTTAATATCACACAATCCTAAAATGATTCTGATTCAATAAAGAGATAAGCAGTTATTTGAATTTTACTAACTACAAAGTAAATATGAGACATGTTTTAAAATGCAAAATCTGCGAATAAAATGAAAACGTATTTAAAAACAGTTCATTGACCTCAAATTATTTTCGCCATAAAGTGAGGAAAAACTGAATGTAAAATCTTTCTATATAAAGGAGGAATATTTGCAACAACAATGTATAATTTGAAATCGAATCACCTGATCTCATTTCTTGCTGTCACACTATTTCGGTTTGAATTCGACAAATTCTGAACAGCTCGACAAATGGTGACGTTATGTCGTTCAATATCGGAGCACAATGCTTGCCTACTTCTTTGTGATGTTTTATTCTTTTTCACTAATGTTAATACAGGTTGTCATGTCGTATCTAATTTGAAATATCGTAAAATATTTCGCCATTTCATAGCGAATCTAAAAGCCTGAGTGAAGCCATGGACGACCAAGAATTTAACGCAAAAAGAACTCTTTCTCAATTAAGATTCACCCATTTTTGTTATTCTTACGTCAAAGGTACATCAAGTTTTCATTCATATTAGTTTGTTTATGAAATTTTCATGACCTGTATTGTCTTATTTCGTAACCAAAATCATGCTAAAAATGTGATTGAACTGTTTATGTAATACTCAAACATATTTTGCTTCTGTACTGCAACTACCAGCCTTAAACGCTTTATTTTTTTTAAACAATTTTTTGCTGTCGGTATCATAATGTTTGTATCAAACTCTAAATATTATGTAGCCTTGACCTCTGAAATTTGACCTAGATGTTATAGTCCGTTGAAAAACATATATTTCTTATGTCCGGTATTTAAAACAGAACTTGGGCCTGCTACATAAATTGGCTCACCTAAAGGCATCGCGATGCAGCCACTGTAACCACGATCTGGCAGATGGATACAAGTCTAGAGTCTGCATTTTTTGGAAAGTTCAGTATTTATCTAGCAATATTTTGTAATAGTCATATGATAGCCGTTTATCTGATTTCGGTGATTCCCTCCAGCAAATCATAATAATTATGGTATTAGTTAGCTGAGGGTAGGAATTTTGATAAAACTACGCGTATTTTATTGGGATGTGAACAGTATTTTTTTTTTAATCAATATAAATTCTGTCACAGGAGTAATTTAAATTTGTTATAGAATAGAAATAGACACACACTTCAATCGTGTAATAAATAACCTACACACTAGAATTAAAAACTTAATCTAAATAAATAATTCTTAATATGACAAATTGCTAATTATTTGGTAGATTAAGAATTTTCATTACACAGACGCATGCCAACGTATTCCATTAGTAATAACGACAATATTGACTCTGAATTCGAACCAGAAAAAAAGTTACATTTCATAATTGGCGTATTGATATATATAGAAAATAAACTGAAAACATTTAGATGCTATAAACCTCTTGTGAGAAAAGATATGCACAAAACCGGAAACACGTTTTCACACATTTGTTACTAGTTATACATTGTGACGTTGATCACGAGGACGACTTGTAGCTAGCCATACACCAATCCATGTTAGAGAGAACTTCAATATAACTGATTGAAGATTGTTAATGCCAGAAAGCTGTATGGTATAGAACAATTGACGAATACAGCTTACTGAAAGAACTGTTAGTTTTGGCAAAACAGATGTTGTTTAGAACAGAACTAATAACTGTTTGGTAAAAGCACTGATGACGGACACAAAGCTAATTCTGTTATGGGTTCAGCTATTGTTTTTAGAACTACCTCCGATTTTAGAAGAACTAGTACATCATGGGAAAGAACCCGTGCGCTTTGGAAGACCTAGTGTGTTATGGAAAATACTAGTGCGTTCTTGCAGTTGTTTGTAAAACTACCGCTGTTTTGGTAAAACTCATTCATAATACGACCAAAGCCTATTTTTAAAAAGGTAGCTTATATCTCGAACACGTGCAAGACGTGAATGTACTAAATATTTGGTATAATAACGCGAAGGTTTGCTGTTATGAAGGTCTACGTAATGAGGAAATTTATCAGATTTATTACCTCATTCCTCTTTGTACTCAATGAAGTGTTCTTCCAGCGAAATGAATGGTCTAACCTTACAGTACTCAGGGACTGATTGTGTGTTATCCCTTCACCAAAGAGATCAACCGTCTCGTCACAACACTAATATACAAGTACACATATCATAGGGAATTTCATCTCAACCATGTGCAATGTTACAAAAAAGTAAATCTATGATCGGTTTTCCTCTTCTACCATTTCCATGCCATGAGAATATATCCCAAGAAGATATAGACTAATCAGTGAACATGATATACGAATTATTGGACACACAACACAGTATCTGATACCACAGGGAACAGTGGGCAATACACCAAAAGCTGTAGTTAGATTATAACAGCAGATCATTATAAACCTTCAAGCTTTAATTCAGTGTATATATAGTTTACTTTTCCGTTATGAATGATATATTGACTATTAAACGTTTTATGTCTCCGAGTCTCACCACTAAAGATGAAGTGCTGTGCCAGTATTATATCTTATGGTATGTGTGCACTTTAACTTCCGATCATCTAGGGAATGTTAAAGTGTCAAAACTAACAATTGAACACCATTTTCAACACTCTAAAACATCTGTTGAATGTTAAGGAATTCGCCTAGCATCATTCCCGTAATACTACGTGACATCAATGTAAATCATACACGCTTCCGGGCCTCAATCATTGTAGTTCATAGAAAACAGATAAAACAGCTTATGTTTAAGACGATGCAATTAAAACGGAAATGCACACCCCACTTCATCCCGTGGCCAACTCTTCGGTTTCGAGTACATAACATCGAACAAGCAATGTCATATTCTCAAACTCTGTACAAGTGCCAGGTTAGTGAAACGTTACACTGTGAAAGAGAGAACTGATTTTGAAAATATCCATGTAATTTTACAGTTTTTAATTGGCCAGTACTTGAAGAAACCATGGATAACAAACAAAATGTAACATACAATTATGATAAAAGGTTTATACATATTAGTTGCCCGGTGTAATGTGAAGTGTGAAGTGGCAGAGCTCTGATAATACGTTGATTGGAAGGCATTGAAATCAAGTGAGTTATGTGAGAAGAAAATATGGAAAAAGTATAAGATTATGCACATTGTATGTAGGTGTTGCCTTTCATCTTTTTTCTCAGGTTTTATATGACGACTTTCTGCCGACGTTGTACGCGTGGTAGATGAGATACAGCTTTACAATTAAATATTTTCAGCTTCAATCCCTTTCAGATGTGTGGATAGTATGTGTTTTACATCGTTTTGATCGGCAATGTAGGTCCTATTAAACGTATACATAGAAAATGTAGGTCCTATTCAACGTATCCATAGAAAATTATGTCCTATTCAACGTATCCATAGAAAATGTAGGTCCTATTCAACGTATACATAGAAAATATAGGTCCCATTCAACGTATCCATAGAAAATGTAGGTCCTATTCAACGTATCCTTAGAAAATGTAGGTCCTAGTCAACGTATCCATAGAAAATGTAGGTCCTATTCAACGTATTCATAGAAAATGTAGGTCCTATTCAACGTATTCATAGTAAATGTAGGTCCTATTCAACGTATCCATAGAAAATGTAGGTCCTATTCAACGTATCCATAGTAAATGTAGGTCCTATTCAACGTATCCATAGAAAATGTAGGTCCTATTCAACGTATCCATAGAAAATGTAGGTCCTATTCAACGTATTCATAGTAAATGTAGGTCCTATTCAACGTATCCATAGAAAATGTAGGTCCTATTCAACGTATTCATAGTAAATGTAGGTCCTATTCAACGTATTCATAGTAAATGTAGGTCCTATTCAACGTATTCATAGTAAATGTATGTCCTATTCAACGTATCCATAGTAAATGTAGGTCCTATTGAATATATTCATAGAAAATGTAGGTCCTATTCAACATATTCATAGTAAATGTAGGGACTTTTTAGTGTATTTATAATAAATGTAGGTCCTATTCAACGTATTCATAGTAAATGTAGGGACTTTTTAGTGTATTTATAATAAATGTAGGTCCTATTCTACGTATTCATAGTAAATGTAGGGACTTTTTAGTGTATTTATAATAAATGTAGGTCCTATTCAATGTATTCAAAGTATGTGTATGTGCTTTTCAATGTATCCATAGTGAATGTAGGGACTTTTAAATGTACTAATAGTAATTGTAGGTTCTAATCAATGAATTCATAGTAAATGTAGATGTTATGCAATGTATTCAAATGTATAATTCATACAACTTTTTAAGGTAAATGTAGATAGTATTCTACGTTTTTTAAATCATTGAAACTGTTATACACCGTTATACAAAACATTCAAACATTTTTTTTTCAAAACGGGTAAAGGTTAATCAGAAGATGTTGTACTACGCAAAACACCTGAGGTACGTCTGTTTTTAGACTGGGCTCTAAGTCTGTGAAAATGTTTGTAGTACTTAATTCAATACAAAAAACTGGGGTCGGGGGAAGACAGCACAACATTTTCTGGTAATGTAGTCATTGGTGTATTCCAGTGCGTAAGTAATAGTTGTCTTGCCGTCATTTTTTCTAAGATTAAAAAAAATCACAGAAGAATTTAATCTGGTTTCCTTATCCATTTAAAAACTGTATGGAATACCTTCCCGATAACCTCAAACCTTCCTGGCAAAATATTCTTTGCTGCGCGAGATATTCTTTCTTAAATTTCCTAATCAGCTTTCGCATCTCGTGCCGACATTGCAGCGCGTGAGGTGCTGGAGGAATAGGCCAGCCGTTGTGTGTTAGGTAATTAACGTTCTGTGACACAAACCGTTCTATACTGCAAACGTAGAATTCCAGCAAGATGGAGTATTCTTATACTTACCAATTACAGTTTCGAGTAGGGTAGAATTAGGTGGGTTTTTTTCAATATTGTAGATTCAAATTTGAATTTGACAAAAATAATGAGAAATATTCGTAATTTCTACAATTACCGACAATGACAATGTTCAAAATGTGTTGTTGTATTTTGTTGTGAACAATAATCACTGGACTACAAGCTTTGTTTGATTGTTTAATGTTCTATAAGCCCATTTAGATTTCCGCAGATATCAGAAAAAAGTATTGTTCCTATGTTGGAGAACATTTGGTTTTATATAAAACTAACGAGGAATTTGATAAAGACGTCAATATTCCATTTAGTTGCAAGTTTTTACACAGAAGTTGTAAATAAGTTTAAAGGTTTCCAAAATGTAGGACGATTTCAATTTTAGATTTTTTTAAAACCAGTGGCCATGAGAGCGATTTTGATGGTAGCAAACCCGTCACATCAACAGGGCGATATCAATCGTTTATTACACGAAAGCCAATATAGAGAATAATCCGACTGGTTTTACTAGGCTTGCTATGATAACAACACTACAGAGGTGTGGAGTGCTGTTTGATTTAGACATGTTAGGGAGCGTGCCTTATCTCTTCTTGATAAGCTGGTCAGCGATGTTAGTGCCGCCGTAATCAGGTGTTCTCACGCGCGATATATACCTGACCTGTCAATCATATTCGTCACACTTTTAAAGTCTTCATAAATTCAAAAGTTATCTCGGAATCAAAGCAGATGATTTTCAACCTTGTCATTCAGTTTTTTGTTTGTTTATCTGAATTATTTACCTCCTTCAGCATGAGATGCTGTGATTTATTTACAATTAAAGTACTTCTTTGTACTGATTTAGTTATACCCTTGGTATAATTACTGTTGGGTTAAGCTTGTGTAAAACAAATGTGGACGAATGTGCTGTGTGATACAGCTTAATTTATTATTTGTTTTTATCGTATCAAAGTCTGAATTATTCAACGTTTGTGTCAATTACAGAAGGGATTTATCTTGAGATGCTATCATTTAATAGCAACTTGTTATATGTTCGACAAGCCAGAATTTAGATACTACTGGGGTTTAGTTACTGTTGTGTTTTAGTTACAGCTGGACTTAAGTTACTGTTGTGTTTTAGTTACAGCTGGGATTTAGTCACTGGGGAGTTTTAGTTACAGCTGGACTTTAGTTACTGTTGAGTTTTAGTTACAGCTGGGGTTTAGTCACTGGGGAGTTTTAGTTACAGCTGGACTTTAGTTACTGTTTAGTTTTAGTTACAGCTGGGGTTTAGTTACTGTTTAGTTTTAGTTACAGCTGGGATTTAGTCACTGTTGAGTTTTAGTTACAGCTGGGGTTTAGTTACTGGTGAGTTTTAGTTACAGCTGGACTTTAGTTACTGTTGTGTTTTAGTTACAGCTGGGGTTTAGTTACTGGTGAGTTTTAGTTACAGCTGGGGTTTAGTTACTGGTGAGTTTTAGTTACAGCTGGGATTTAGTCACTGTTGAGTTTTAGTTACAGCTGGGGTTTAGTTACTGCTGGGATTTAATATGATTAAGGTATAACTTTAGTGTCACTGTCTCTTTAGAGGGGTTTACCAGAGGCTATGTATGTAGGTGTGACAAGCTTTGGCGTCCTGCTGTGGACATCTTTCATGTGGTATAGGGAGGAGTCTAGTGATAGATAATCAGACATGATTCACAGTTCCGTACCTCGCATTGTGATAGGTGTCATTTTCTCACTAAAATTAGGAAGAATTTTTCAAGTTTGTAAATGATTTAATGTAAAATTTGGCCTATAGTCGGATCACTCTTTCTGCTTTTATGTTAGATTTCAAACCAGGGAAATATAAAGGTTGGGCTCATTAGATTGTAGTTGAAAAGACATTTTCTTTTTGTCATTTATTTTGAAACTTAAAAATCCAGTACGTTAAGCATATTTGTGGGACAATGTCTTATGCGAGAACACGCGTGCGATGACTGACAATATACACAACAGCTATTTCTACATTTATAAAGGTCGGCAAACGTACCCAGGTGATACCGCCTCCTGCTCGACTGACTTCATTACAACTAGAGAGTATGGAGTGTCATATGTGTTCTCTGATTCACTGGGTATAGAAACGTAATTTCGTATTGACCTACACACAATACAGTGCCGATTCTTTTGAAGATTTTATTACAGTTGGTATCAAACGAAATCAAGTCAAGCAAGTAGATGTGGACTCTCATAGACAAGGCTGGGTTGTAATTAACATGACAAGCGGCATAGCGGTCAACTGGTAGGGCATGGAGCCCGGCCCTACCCGAATATATACCTTGCAAACACGTATTGCTTTTCTTTGGATAAATCTATTTTGCCTATACCCTCCCAATACCTAGGACATCCATCTTCTGTAAGCCGATCAGCTCTGTGTATGTTTTATCACATGATTCCTTACAATGTTTACAAGTTTTCTTCCGGAATTACAATCCGCTATCTTTACTGGGTTCCTTTATTAGACGTGTCCTCACTATATCATTATCTCCCCTTTTCATTTGCCTCTCATCAATTCTCCTTTTCAACTGGCGTTTTTTATGGTTAGTGTTTTTAATGTAGAGGAATCTGCTAAAGAATCCCGATCCTGCACGAGCTTTCTCATTTTGGTGCATGGGGTCCACCGTCTTCATTACATTTAAAATTAATGTGTTTTAGATCAGATTTGGAACCAACCGAAAACCTAATTAACACTCTGGTTGGAGCTTGTCTGTCCATATTATAGGTAACATTTTTTTTCTTCGTGTTATTTCCACTTTGTTTGAACCCTATTTTTTTACCGTGTAGACAGGTACTGAAATATATTCAATGTGTATGATAATATCTTGACTCAAAAAACTTCTGTCTTGAAATGTTTTATTTAAACCTACAGAACTTATCTTTAAATATTATATTCAAAACATTTTCAGGTTTTTTATTTTGCCTGTACGTGATGATAGATATATGTCTTACATTGGTAGTATCCCCTGTATGTGCTGATAGAAACGTATCTCACATTGATACTTTTCTCTGTATGTAATGATACATTTTTTCCCAACACTTGGTGATAGATACGTATTTTTCATTTTCACCATCTCTGTTCGTGGTAAAGCTATGTATATTTCATTGGTAACCGTTTTGGAACTTCATTATATACGTATATATTTTTGAAATATACTTTACAGTCACATTAATATCTTATACTAATAAGTTTGCTCATCTTTACCACGTTCGCATCTATAAAGGTGTTCCATTCGTGTGTGAAATACATATACATTGGTGGGTTTGTATAGAAATATTTTGTGTATAATTGGTATGTTTATCTCGTTGTATAAGAAGATTAAGCATGTTTCACATTGAAATGCCACAGATCATGTCACGGGGGAAGTAGAATTTCTCGCCCCTTTTTGTCAGTTGCCTTGATGCCTTAGACGTTGGGCTGATCCTCAGCACTGTATCACCTCCAAGCCGTAATAAAACAACTTATTGAATAAATCAACCCGTTTCTTGTTCAAGGTACATAAGCCCATGTCTCTCTTTGTTGTATTTTCTGATGTTGTGTAACTGTTATTAGTTGCGAGGGGGCGTGACCACATCGTCGACCTGCTGTTATGATTGACATTTGAGGATGAGGTGGTTCGCCTCATTGTACTTTTAAAAAACTGCACTGATATTATAGTGAGAATCAATTAGGACAGAATAAAAATATATATATACAGAAAGATAGTTTTCAATTATAGCAGTAAGAAAGGGATTGGAATTGTAATTCAACAAATTATGCTACTTGATGAAATGGGGCATTTCATACCATGACTAATCCTAAAGTACACGTTTGGTGAAATATACCACAATATGTATAAGGCCTTAACTATTTGTTTGGATGAGATTTTTGAGAAAAGAATAATCTCATGTGCAGCATGTAAAAGCAGTTTTCGTTAAAATTGATTGGATGTACGGCATTCATCATAATTTCTGTGACGTTTAAACTGGTTGCTGTACGGTACGTGAACGCAGTTTCTGTGACTTTAAGTTTGGTTACTGTGTCTCAAATGAACACTAGTTTTGTCATCAACTCGGTTTTGGTCGTGTGGTAAGAATTACCTTTATGTCGGCCAACAGTTTTTCTATCGTCTCCTTGTTTCTACGGGATAACTGTGATTACTACTACATGTCAGCTGGGCTTGGATATAACGCAGGTTATCGACGTACCACAGTGTTAATTAGATCATAACATGGCTAATTAAGTCAAAGGTGTATCTCAATCATCTAAATAGCCCAACACTTGTTACTAAATTCCCCGTCACTTAACTAAAGTCTCGAGGCTCTCAAAGATTGTTCGGCTCCTATCGGGGAATAGGTCGGCAATCGGAAGCAATTTCAACCTCGCCGTACACGTGCATTTAGCATTCGCTTGAACATGATGTGTGATACACACACCTCATTAGCAATGAAACACGGCGAGATTGCACGAGATTACATCTAGCCAGGAGCTCCAGACGAGATTTAAGGGATTCTGTCGCGATTCATACCGTTATTTGATATATCACTAGGTTCTTTCCACATGGTAAATGGTGCGTTATGTTTCTTAAGTTTTCCCGGCTATTTCCCCCACTATCCCAATGACCATTGATTGTATTCGACTAAGATAAGTCCGTTTTAGAGTTTCGTGACTGTTTGGTGACTGTTAGGGACGGCATAGCGTTACATATAGTGTGAGCTCACTTTAATTTCGTTCACGATTGTTTCTTGTGTGGTCTGATAAACCAGGAGCACGTGTCCGCCCGTCAAATCAACATTGTGTTTGTATTATGCCTCCCCTCGACCTTCTAAGGCTGCTCGCCGTGAGTTGTACTGGGCTTTATTCCTCCAACATATTTGACAGATTATGTTTTATGAGATATGCTTGGTCTAATTGTCTGTAAGTCTGAGAGACCGCGTACTCTTCTATACGTCGCGCAGAATGCGTCCGCATACGTTCTGTATTTAGGCGCAGCAAGGCTGTTCTTGCCCCTGTCCTCTGCTGCCTATTACTCATTATCGCTGTGTCCGATCGTTTCCTTAGCTGATTTACATGACAGTCCGACGGTCAGACAGCCTATCTATCCATTATATATGTAGCTTTATATCACATAAATCCTTTGAGCCCGTAATTTTATCAATAAAGTATATTTCACACTTATGATAACAATCAAATTATTTACATGCCTTTTGGAAGATCGGTGGAGGAGATCCAACAAATCTTTATTGTGAATTCATACCTAGCTACGTCAGGCTTCGCTCCCGCCATGCGCTATCTACAGTCGCCTTCAGTATCACATCCTAAAGTTCAAGATAAAACACTAGTTCTCTGCCAGGAATTTCAGCATCAGACTCGAGTTCTCGCGTATACGCCGTACTTATTGGCATCAGAACGTACAGGAGAAGTGATAGCAATGGTGTGGACCGAGATATAATAATACTGCAACCGTAATGAAAAGTCTCTGGGAGACTTACCATGTGTGTTTCCTGCCGCTTCCACAGCAGGATTCGCGGTAGGAATACCCCTACAGTTGTGTGGTATTGCATGGGATTGTTCTTTACACTTCGTACTCAATATGTCTCTTACCCAATAAAGACAAGATTTACAACTGTAGTTAGGAAAAATCCGAAGGCGTAACGTCTAGAAGGAGATAAAACTTTTTATCATTACACTCACTCACTAACTAGCATGAATGGATGGTAGAATGATAGGCAGACTGGAGAAGATTCAAGTTTTCTGATCAACCCAGAGGTCTTACAACCACTCTAACATTAAGGATGAGTTTGTAGGAGATACAATTTGCGTCGTAAGAAGACCTTCTTGGCGTTCCCGTGTTCCTTTTGACAATGAAAAAAATTGAATCCATCATCTGATGTTATTTATCAAAGATGAATTTTATTCTCCTCGTTGGATGATTTTTGTTGGGATAAGTCAATGCTGTGCCCAGTATCTCTAATTCTTACCGACATCTTGACGGATCCGGAACTTCAAGTGGGACTACCGATTCAGGTTACGATTATATCTCTAGTTGTTTTGCGGATATATCCACGTAGACAAGTTCCCCGTGGTGAAATTTGGTTCAGAACTATTTTTCGATACATCTTCAGGAAATAACATATATCTCTACATACTGATGTTGTTGGCCTTCCGATTGTATAAGTGGATGAGGGTCTATTCTACTTTGTTTAGCCATATCCTTTGCAATCATGCAGTTTATCTTTTGCAAAAAGACCAGCACACCTGCAGGTCTCCAGCTACACAGTAGCGTGAACACTTGTGTCTTGCCCAGTCCGATGCGGGTATTTCTGTTTCTCCACAGTTGTAAATCTGATTTTAGGAGATGTGTTTGCACTGCCAATCTAGATAGGTCTAACAGTACGTAGGAGGGGTCATTTCCTATCTGTTATATATGGTATACCCAGAGCGGGACCCACTGATCTTTGGTCCTTTCAGGAAAGCATGCCTCTTGTTTGTTCTCAGAATAGCTTATCTCTGGTTGTTGTCGGTGCTACTCGCCTTGTTATCTACATGTGCTTGTATCCTCAATACTTTTTGTTCCTTCTGGTTGCGGCTGCTATCACTTACATGATATATAGCCGTTACAAATATCCTTACGTTCTTAACATGTCAATATATCAATAAATGCGCTGTTCAAGATGTTTTACAGGGCAATGTTAGCGGAAAGGTATGTGACTCGTGTGTTCTACCATGAAAGCCGCTTTTATGCGAGCTTGTACTTCAAAACATGTTGTTCGTATTATATTGTTTTCCGTTTTGAAATGTCGTGCTGTGAAATACCAGTAGAAGTGCTAGGCTCTCATAAAAAATTTGCCCAGATATGTTGTCAGCTCTCCAAAACGTATCTAACACCTACCAGTATAACATTTCATGCCCAATTGTCGCCAATTTTCCATTCAATTTTTATCAAATCATCTCTGAAAATCAGAAGCAGCAGGTAGGTTGATAGAGGCATCCGAGCTTTAAATTGTCTAGTTATCCGCACGGCGAGTCAGCAGCGGGACCCTCCCGCTCTCACAAAGCCCCGTAATGGATTCATCACACGGCTGTAATGACTTGATGGGGAGCCCATGATTATACATACAATGTGTGGATCGCCGCTTCTTCGCTCGTAAACGGAGTGTTTGACCAGAAGGTGTCCAACGGTGGATGACATGACCTCCAACCCCAGGACAAAACCTTTAATATGTGACATGAAGAAAAAAATAAATTCTCTGTTAGTATTCTTTGACAGATGTATTCCATATTGAAAATGTAATATGATAAGAGCAAGTCTGGATGATAAATGAATATATTCCATTAACAAAGTCATCATAGACATAGAACCCTTAATAAAAAAATATGATTATGTTATTTGTGTAAAGTCTGAAGAAGGATTGTTGTGATACTTCTGTAATAGTGTCTATTAACTAAGGTTATCTTTAAATAATAAGTTGTCTTACACTAATCTGTTTGTAAACGATTATCTTACACATAACTACTAGCGAAGGATTTAAAAACTAATCATAATAAAGTATATCATTTGCCTTATATTATACATTATCTATCGATAAAGCAGCTCCGTTGTGATAACATTCTACAGAGGTAAAAACCCTCGTTAGCTAGCTTTCATTCTATTTGCACGTCGATGAATGGAAGTACATTTCTGATGTAATTTTTTCTCCGATTTTCTTTTCCAATACAGTTTGAATCGAAAGGGATTATGTTCGTTGTATACGGGTAATTCTGAATAGTAAGGAGTTGAAAAAAACTTCATATATCCCTTAAATGCAATTATTCAATTCGCAATACCTTGTGAGAAGCAAACACGACAGACCAAGGGAGTGTTAGCAAAGAATTTCTCCTCATCTCAATGTTAAACTTGTTTGCGATAGACCTGCTCAACGGTGCAAACACTTTACTTGCCGATAACTCAGGGTCATTTCATACATTGTTGTTGAAAAACACACATCGGCGGTAATTGTATGTGTTTTAACACGACCGCATTCTATATATTTAACTTTAAATTGATAGAATAGAGCATTTTGATTTTCTGTTGACTTTAATTAATTCGATATATGAATACAATATTGTTGAAAAGAAGATTGCATTCCCCCCAAACTTTGTCGGTTTTCTATTTCCTTGGGCTGGGATAAGAAAATTAACCACGATGGTACCAGGGGTTCATGTTTTTGTTATTCCTACAACGAGGAAACATTTGCACCTGTGTACAATATAGATTAATCATATAAAAGAATGAGGTTTTCGCTGAATTTTCAATATGTCTAATTCTCTTTCATTACGCAGCATTAATGTCACATTTTGATCAAGGAACGCTACATAACGAGGAGCAATGAAACTTTAGTTAAAGTAATCGAAACAAAAAAATACCAGAAATAACTTAGTTATAATCCAAATTCAAATTCAAGAAAATTAGGGCAAACTATGACCAAAAGAAAGATGAACATAGAAATAAAGTGCAAGGAAAATTAATACAGGTGTTTCAGTAGAGTAAGCGCCTTCTGCTTTATTGACAACACCATGTAAATTTTGATCGATGCAAGTAAGAATGTCACGTTTTCAATGAGAACATGGTCTGCAACATGGAACCAACAGGAAACTAACGAGCATGAAACACGTGGATGAAATACACCGATGTGTGATGATGTATATTTGCTTATGTGAATTAATGCTCTGGTCCAGAGTCGGAATTGTGCTATGTGATTTATATGATATTGGTATTACCTAGCCCACATCAGGTTGATAGCACTAATCATTGTCGTTCCTAGGATGTGTATTTCAAAGTCTATTTACTTGTTGTATATTACGTTAATGCCCCAGTGTAACAGTCTGTGTCGCTATGACTTACCGGTAGCACGTGCGGTTGCGATGTTATACGATAGTTTACGTAACAGTTATGTAAGTCATTAGTATCTCACACCTGTATCCGTCTGTTTTCATTGCAAAGGTGCACGTCAGCGGTCGCCTATCTATTATAACTCTTCAACTCGACATTTTTATTAGCGAAGGTACGTAAGTGAAACGTTTACACACTACAACACTCCATGCGTATATGAAATGTACTCGTATTTGCTCCTTTACGTATTTGTGATTTTTTTCCTGATGACCAATGTTTAGATTTACTGATAGAGTTATCAAGAATAACCAGCTTTCGTATATCGAAGCGTATATGTAAGGGAACGTCTCTTATTTACACAAAGTTTGATTATTTTACGCAAGTAAGAGGTTTATCAAAGTATTCAGTGTTTTTGAGCGGTCGTGCCAACTGTTACTAAAATAAAGTAACTTTGTGCCTTTTTATGTAGTGTTTAACGTCAGTGCAATAGCTAAAATCGTGCAAAATCGGTAGGGATGTCCGAGGTTAATGGGGCATCTCATGTAAACCCGACAGCTCTAGTGTCGGTGGGCAAAACGGACTCTACTCTATTGGTATTAGGAATCTGCCATCTGCCTACAATGTTTTGTATATGAAGCAGGAAGTTAATACCGAGTTTGTATGCGGTAGCCGTCTGGTAGAATTCGATGGGATGTTGTGTGCGAGTTTGAGTGTGGTAGCCGTGTTGTAGTAACAGATAGGATATTGTGGGCGAGTTTGTATGTGGTAGCTGTGTTGTAGTATTGGATGGGATGTTGTGGGCGAGTTTGTATGTGGCAGCCGTGTTGTAGTATTGGATGGGATGTTATGGGTGAGTTTGTATGTTGTAGCCGTGTTGTAGTATTGTATATGATGTTGTGGGCGAGTTTGTATTCGGTAGCTGTGTTGTAGTATTGGATAGGACGTTGTGGGCGAGTTTGTATATGGCAGCCGTGTTGTAGTATTGGATGGGATGTTGTGGGTGAGTTTGTATGTTGTAGCCGTGTTGTAGTATTGTATATGATGTTGTGGGCGAGTTTGTATGTGGCAGTCGTGTTGTAGTATTGGATGGGATGTTGTGGGTGAGTTTGTATGTTGTAGCCGTGTTGTAGTATTGTATATGATGTTGTGGGCGAGTTTGTATGTGGCAGTCGTGTTGTAGTATTGGATAGGATGTTGTGGGCGAGTTTGTATGTGGCAGCCGTGTTGTAGTATTGGATGCGATGTTGTGGGTGAGTTTGTATGTTGTAGCCGTGTTGTAGTATTGTAAAGGATGTTGTGGGCGAGTTTGTATGTTATAGCCGTGTTGTAGTATTGTATAGGATGATGTGGGCGAGTTTGTATGTGGTAGCTGTGTTGTAGTATTGGATGGGATGTTGTGGGCGAGTTTGTATGTGGCAGCCGTGTTGTAGTATTGAATAGGATGTTGTGGGCGATTTTGTATGTGGCAGCCGTGTTGTAGTATTGGATGGGATGTTGTGGGTGAGTTTGTATGTTGTAGCCGTGTTGTAGTATTGTATAGGATGTTGTGGGCGAGTTTGTATGTGGCAGTCGTGTTGTAGTATTGGATAGGATGTTGTGGGCGAGTTTGTATGTGGCAGCCGTGTTGTAGTATTGGATGGGATGTTATGGGTGAGTTTGTATGTTGTAGCCGTGTTGTAGTATTGTATAGGATGTTGTGGGCGAGTTTGTATTCGGTAGCTGTGTTGTAGTATTGGATGGGATGTTGTGGGCGAGTTTGAGTGTTGTAGCCGTGTTGTAGCATTGGAAAGGATGTTGTGGGCGAGTTTGTATGTGGTAGCCGTGTTGTAGTATTGGATAGGATGTTGTGGGCGATTTTGTATGTGGTAGCTGTGTTGTAGTATTGGATGGGATGTTGTGGGCGAGTTTGTATGTGGTAGCCGTGTTGTAGTATTGGATGGGATGTTGTGGGCGAGTTTGTATGTTGTAGCCGTGTTGTAGTATTGGATAGGATGTTGTGGGCGAGTTTGAGTGTTGTAGCCGTGTTGTAGTATTGGATGGGATGTTGTGGGTGAGTTTGTATGTTGTAGCCGTGTTGTAGTATTGTATATGATGTTGTGGGCGAGTTTGTATGTGGCAGTCGTGTTGTAGTATTGGATAGGATGTTGTGGGCGAGTTTGTATGTGGCAGCCGTGTTGTAGTATTGGATAGGATGTTGTGGGTGAGTTTGTATGTTGTAGCCGTGTTGTAGTATTGCAAAGGATGTTGTGGGCGAGTTTGTATGTTGTAGCCGTGTTGTAGTATTGAATAGGATGTTGTGGGCGAGTTTGTATGTGGCAGCCGTGTTGTAGTATTGGATGGGATGTTGTGGGTGAGTTTGTATGTTGTAGCCGTGTTGTAGTATTGGATAGGATGTTGTGGGCGAGTTTGAGTGTTGTAGCCGTGTTGTAGTATTGGATGGGATGTTGTGGGCGAGTTTGTATGTTGTAGCCTTGTTGTAGTATTGAATAGGATGCTGTGTGCGAGTTTGAGTGTTGTAGCCGTGTTTTGTAAGTATTGGTGGGACTATCGTTTAAGAGTTTGTATGTGATAGTTGTGCTGTAGAATTGTATGGGATTCTGTGAATGAGTTTACGTAAGGTGAATGTGTTGAAGTATCGCTGCGGATGTTGTACACGGGTTTGTGTGTTGTCGAAATGCGTTGAAAATTACCCAGTTTGTTCCTTTAGGCGGGTCTGATTTAGTTGTATGTACAACATGTATCGATTACATACACTTGAGATGTAAGTACAGCTTGCAGCGATATTCCTCTCTGATTAAACTCGTGTAAAACACGTGTTTATTACCATTTTAAAACGAGATTTCAAACTTTTCAGTGCCAAATAAAATGATGATAATTCCGGAAGTTTGTTGAACGGTTTTATAGACTTTGTTAAGATAATATCGACGGTGTCAAGGTTTACGACGCAATGATAACACGTGGGAGGAGTCAGTAATATGTTAATGCTTATAAGTGCGGTTTACGTGTTGATTTTAAATTATCTTATGCAATATTCTTTTCTTTTTAAAGATTCTTTTCAAATCTGTTGATAAACCTTTTCAGGGCTGAGTGAGACGGTGTTTGTTAAATCCAATGTAACATTTTTGGTTATTCGGTGTGGGCCAGTTTATGTTATTTGGTGTGTAATTCCGCTTTAGTAAATTTGTGTTTACCAGTTTTGGGTAATTGGTGAAAAAAAGGCTTATATGCTGTTTTTTGACTAATTTTTATTATTATTTTGCGAATATGTATATACAGCTTTTCTCTGTGTGATACACAGTTTTTTCTAGTTGGTGCGTTGGCTGGTTTGGGTATTCATGATGTATGCATTTTCTTTATTCGCTATAATTACTATTTTTTAGTCATTCCGGATGTTTACTGGTTTGGGTAAATCTGTTTTTTTGTTGGATTTGAATATTTATATATTATATATCATGTATGCTAGTTTTTTTTCTTTTCATGTTTAGTACGAATGCTTGTTTGGATCGTTTGCGTTGGCAATTGGATGTGTATGTTTGGGTGGTTGTTTGTTATGAATGCTATAATACTTTAATAAAGCGCTTATTTACCTTACTTTGGGTTAGTGGAAGTATCATTTTGTAAACATTCTGTTAGGATATCGTTTTTTATATAAGATATTTACATTTGCTGATGGAAACAAAAACTGTTGTGGGAGATGGAATGCCGAGTATACGGACGATAGGGTGTCATTGGGAAGGAGAATGTGATGTGCGTGGTGTCCTAGGGTAACATATCACATATCAGGTGCAATTCTGTACCCGATCACCAGGTGGACTTTCAACCATTCTCATACCGCCACGAGGATCATATCGTATGATAGTGGTTTAACGTTGTCTGCTATTTACGTATTCCTACCATCCCTGTTGCATGTCAGAGGATGTGATTTAATTGCCTCGACGGGATCAAATAAGACCCTTATTCGTCTACAACACGCGACGTTTACCCCTAATGTTCGGATAGTTCACATCTAGGCTAATCGACGGTGAAGCAAAGAATAAGCGACGCAGTACCTTGATGAAACATGGGAAAGAGCTACAAACTAAACCTGTCGAGTGTTCCTGATGTATCTATATAAAAACAAGGGCCAGTGAGAGAATGGGAGTGTATAGGCATTCATCCAATAATTTATACGTTTGAATCCATTAACTTCTGAAGTATAAACCATAAACTTTTCCTCAGCACAACTCATTGACATTGGATATAGATACCTCGTATTCATTCAAATTAATACATGTTAGCAAGCACGTGCTACGTCTCAAATTTAGATTTGAGACAAGGATCATATTTTGTATTTATGGTAAACAATATCACATTGATGTCTTCCAAATTTCATTTTTTATTTTATTTTTTAAATTTCTAAATAAATTTAAACGGCTATTTTCGTCTTTGGAATGGATGTAATAAAATAAAATGATTACGTTGGGTGATATATATTAATCGTTCCCTCGGGGTTATGCCATGCTACTTACAATATTTCCCTGCGGAAGTGACTCCCGCTGTTCAAGGAAGTAAGCCTGGAAAATATTCCCGTGCATCGGAAAGATCGACAAAATGTTAAATTTTTTGAAATTAAGTCCCCCGACCACACTTGGAATAATTAAAGGATGGACTACGTAGAAGAAGGTTAGCTCATTTTTGAGAACATTAAAGATAGGGATATGGGTTAATAGAATTCCCTGTAACACTTTAAAGTGTTAAATACTAAATAGTTCAAAAGCTTCACGCTCGGGTAATGGAAAAGATAGTGTGTGAAGCTGTGGGACATTCTCAATGATTGTAATAGGATGATCAGCGGGAAGCTGTCCAATCAAACCAAGAATTGTAGAGAATAGTTTACCGACATCACATACCTTCTCGGAAGGATCTTCCAAGACATGATTTGAAACAAGCAAAAAAGATTGACTAGACAACCGAAGAATGAAATACATACATAAAAAACAATATTCAAGGTTCACTGCGAAACGTAAGCAACACATTGTAACCTCTATATACGTTTCAGCGATGAAATCGCATATAATGGATGATGAGAACGCTAACGAAATCGCTTGGTTATCACCTGCTGTTCCTCTATACGTCCAGTTATCTGATAATTGGAAATGGAAATATATTAAAAAGGTAACAAAAAGTTGTGTTCATTTAAAAAGATGCAGATTGTTTATACAAAACGTTTTATTTAAAATATTTGAAGAAAAGAACATCCTTTCACCAATACTACAAAATTACCGATGTTATATCATTTAAACGTAATTAGGACAACTACCATCCGTTACAATTCAGTAAGTGGTGTATTTTGTTTTCCGTGAATAATATCCGTAATGAGTTATTAAGGTGATTAAGAAATTCAATGACAGTGAGTAGTTACATATATACCGTGTGTAAAAACGATATTATCCACTAATTTAATTAAAACAATTGACTGTATATGCTGTTGTCACACCATTGTGATATAGAACATATATTCTGGGGTAGCATAGTGTCATCATATATTTATCATATACTTTTATATCTATGGTCGGATTAAATGAATAAGCATGGTATGTAAAAGCAAGTAAGTTCAATACTTATATACACTTATCCTACTATTTTATTGTCTTTTACAGATTCGTTCTCAGTGTAAACTTGATTAATATGATCCTTCAAATGATGGTGAAGTGTCGTCATTTGATGGTTACAATGATGACGTTATAAGGGACACTCTCTGTTTATGATATAATTCAAGTAGTTATATTTAGAAATTTTGTTTTCGATACGTATATCATTAAGTCTTAATTGTTGATTTGTTTCTAGCTTAGATACGCTACATTCCATTGGTGGTTTATTCCGATCAATTCACAATATAGATCTTCATGATGTACATTGTCTATTTCAGCATGCAACTGCAACCTCCACGCCAGACAATGTCGGTTCAATAAGGAACTGTATATCTTATCGGGTCAAAAGAGCGGAGGGGTTTGCATCAAGTGTCGCCACAACACAGCTGGCAGAAATTGTCATTATTGCAAAGAGGGCTTCTATAGGGACTCGAGCAAGCTTATTACACACAGAAAGGCTTGCAAAGGTAGGAAATTTAGAGTACTTCTTTAACATCATACTTTCTTTTTTACAGCCTGCAATTGCAATTTGCATGCTCGGCGCTGCCGCTTTAACCGAGAGCTGTTTGAGCTTTCCGGCCAAAAGAGCGGTGGAGTTTGCCTGCGCTGTAAGCACAACACTGCGGGAAGGTTTTGCCACTATTGTAAACAGGGTTATTACAGAGACCCTACCAAGCACGTTACCCACCGCAGGGCATGTAAAGGTAGGCTGCTACTGCCTCTAGTTCTCCTCATCACCTGCTGCACTCTCCTTTATATATCGTAGAGCTACCAGCGCACTGATACCGGCTTACCTCGCTAATGGCCAATCTGTCTTACGCTGACCTTACTAAAATATCACATATGATAACGTACCTAATTCTGGAATTGTCGCCACATCGGAAACAGTATTATACAGTTAACTTCATGATTACATCAGTAACATCACACATCATCAAACTATAGTAATAACAATGAGTATTTTTATGTAATTGGTAAGAAACGGGCGTCATCATGTCTCTTTGCTGGCACATACTTTTTGATAATTGAAGGAAACTCGAAAGCGAAATTTATTTGCAATGGCTCGAAAAAGGACAACAATAGAACATGGGGAAATGATTGATGGTGGGTTTGCATTACTTGAAAAATGGAGGTATCACAGTCGTACACATGGGGAACATCCGTGAAAGACGTTGCCAAAGCGGTTAAGGGGAGAGGCTGTGATACAATCCATCGCAGGATCCGCCTGACACAGGGAGGGTAGGGCTGGAGATGTTCTTCTGGTTCTATAAGGGAAGGGGGATAGTGGTAACATATGTAGGCGGATCTTACTAGAGTGATGTGATGGGGAGGGGGTTCACAGACCCAGAGTTTAACATGGACACGTGTAAGCGATGCAGTGGTCCTTGAAAAGAAGTCTTTATGGCTTACCTAGCACAGGTGTGGACCAGACTCCGGCTGGTGGGGCTTAATGCTAAAGAAAAAGATGGTTAATAACGAAACCAAGCTTTAAATGTCTAACTGAATCCAGCTGGTTAGAACGTGAAAATTAACATTACCCAACGATCATAACCACATTGGCATGTTTTTGAAAACTAAATTAATTCTGTTTATTGGTGTGTTTCCACTTAGGTCGATGCAATCTTTGCGCTAGCAGGCATATAAGTCGATTGCAAGAGGTGTGAAAAGACCGCGTTAACACAACATTTTTTATCCCGCCCAACATCTCGGAAACAAGCTTAAAGTGGAATTCTCCAATTAACCGTACTTTTTTAGATATGATATTCTTATAGTTTATTATAACTATTTGTAAACTTAGTAAAAAAAACACGTGTCTTATAGTGCCCACACATACTCTGTTATTCAGTATAAGATTTAATTTTACGCGAAAAATATTCCTTAATCAACGATAACATGTAAGAAGACACGAAATATGTTATCCGTAGGGAAAGCAGTATTTGTCCCCTTAAATTAAATCTAACATGACTCTATTTATATGTTTTTCTAGAATTTCAATCAAGACACTAATATTTTTACACGAGGAAGCAGATTATAACATAACTACTAATAATAAAACTTTTTTTAAAAAAAATGTTGAAACAAATTTATCTTGTCATATGTAAATTGACGACGAGGATAGTTTGAAAGTAATTTATAATGTTTCCGGTTTGATTAAACTTCGATAACTGCTTAATTTGCAGGCAATTTCAGTGCGAAAATGAAATAGTAATTTCTCGCAATGTTATTGATATACTAGTAACTACAGCTTGTAATATACAGAACTCATGGTTGAACTTTAAGAACATATATATTTAGTAATAGTAGGTAATTAATCCAATCTTTTATTTATTTCGTTATTGTTAGGTCATTTGACAACATGACACTAATCATTCAATAAAGCAGGCGTCGCTTCTAATCTCTCTCTTAACAGTAACATTACTAGGTCTTTCTTAGCAATCGTCCCGCTCCTTCTTGAAAACCCGATTTCAGACATTGAACTCCCTTCTTTTGTGTCACCTGTTCTAATCATCCATTTTGCTTTTAATGACAACGGTGTTTATGTGTGACACTTATAAGATAAAAGGATTTTGCCGGCAGTATTCTATATTCCAGTCCTTATTTATCGGTGTAAATGTCTTCTGGAATTCGATACAAGCTTCCGATTAACACTTGAGTTATTAAGAGGCTGTGACAAAACGTTCATTGAAATCTACCCAAGGACTATCAAAAGCGGTCCATGTCACTAGTAGTAACACCTATTTCATTAGTACTAATAGCTATACTCCAGATAAGCTCTCAAGTAGACCTCCACGAAGTGGTAGTATTCAAGGGGTTGGACGCACCAACGCCCCAGGCAATTAACACCTTGGCTTCTAATATGTTTTCTTTCGGTCATGGTGACGTCACCAACGTTCTCGTAAGTGGAAAGCACCAAAATTGCATTTACCCCAGACCTGTAGTGTCTCACATAAGAAGGTACTACTCATATATCTATATATCACATGAGTATTTTCTATTATGCAAACTTTTTTCCGAAGAATTTTTCGCTCACTGAACCAAAGCAAATTATTTTTTAACAAATAGGTGAGAAATGTTTGTAAATATAGATTGCTGTGATATATATTGGTTTGACTACTGGTGTTGACCTGTTTACCATATATATTGAAAAAAAAAGTTTTTTGTAATATTGTTGAAATTGGTATCTTATACGTTAAAATACATAAACATTATGTCTACCATCTTGTTTCCTACCACACTCCTGATATAATTTATTCAGGTGTCTTTTCCAATTACATTTTGTTTGTTTTGCTGAATGGTGTAGACACAGAGCATTGTATATAGAACTGACGTGAATGTTTTCTCGTCTGGGCGATGCTTCAAACTTTGACACCTTCGGTATTGATAAGAAAGTAAAGAGGATTGCAAGGAGGAAGCATTTCCTGTGAAAGAAGTTTTTGTAATTAGTTGCCAGGTGACTTACAGCTATCAGGATGGAAATAATAATATACTGTTCAGAAATACGATTATCAATACAACAACTGAACATTATTATAGATAAAATATGTATTTATTGTATAAGTGTTTTGTGTGGATCGCCAAATTAACTGCAAGTACATGAACGATGCAGATAATTTTGAAGTGTTTTGTTTTGGTTGCTTTGATATTCTATGCTAAAGGTGCAGACAATCTTCCCCTGATCTGACTTATCAGTCAGAAATTGTGTCAGTTCTACTTTAACATGGATGGAGCAGTTCAATAACAGCCTCTTTCAACGGGTTGCAGAAGGCAACTGTTATCAGCGACATCTCTTTTCAACACAGTGCTATTTTAATCGCGATATAATCCGTGTATTTGTAAATATAACTTCTCTGTATGAAAATAAAACATGCTGCATGTTAAAACGCTGTGTTGGATCTTGTTTTTATATTAGGATATGCGTATATATATATGTGTGTGTGTGAGTATGTGTTTGTGTGCTAAATATATTTGATAGACATGTTAATTACTTTAGTAAAAATAACTTCAGAATTTTGTAAAGAAATTTGTATTATGACACCAAAAAGATCCTTGTTTTCATCATTATAACGTTTCCTTACAAGAGAATTAACTGCTATATTAAGTTAGTTACGTAAATGTGTGATTTATTTGCGCGAATACGATGCAGATAATGACTTTTTGTCTGGTTTGTTTGTTTGCTTGTTTACCCATTTTCTTTTTATCATTATTACACGTCATGCAAATCACTAACTTGAATGTAAGAAAAAAATTATAAGATTATGTGTACATGAATATGAAGAATATAAAATTGTGAAAAAAAACTTTTATTTTAAAATCTTAAGACTATATTTTTTTTCAATATATCTATTTGTGCTGCTTCAATTCATCGTTGATATATATCCTTATTGTAGAAGTTTGTTTTTTATGAATTCTCCCACTTTATTGTGGTTTTCCTGAGTTGTATGAAACAAATTAAAGAAAAAAACTGTTGTTAGTTATAAATCTGTCAGAAACAGAAAGTAATTTCCATTTTAATGTGTTTTAAAATAATAGGAAGATATAGCATATCGTAATTCAGAAGTTTGATAAAACATGATAGAGATGTATAATATTGGCCAGACATGAATGATAAGTGTATATTTACTGAGATGGTGTATAAGTGACAGAAATTACATGCATGGAAATATATGACAAAAACCTCCTTTTCTTTCGACAAGGAAGTTGGTTCTGCTGTCTCATCTTTATAAGTAATACTATTTTTCTTTTTGTTTCAAAACATGTCTAGTTCCTTCTGTTCAGTTTATGAAAGATGTTATCCATTGTAGATTTTAACAACCATATTGCTTAACTAACGAAATAAATGTTATTTAAGTCCATGCTTACCTTAGAAAATGATTTATCTTACCCAAACTAATTGAGAAATTCTTATGCGTAAATCTTAATACCCTGTCATTGTTTTATCAGGCTGTGACTGTCATCCCGTCGGCGCCCTTGGCCGTACCTGTAATCAATCAACTGGACAGTGTCCATGCAAGGATGGGGTAACTGGTCTCACGTGCAATAGATGTGCAAAGGGATACCAGCAGAGCAACTCGCCCATCGCCCCGTGTATAAGTAAGTTATTCCATTTTACACTCGATCCCCTCACACATTGAATTGTGAAGATGATATCGTACATAAAAAAAACAATATTTTTATCACGTAGTTAATGTAATTGAAATGTGTTTTCTAATGTTTCGCCTTTGTTCCAGTATTTGTAAATTATACCTTGTTTTAAGAGTATAACGAAATGTAGTGTCCTCCCTATATTCTTTCTTTTATTTCTTCTTTTTTTTAACTTTAATTTTGCCTTTCGGTTATTCTTGACTTTTAACTTCATTACAATGTTTTGAGTTTTGTTGATTAAACGCTAAAATGAGCCGACGCTGAGGCATAACTAGCTAACGCTACTTCGCACCACAAATCAACACCATCATTTACATCAAAATTCCTTTATGATGTCTCGAATGGCCATTGCAATTTATTAAGTATTTCTGCATAAAAAGTTTAAACGATTATTAGGATACCATGGCAATAAATATGGTGGCATTGGTACAAAAAAGAAATTCTTTTATAAGTAATATGTTTTGCATGTTCTTACACATGTCAGGATGATTTACATTTTAAAACCCACTCAGGTTGCTATGATATGCATGGGTAGAGAGCGTCCCACCTTGGTTAAGTTCCATACATCACCACTATGTATATGCGCGTTAATGTTTCCGTCGTGTCCTTTAAGTTTTTTTTCTGTTTTACACGTGTTTTAATGCGCAGATGCAGTTAGAAATAGAGAAACAGTTTGTCGCATCATTGTTACTTGGCACTACTTTGTATTTGCGGAACAAATATTGTATTATTTTTGGAAAATGACATTCCTCTATTTCAGGAACTGCCAACTCGACATCGAACGATTACAACAAAAATAGTTTGTGTTATTATTACGTCTAGCGCATGCGTAGATGAGATACATTTTGAATAGCTTAGAGAAAGGAAAACGGAGTTCATGACTGGCATCTGTGATGTTTTAAAGTTACTTTTCTGTGTTTTTAATGTTTTCGAAAACGATATGGCATGGTTAGATTTAATACTTATGTAGATATTACTGGTCAATCAGTGACCATTGTTTTAGCACTTTATGTGTCCACTTTGTACTAACATTTGCCTCACTAACAGTGTGGTCTCGATAGTATAATGCATATGTAAAACAAACACGTTGAAGACCTCAATTATCAGTGTTTTATCGTATAAAAAATATTAAGCAGATGGCACGCGCAATTTCTATTTTTTAGCCCTAATCTTAGTATAAAAATAACCTAACCACAAAAACCTCATTTACTACAAAAATACATGTACCATATAAATTTTCTTTTCTACAAAAATCCTCTAACCGAAATATAAAGCTGAGGCAAATTATAAAACTACTTCTACCCTTGTTAAAAACTATTACAAATTACGAAAAAAGTCTTCAACTCGTACTTCAGAGCTTTCCTAAATTTTCCATAACCTAACTACGGAACTACTTCTAACCTGACTACGAAACTACATTCTCAAATGATCGCCAGCTTTAGGATGTTTGGTCCAACAGTAGATGTATAACATACTGTATTGTCATCAGAACTCTAAAAGAGGAATATTATGTTTTGGCGAATTGAATATATAAACGTATACGTGAATTCGGCTCCTAACAAATAATCTATGACGGCAGTGAAGGAAGCTGTGGGTTTGACATTTTATCTGTTTATTATTGTACCGTGTGCAGCTACCGTGAGCCCAGTGCGGGAACATCTGTTCACTCGGCTTTCTCTGTTACGGGAGTATATAAAGTATAGATAATGTTCTTGTATTTCATAACCTAAATCGTCTACACTTAATACTTCAACTTAGTTCCAAACATATATTAAAATACAGGACATAAATACTTTGTAAGATAAAGCTATTTCATTATTGCATGACAAATGTTTGTGCGTGACTGAATCAGTTGTCGTAGACTGCTCGTTTTCAATAGAAAGAGAGAAAATATGTATCTATATAACGAGTCTATTTTACTCTACCTCCTCGCCCTACATCTCAATTTACTCCGAGTGCGGTCAGTAAAGGAGGGGATACTAAATGCACATAAAACAGCTGCCTGTAACTTAACTCTCCTAATGACATCAAAACGTGGCTTTATGATACGTGAAAATATGTTGACTATTGCTTGTAATGAATCCTGCCGAGTTGTCCTACAATATATGATGGATATTTTGGTGATTAAAGATAACAGAAGTTTTTTGTTGGGGTATTTCCACTGGAAATCGCTTTCCTTACATTACGTTTTCGTTTTCTTCCACATTTCTATTAACCCCAGTGCAAGTAACGCATTTATTATACAATTGGAAGGAGTCCACCTTGCAGTAAGCTTCAATAAAATATATATCAAACTGTTTTTCCGTATCTACAACTTGGTAAAAATATCCATACATTAAACAATCTACAAAAAATAAATTACTGATGTTCTTGAACGTGTAACCGATAGATTTCTGATTGACGGGTTATCTTAAATGACTTCCTCGTTGGGTAACCGGGATCGAGGTGGCGTGTGCCTAGATCCTAACACTTTGTTCTACAAATTGCCTAGTTGCGAATAGATGAAGATTTCGAATACCGAAACAGCTGAAACTCTGCAAGTGACTTTTCTTGTGAAGTGGTTTTAAACTAGAAAATGTGTTATCTGTTCTCGAGTTGTGCGTTTAGTTTTATATATATGCTATGAAATTGGCCCAAACGGTGCTCGTAAAATTATCATTACGTAAGAGAATTAAGGGCATAAAACTTTGACAGCTATTACATGAAGGTTGTAAAGTGGATCCGGCAGGTGTCATATTACAGTCCAGATTTCAATCATACCATAGACAATTCAAAACTTTAAACCACCAAAAAACTTCCTTCGTGTAGGAGTTCGTTCGTACAGTCATACATATAGATTTACGTTTAAAACACGTAGGCGTTAACCATATACATACCAACAATTACCATTGTGGCGGTTACACCATGCATCGCCCATGTGGATAGCAATACCATAGTTTAATACTATTTTGGTAATAGCTACCATGAAGATGAATGAAAATTCTTTTAAATCATTAATTTTCATGGAGCATTAATTTTCGTTTATTACTCGGTACTCTTACACGAATTCATATGTATAAGTACAAGTATTGAACCGTATCTACCAACGAAATGAAGAGCCCACAAAAAAATTCCCAGGAAAATTGACCCCCACGAGAATTTATGATTTTACAGTACAGGATGCATCCTAGGATTGGACTCAACTGTGTTGATATTGATGTAGAGTATGGAAACTTGGAGGCGAGATAGGTAGATCTAGAACTGTCGAGCTTATGTGAATAAGGAACAGTAAATGTAATGTATTTTCACTTTGGGATAATCTGATATCGTGATCTTAACACATACATGTAAACTCTGGTACTGATTTTGGTAAATACAGATGAATTGGAGATAATTAATGGACCTTGTTCATGGTTTTTGGTTTTTTTTTCTATTTTGGTTTTATTTACCTTTTGCTGTCAATTTTAAACACCAATTTATAAAAGTTTATCCAAGTTTCATCACATCTTTTGACGCTAATATCGCCCATTGACTTGTAGTTATGGAATGGTGTTTGTTTTGACCCCCCTCCAACAACATATATCATGTCAAATAGAATTAAACTTGTTGATGCATTTAACCAGGCACGCATGGATCGGTCTTACTATGCGATTGGCATGTTTACCATCAGTCAAGCTCAATTTTATCTCAGTGCATGCTTGTGTAGGAAAAAGTCTGTATTAATTATCATGTTCCTGTATTTGCATATGTATTTAGGTCGTGAACGACAAACACTTTCGTAACAGGGGTGAAACACACATGAGCTTATTAAGAGGGATTTCAATTAACATTTTTTATATCAATATGGCACGGCAAGCGATAAGTGTAAGCTGTTCGTATGCTTTTTGTTTCTTGGTTTGAATAAATATATTCAGTCATGAAGTCATTCGTCTTAAGCTTTAGTTACATTTTATGTTGTTTAAGGGTTTGGTGTAGTCAGACAGCAGGTCTAGCTTGTGACACGAAATGTCCTAGCTTGTAAATACCTGTAGAAGGTAGCGTTCTAGGTTTCTTGGCACGTGCATGTCGGGGAAATCTCGTGCATCCCTGTCTAACACCGGATGTGTATACCTCAGTTGTCTGATCACAAAGCGATGCTGTAACTAATTTTCTTGCATTGGACATAAGATTCCAAAGAAAATTTTAGATGTTATCATTTTTCAGTTTTGCCAAACTCATAAGAATTATTGCATTAAATGTTCGAAATTGCTCCAAAGTTCTAGTAAACCAGACAAAATTGAATATGATCTAGCAAATGAAAGAGCGATTACGCAGATAGGTGTCGCAATAGTGCAGGCGCGGCGCACAGCGGTAGCCGTGATATATATATATATTTGTGTTCTTTTATATATATATTTGTCTGTTTGTTACATTATGTATGTATTTAGTTGTTTTAGTTCGATCCCATCCATAAACTTTGTTCTGTTACCTCTTTTAGGTAAATTTACGTAAGACAAGGTCCTAGTGACATTTTCTTTGCTCATATTGCTTTGTTTTGGCTTTTTCAGAGATCCCTGTTTCGCCCACTCCAAGGCCCCGACCAGGTAGGTCTTCAAGAATATTTCTCCAAAACCATCAAATATTCTGTCTTTATTTCTCAAGGGTTAAGAATGGTCGTAATATCATGTTATTTTGAAATCGAGTTACACAGATTTAATGAATAGAGCAAGAAATACACAGGCAAACATGGATTAACACAGATGAGCGAGTTTGTTTGAATACTTAATGATAGGGCCTGTATGATAGTATCCAGGACGGGGCTAACACTACAGGTGGACTTTAACGGTGGTAACACCTATCTTCCCGGTATGAGGCTAATTCCGCATCAAATGTGCAAATACATGACTTATGAGACGTTACTAAAATTTAAATCAAACCTATGATTCTTTATTCATTTTCTTTGATGGAGAAATGTGTCCTCTAGGAGAAAAGAATAGAACTTAATCCTCTACAAACCTGGATCTAACTAAATTACAGGATCACATAAAGTCACACAAAGCCACATACGGCAAGAGAGTAACCTGTATTCAATAAATTTGACATAAGTTTTTGAATCAAACATTTGATTTGTTGCTAATATAACGCCTAGTGTCACGATTAATCCAAAATATCAAACTCTCTTACGGTTGAAGACTTCCCAAGAGCTATCCCAGATCACACTTCAGTAGAAAATGCAATATCAGACGAAAGGCCTATCGCTTCGTTTACTCGTGTGAAAGCTATGACCAATGCTATGATTGATTGTGGAGTTTGGGAAAGCTTTTCGTTTAATGGGCCGGATTGAGCGCTAACACTCTGTTACAAGACGGAAGAAGAGCTGTGGATTGATGAGAGACCACAGCACCTAGCATACTGTTTGTGTCTCCATTCACTACTAATACCCGCCTTCCTATTTGAAATCAGAAATTATTTTGGTTGGTGCGCGTCCAGTTTGATACCATTCCAATTCCAACATTTGTTATGACTTCAATGGCAAGTCCTGAAAGAAAACAACCATGCCTAGACTTAGTGTACACAGTTCGCACTATTTCTTATTGTGGAATGTTTTTCATACGAAATCACGAGTTCCATTGAAATCATTCCGCTTGTATATGCGATGCGCATGTGTATGTATTGTGTGTGGCCCGTACACCTGGCCGCACCAGCTAGGGTCCATTAGGTACGGGAAAAGCATGCGCGTAAAAATTACTTCTCAGAATTGTCGAGAAAATGAGTCTTATACAACATGGTGAAAACATATATTAATAGGAGGTATTACCAAAATGAAATCGTAGAATGAACGCCGAACATAAAAGTGTGCCGCGGAAAGTTATTAATATACAATTAACTAGTGTTACATTAACACAGTCCAGTTTTTATAGCAATGTTTACACTAAGATCACATTTACTGCAACTGCACTTAGCCTTCTGGTATCGAATTTCAAATTGAATGCTGTTTTTATTGCACACTGACTTACCATCGTAATATGTAATTTAAACGCTTCAAAGCTGCTCTATATTAAACAACACATGAGAAGTAACTCAATTTTCCGGATTCAAGTTAAAAATAATTTTGAAAACATGCTTTCATTAACATATTATAGTTAATCATTTAAATGTTATCGGACGATTTCTAAATTGACAGTAAGAAGTAGTTCTAGTTATCCCGATGCCAAACGTAGGTGAAATTACGTTAAAACAGATGGTATATAGAGTTACCTAAACAGACTGTAGGCAAAGTTACCTCTGAAGAGATAGTGAACGAGTTACTGAACAACAGACAGTAGGTGTAGCTACCTTAAAACAGATGATACGTTATGTTAACCTGCTGTAGTTACCTTACAACAGAAAGTAGGTGTAGCTACCTTAAAACAAACAGCAAGGTAGTTATCTTACAACAGACGGTAGGTGTAGTTGCCTTAAAACAGATGATACGTTTAGTTAACCTCCTGTAGTTACCTTACAACAGACAGTAGGTGTAGTTGCTTTAAAACAAACAGCAAGGTAGTTACTTTACATCAGACAGTGGGTGTAGTTGCCTTAAAACAGATAATATGTTTAGTTACCCTGCTTTCGACTGTATGTGGAGTTACTCACACAGTTGTTATAGTTATCTTACAACAGGCGATAGGTATTGTTTCCCTAAAACAGGCAGTAGGTGTAGTTAGTTACCTTACAACAAGCTTTAGGTGTTGTTTCCCTAAAACAGGCAGTAGGTGTAGTTAGTTACCTTACAACAAGCTTTAGGTATTGTTTCCCTAAAACAGGCAGTATTTGTAGTTAATTACCTTACAACAGGCGATAGGTGTTGTTTCCCTAAAACAGGCAGTAGGTGTAGTTAGTTACCTTACAACAAGCTTTAGGTATTGTTTCCCTAAAACAGGCGGTATGTGTAGTTAGTTACCTTACAACAAGCTTTAGGTGTTGTTTCCCTAAAACAGGCGGTAGGTGTAGTTAGTTACCTTACAACAGACGATAGGTGTTGTTTCCCTAAAACAGGCAGTAGGTGTAGTTAGTTACCTTACAACAAACTTTAGGTGTTGTTTCCCTAAAACAGGCAGTAGGTGTACTTAGTTACCTTACAACAAGCTTTAGGTGTTGTTTCCCTAAAACAGGCGGTATGTGTAGTTAGTTACCTTACAACAAGCTTTAGGTGTTGTTTCCCTAAAACAGGCAGTATTTGTAGTTAGTTACCTTACAACAAGCTTTAGGTGTTGTTTCCCTAAAACAGGCGGTATGTGTAGTTAGTTACCTTACAACAAGCTTTAGGTATTGTTTCCCTAAAACAGGCGGTATGTGTAGTTAGTTACCTTACAACAAGCTTTAGGTGTTGTTTCCCTAAAACAGGCAGTATTTGTAGTTAGTTACCTTACAACAAGCTTTAGGTGTTGTTTCCCTAAAACAGGCAGTATGTGTAGTTAGTTACCTTACAACAAGCTTTAGGTGTTGTTTCCCTAAAACAGGCAGTAGGTGTAGTTAGTTACCTTACAACAAGCTTTAGGTGTTGTTTCCCTAAAACAGGCAGTAGGTGTAGTTAGTTACCTTACAACAAGCTTTAGGTGTTGTTTCCCTAAAACAGGCTTTAGGTGTTGTTTCCCTAAAACAGGCAGTATTTGTAGTTAGTTACCTTACAACAAGCTTTAGGTGTTGTTTCCCTAAAACAGGCAGTATGTGTAGTTAGTTACCTTACAACTAACTTTTGTTGTTGTTTCCCTAAAACAGGCGGCAGATATAATTACCTTGTAACAACTGTTAAGTTTGGTTCCCTCAATAGTGCATGACCATAAACATTTTTTTTCGGTATAGTCATTTATCTAACATTTTCCAAACACCAGAAAACACAGGAGGCATTGTGATAAATTATATTGGTATTTTCATGTTGTACAGCACTGTTAATACATCATAGATGAAGTGCAAACTCCAAAAATGACAATGATGTGCACTGCAGCATTGTTTACATAATGTTTATAGCAATAACGTCGTAGTGTAGGTAATTATGACCGTAGATTGAATTAGACTTACATACATTCTACAATTTAACTGTCTAGACAAACCGTAAAACACTGGTAATGTCTTAACGCCCTGTCCTCATACCTTATCACCCAACACTACTGGTCGTTATTAATATCCTTCATTTTGATAACTAATATATAATTTCAAACGTTTTATAATTATACCAATTATCGGCAAAGGTGTGGTTTGGATTGGGAAATATTAAATTTTATACCCCATAATTCTACACAGTGTCGATCAAGGTGGCCGCGCAATCACTGCTCCATTCCCATAACTACAGAGAATTAACGTTACGTTATTAATTATCTGGGATCAGTCTATCAATAAGTGTAAAAATGTAATATTTGAATTTACATTTATATTAGTAAGTACATTGGCAATATATATGGTCGCAATGACCTAGATATCAACCTATTGACCTAGTTATTACTTTATTAACCTAAATAATTATATTGACCTATTTACATTGATATAAACACATTGGCATATATACCAACATATTGACGTAGATATTAACAACTCTGTGTGCACCAATTGAGTTTTCAACTGTTTAAAATGATACACTTTTGATGTTTTTCTGTTTCATGTTGCTTCATATTTTAAGGGTGATTATTTCATTTCAGCCGTTTGTGGAAAATGTAAATCGAAGAACAAGAGAGTCAACATTCGCAAGTATTGCCGCCGAGATTTTGGTTAGTCCCATTTGCCTTCAATCACATAACAATGTTTTGTAAACAAAATATAAATAAATGTCCATACAGTTAAATAGTATTATACAGTTTTACTGTAATCTTAAAATAGAGCCATTTACATGCATCACTTAGCAATAGGATAACTTGTACTGATTGTTTTACGCAACCAAGTAATTTTGTTATTGGCAACAATATGAAGCATTTCTAGACGTGTAGCGTTTTAGATGCGTTGTTTTTAACAGTTGTATTTGTGATTTAATTACAGCAATCCATGCCAACATCCTGTCGAGAGAGACTGTTGGAGATATGGTCAGATTTACAGTTCACGTCATCAGCATATACAAACCAGACCCGAAACAGAACAGGCGAGGTGAAACATACCTGTGGATTCCTAAAAGAGACGTCAAGTGCAAATGTCCGAAACTGCGGCTCAATCGTCAATATCTTCTTATTGGTAAACACCGGAGGCGGAACAATCGTACCGGATATGATGTCGACCGGAAGACTATTGTCATCCGCTGGAAGGATAGGTGGCAACGACGTCTCCGAAGATTCACGAAACACCAACGGAAAGGCAAATGTAGGTCTAAAAGTTCTCTGAGGAAAAAGAGAAATTAAGTTGATGAAACGATATGTGAAATGTATTTCGTTTCAATTGGATTATAGAAAAAAATATATATGGACGCATTTGGAAAAGGAGGATATGTCAGTAAATGTTATTCAGTATTGAATCATGACATGCTATTCCATAAAGACAATGCTATCATGTGTTGATGAACGGATTTGAAATCAACCAAGTGTAACGGGTAACGCATTACACAAACTTCAATGGTGTTCAATAGAATTGCCATTTACAAAGTACCTGGCGGAAAATGATAATGAGCCAATGTGTGTTGTTTACTAAAACCGAAGTGTTTTTGTGACGTCAGATTTTCGCTGTGTCTCTGGAAAATGCAGTCGTTACTTTATCTGTACTCAGCACATTTAAACAAAGGGTTCGGGAAGGCACGTCTGGCAGAATGCCTTTAGTGAATCTAGAACGCTGTCAGTTAGGTCAAGCGGAAATGAAGATTTTTTTAATGTGTGAATATATATGTATAACAGTTTGAAAACATATAGTATATTTTCATACATGTGTTTACAAGGGCAATAGCTCCTGCGATGTCGAATCGATCCCATTTTTATTTATAAAATGGAAAAGTGTCGATTATAATATGAATTTTATCGTGTTTGACATTTGTATAAACATTGTGACACTTAATGTCATTCAATCGGACATATGTTTGTGTTGTAACCGTCTTGATACCCGTTCTTCGTTCCAGTATACACGTTAATATTTGTATAGTATTTGATATATGTATATAGATAATTTAAGCGTTATATTTTACTGTTCATGAAATCTGTTTAAATGTTTCTGTTATAATAACGATCTAATATTGACGCTGTGTCAGTAGATTACCTACATTTGTGTGTAAGGAATCACCATATCATAACATTACCAACTATCATGTCCCTGGGACAAGCCTTTGATATTATCGGTCTAGTATATTTGCCAGTATGACGTAAATGTTTTATTATTGAAACATTTCATACAGCAGAAAGATGTTTCGAATCACCATTGGAACACACGACAAGAAACCAAGTTTTGGAAATTATATGGCCGTGTTCGGGAGAATACAAAGTTTTGTCAGGTTCAATGAAATCATTAAAGATAAAACTGTTATAGATAACTTATTGATTAGGCTGGGTTCTCAAAATGTCACTGGACGTCCTTAATTTAGTTGTAACTTGTTGATATCAGATTGCTAATAGGATGTCAGTAACTTGTGTGGTAATGATTTCACGATATTAAATTCAGATTGAGATGTCTTGCTTTTGAACCAATACAATACAGTAGAATGATAGATACTTTTCATTGACTTGGTTTTTATTTAGATGTTCCGATGATGTACATAAACACTATGCTGTTCCTTTATACCACATTCTAATGTTCATCAGATCTATTGATAATCTGAAAACACTACTGTATGATTATAGAATTGACATTTCGTCTATCAGGACTATATGTATCCGGTATTTAATTTGTCCTGAGTTTGTGAATCTGACATCTAATATGTCCGGACTATGACTACCTGGCACTTACTCTGTTCGGATTATGTGTGCCCGGTATTCATCTGTTCGGGCCATACATACCCGACTGTTAATTTGTCTGGATTATGTGTGTCAGACATTAAGAACGTCCGGATTGTGTGTATCCGGTATTCGATATGTCTTTACTATTCGTTGATGTACGTATAGGGCAAAAACCGTCCGGAGTACGTGTACTGAATTGTCGACTTGTCTGTAGCTAATGTGTCAGCACTAGACCCGTCCGGGGTATATCTACCGGGCTCCTGACACATCCGGACTATTCTACCCGTCTGGAGTATATCTACAGGGCACTTGACACGTCCGGATTATTCGACCCGTCCGGAGATTATGTAATGAACTTTCGATGAATGAGTTTTTACACTAGAGTTTTATCATATGGCAGTTTGATATGTTGGTCGTGCCCATTGTCAATCTTTAACAAACAATTTATGTAAATCTTCATCTAAAATAAATTGAAATAATCTGCTACCATGGTTTTAATTGGCTTTTTATATATGTGTTACTATTATTTCCATATCGGTAAATGAAACCACTCTTTTACCATTAACTGCCGACACATTCAAGTCTGTTAGCAAGATCATTGATTTTAACATCCAATAACACAGAAAGGGGTCGTTATTTGTAGCGTCGCTTTTATATTGGCTTGATGAGCTGCACAATAACTTCTCTTAAGAAAAGAAATCCGTCGAGGAAAGTCGAAAATTTCATGCCATATCATGATACATTACACATTAAACATCAACTTCAATTGTGTTTGGCGTTATGGTGACAATTTTCAAATTAATAAGAGCACACTACGACCTTTTGGGTTATGGTTCTATTGTGTAGCATAATGTTAGTACATTTCTTAACACGACACAGATTTTTCAATATGAACCTATTAGATAGGGTATATATGGAAAGTTTGTCATCTGATGTTTACATACATGTTACTCAAACCCACTGGTAATACACATGTATTTGAAACAGAATGAACATTGAAAAAAATATGAATGAATTGGAAATTCATAATGCTAAATAGTAAGTGTTTAGATAAGAACTCCCTAATATTTGTCTGTTGTAGCGCCTATACCGGCATTGCAAAAATTAGCTCTAGAACAGCTTAGTAACGTCATAAAGATGTTTACGAAGGTCAAGAAGTCAAGGTTACAAGAGAAAATTAAACGTCAAAGTGACATTAATGTCACTTTTAACAAAAACAACCAATGAGATCAAGAAATGCCAATAGATTATGCTGATTATATCAAATGTGACGAAACTAGGGCAAACTATGAACAAAAATACGAGGCAAATAAGACCGGTTGTTCTGGAAGGGTAAGCGTCTTCTACTTCATCGACAACCCCGCCATGTATGTTTTGGTCAGTCCACGTAAATAATGAGAATAAGACGAAAACACGTACTAACGACAATTAAACACGTACAACTTCACCAGAAAATAAAACATTTCCCAATGAGATGCACGATTTCTTATTCAAACTATTCAAAAGATCTAATCCGTTTATGAAATGTTCAATGCAATTATTTGGCGCCAATAGTAGGACACACACAAACCGATAAATAGATAATAATATTATCATAATTGCATGCATCGTACTACAATAAATGGCTGAAAATACTTTAAAAAGCACTGAATATATTATTTATATGAACAACACAAGTACCATACATGAATTTACACGAAAAACAGCTACCACTTACACTTTTGCTGTATTCAACAGAGACGGAAAACAGCTGTACTTTAGTGCGTGCAAATGATTCCACAGATTTACTTCCTGTTATACTTCAATATTGTATTCAAAGATTTAAATAACTGCTTAAACAAGAAATGTTATTTGCTGTAAAAAAAAACAAATTTATTTAATTGAAATGTGGAACTTTATTTCCGCGCGGAGTAATTATTTTGGTGTGTGTAATCTGGCACAATTCAGCGTAATGTCAACGTCAAGTAAACAAAGAATGAACAGGTCTAAAAAGTGTAGAAGTTCCGATAGTCTGAATTTTCAATAGGTGTTGCAGGATCAATAGAATGCAGGGTCGATGTCTTAAAATTAAGATCTGGCTCGGGAAGACAAAAGTAACTTGCCAATTGCTCTTCACTTCACCATTGCCAAAATACGGTTTATTTTTTAAGCCACTCAGTAATAAAGCAATTTAGTGAATGCATGCTTATATTGTGTAAATTAGAATAACAAAATAAATATTCTAAACTGAATTACAAGAGTATTAAACTGGCAACATAATCATAATTTAAACTCAAATTCCATAAAACTAGGGCAAAATAGGAACAAAAATTACACCTGAAAAAAGGTGGTCCGAAAGAGTAAGCATCTTCTGTTTCATCGACGACACCCGTCATGTAAACCTTGGTTAATCCAAGTAAGTAATGTAAAATCTCAAACGAGAACAACGTACACAACAACGGAACAAACATTCAAACTAACGAGCATTAAATACGTTCAGCTTCATGTCGCACAAAGAAATAGAATATGAGGTCATAATGGTGACCATAAATCTTCACCATAATTTTCATCAACCTGCATGTTTTGAACCTTTGTGTTACGAGTTTGTCAGTCAGCTGACGACTTCTTGCACGAAAATCGTGATAATATTGAACAGACCCTTGAATATCGAATCAACTGTGACATGTAAATACTTCAGGTTGGAGATGCAGGGATATTGCTATCCAGAAATGGAAAATTCACGATATGGATCAAGATAAGCAGCAGATGTAAAACAGTATGTTGTATCTTTGATTTCCAGTTCTGGTGGATATATATGATGGACGTAGTCAAATTCTTGTTAATTGAAGATAAGGCCTCTGCAATATACCTTACGGTGAAAATAAATGACTATGCTAGGTCTTTTTGACCTTGTTTTGATAAACTCTTCAATAATTCAGCCTCGCATGAAAGCCAAAACATGTCAACCAACAGAGTGGCGCAGTAGTTTAGACAAAGGCTTTGTTGCACAATTAGACGAGTCAGTTATAAAAGGTTGTTTATATGGATTCATGTGAAGTTTTTGGATCCAGTATACACGGGGGAGGTCCGTATTCCTATCATTAGTAGACAACCTAAATTATTGTAATATCGAAGAATGATTAGGTAGTATTTCGTCTTTTGAACGATTGCATGATGTATAAGAGGGTTTAAGATAATACTGACCTGGTGTCACCGCGAATGGTGATGGACAAAACAGTAGATGACCAGTTCTTCCGAAATCTCATAAAAAATTCTGTATTCTTTAATTACAAATAACTAGATACATTAACGTCCCACCCAAATCAGTAGACATATTCAAGTCCAACTCAATCGAAATTTATCGGCCTCATCGCTCCATCTCAACCCCAACCTTTCGAGCTGAATAGAAACAAAACGTAGTTTTTGTGATGTATTTTGGATATCGAGCTCATTATCGCGATCGGATTGATTTATTTCGTCTGACAAATTTTCTTCGACATACATCTTTTGTGTGTCATCAGTACGTACCTTAACTTTTCTGAAGAGTGCATGTGTAAGAAATCTCTGATTAAAAGGAATATCTCGCTCAGTATGATAGTTCCATGAAAGACTGCTCCGGGAGACTTGGCAAAATAACAACATGCTGCATCGGATTCTCGTTCTGAGTGGATTAAAACTGTAACTACAGATAACGCAACCGAGTTTTTGTCCATTCATGTCATCAAACCCTATAAATTTTTTACCTAAATTGATTACTAAACTTCACAAGAATCCAGATAAACAATGTTATATTGTTCTTATATCGTTCTTTTATTCGAGTAAACTACTCTCCAGAATTTTAAGGCTGATGGCATTTTGATTTCAAATAACTCCATTGATGCTATGATCAACATTGAACATCAGTTCCACTGAATTTTGTTCGTGTACCTCCAGAAGGCCACAAACCACTGTTTCACTTCCGGGTCATTGTACGCGAATGCAGTGCAAAATGAAATTACAGGTCACTTAGTAAGTATTTTCTCTAGACTTAGCTATAACAGGTATGTACATATTTATTACTCAGAACTGTTGTACAATATCTATTGTAGTGGAGGAATTTTAGTGTAGTAGCATATCTTCTTAAATGCATATCATGATGTACTTTCCAGCTAAATGAAGGTTTGTCTTGAATAGTTCTACAATTTAAGAACCAAAACATCTGCATTTTTGTTTTCTTTTGGTAGAACATATAGAGAAATTAACTGTAGTCTGAGGCCAGATCATCCGGCTCTGCACACTACAGTATATAATTTCTTCAACTGAATGAACTGTTCATTTGCTTCGTTTGGGGAGAAGACAAACGAGGGAGACTAACATAAAATAAACCATGTTTAAATCGTCCTTACTACACCACACTGTACGATGTGCGTGATGAGTATGACTTCAATATTGTGAATTTCCATTTCTAGATAGTAATAGTCATATTTCCCCAACCTGTAATGTATACATGTCGCAGTTGTTCCGACATTCTAGGACTTGTTATCAATATCATGGTTCCCGAGAAACATGTCGACAGCTGACACATTAACTTACAACGCTGTGTTTCGAGGTTGCGGGAGATTATGGAGAAGTTTTATAATCGACATTACGATCTCCTTGTGAAACATTGGGAAATATTTTCATGTTTAAGTTAAATGTACTGCAGGTGTTAGACACTGCTGGAGGACTTTTAAGTCCAGGAGGTTTGGCGTAACCTGTATGCCATGTTTTAATTCACTCGAATAGTGACAGGGTTCAGAATATACACATGTGCTTGACATTCTTATGAAATAATTAGAAAAACGAAAGTTACAAAATAATCGAATTACCTAGTAATGCATTTCCTCATCTAGATCTACGCTGTACTATATCCAATTCTAAATTTGTATTAAAAGGTGATATCAACTTGCGTATCTATTGTACAACCTTGTTCGGTAGTTGCCTGGTGTTGTTGTCAAGTATATTGTATCACTTACCAGATACATTTTAGTGATGTTTTTAATATATCTTTAAGATGTTGTAATATAATGGCCTTGTTCTCCTTATGCTTTTTAAGGAGTCTCTGTATAAAACTTTCTCTTGTTTATATTTTGTCCTAGTTTTATTGAAATTTTATTTGTTTTTTGTTTTGTCTGGGTAAACCAGTACTACATTGTTTTAATTAGATTACACGGGGTCAGTATTTTTAAATTTATGCCAAATTTGCATCAAGGAAGAATGAAGAGGAACTGGGAACCAAATATTCATTGACAGAGAGGTCAGAAGAAAGACCATTTTAGAAAAGCAAATTGATTATCACGGCTATTAAGTAACAACGTTAAGAAAAACTGGTAAAGTAATGCATGTTCACGAGATCCGGGTAAAAAGAACACTTGGAAATGACGTTAAACTCTTAGTAGAGATAGTTACAGTCAATCCATGACGTTGTAGCAATGGACATGAACTTTTGGGTACAGTCAATTCATAACGTTGTAGCAATGGACATGAACTTTTGGGTACAGTCAATCCATGACGTTGTAGCAATGGACATGAACTTTTGGGTACAGTCAATCCATGACGTTGTAGCAATGGACATGAACTTTTGGGTACAGTCAATTCATACCGTTGTAGCAATGGACATGAACTTTTGGGTACAGTCAATTCATGACATTGTAGCAATGGACATGTATGTTTAGGTACAGTCAATTTATGACATCCCAACCATTTATAATGTGACTTTGTTACAACTAGGTTCATATAAATACAACCACTAAATGTATTTTAGGTGCGAAAAAATGCTCCGAAAAAGAAAACCATTCATTGGCAAGAATATCTGTATATGAAATGGATCAAAGCGGACCTCTCTACAAGTAATGGTGCGATTGAAAATGGTCATAAATAGTGATGAACATATCAAAAGTATTGGTGTTACGCTTACATCACACTGTTGTAGAAAACCACTCACGTGAACATTATCACGTCACAAAAAAAGAAGTTCTACCATGTCTGTTTCACTAATCACTATTATATGTTATTATGAAGTTGTGTATGATTGATGAGCATTTTCTGATGAATATATTAAAGAAATGCTGAGTAGATAAATCAATACCAATTAACTAGACAGTATCAATTCCAAAATAGTAAACATGGTATATTAGTTCCATTCGGTTATTAGTCAGAATGACAACAGCTATATCCGTGTACTCTAACAGGGAGACTATAGTGCTACACCCATCATGTTGAATGTTAAAAGACTTGCTGTGGCTGTGGGCAGACGAGGGAATGGCAGAGTCATCAGTGTAAACCGCCAATGTGAAAGCTGAGGAGGTAGATGAGGTGTGCAGACCGGAGATGTGTTCTTCAAAAATACACCCTACTGTTCTAGAGGGTACTGTCGGTACAAGGTGACAGATCGCTAAACTTTAACCTAGCTAATGTCAGTACTCATTATCACGGTAAGGAGAATGCGTTGAGCTTATTAGACTGTAGGTGGCACTAGAGAGTTTATTGTAGTAGTAAACTCCATCATTGTCTCACCTACACACAGGGTGTTACTGGTGATCTCTGTCATAGTCTCTATCACACACAGGGTGTTACTGGTGATCTCTGTCATTGTCTATATCACACACAGGGTGTTACTGGTGATGTCTGTCATTGTCTATATCACACACATGGTGTTACTGGTGATGTCTGTCATAGTCTCTATCACACACAGGGTGTTACTGGTGATCTCTGTCATTGTCTATATCACACACAGGGTGTTACTGGTAATCTCTGTCATTGTCTCTATCACACACATGGTGTTACTGGTGATGTCTGTCATTGTCTATATCACACACAGGTTGTTACTAGTGATCTCTGTCATTGTCTATATCACACACAGGGTGTTACTGGTGATCTCTGTCATTGTCTATATCACACACAGGGTGTTACTGGTGATGTCTGTCATTGTCTATATCACACACAGGGTGTTACTGGTGATGTCTGTCATTGTCTATATCACACACAGGTTGTTACTAGTGATCTCTGTCATTGTCTATATCACACACAGGGTGTTACTGGTGATGTCTGTCATTGTCTATATCACACACAGGGTGTTACTGGTGATGTCTGTCATTGTCTCTATCACACACATGGTGTTACTGGTGATGTCTGTCATTGTCTATATCACACACAGGGTGTTACTATCTCTGTGTCTCTATCACACACATCTGGTGATGTCTGTCATTGTCTATATCACACACAGGGTGTTACTGGTGATGTCTGTCATAGTCTCTATCACACACAGGGTGTTACTGGTGATGTCTGTCATTGTCTCTATCACACACAGGGTGTTACTGGTGATGTCTGTCATTGTCTCTATCACACACAGGGTGTTACTGGTGATGTCTGTCATTGTCTCTATCACACACAGGGTGTTACTGGTGATGTCTGGCATTGTCTATATCACACACAGGATGTTACTGGTGATGTCTGTCATTGGCTCTATCACACACAGGATGTTACTGGTGATGTCTGTCATTGTCTCTATCACACACATGGTGTTACTGGTAATCTCTGTCATTGTCTCTATCACACACAGGATGTTACTGGTGATGTCTGTCATTTTCTATATCACACACAGGGTGTTACTGGTGATGTCTGTCATTGTCTATATCACACACAGGGTGTTACTGGTGATGTCTGTCATAGTCTCTATCACACACAGGGTGTTACTGGTGATGTCTGTCATTGTCTCTATCACACACAGGGTGTTACTGGTAATCTCTGTCATTGTCTCTATCACACACATGGTGTTACTGGTGATGTCTGTCATTGTCTCTATCACACACATGGTGTTACTGGTGATGTCTGTCATTGTCTATATCACACACAGGGTGTTACTAGTGATCTCTGTCATTGCCTATATCACACACAGGATGTTACTGGTGATGTCTGTCATTGTCTATATCACACACAGGGTGTTACTGGTGATGTCTGTCATTGTCTATATCACACACAGGGTGTTACTGGTTATCTCTGTCATTGTCTCTATCACACACAGGATGTTACTGGTGATGTCTGTCATTGTCTCTATCACACACAGGATGTTACTGGTGATGTCTGTCATTGCCTATATCACACACAGGATGTTACTGGTGATGTCTGTCATTGTCTATATCACACACAGGGTGTTACTAGTGATCTCTGTCATTGCCTATATCACACACAGGATGTTACTGGTGATGTCTGTCATTGTCTATATCACACACAGGGTGTTACTGGTGATCTCTGTCATTGTCTATATCACACACAGGTTGTTACTAGTGATCTCTGTCATTGTCTATATCACACACAGGGTGTTACTGGTGATGTCTGTCATTGTCTATATCACACACAGGATGTTACTGGTGATGTCTGTCATTGTCTATATCACACACAGGGTGTTACTGGTGATGTCTGTCATTGTCTATATCACACACAGGATGTTACTGGTGATGTCTGTCATTGTCTATATCACACACAGGGTGTTACTGGTGATGTCTGTCATTGTCTATATCACACACAGGGTGTTACTGGGGATCTCTGTCATTGTCTCTATCACACACAGGATGTTACTGGTGATGTCTGTCATTGTCTCTATCACACACAGGGTGTTACTAGTGATCTCTGTCATTGCCTATATCACACACAGGATGTTACTGGTGATGTCTGTCATTGTCTCTATCACACACAGGTTGTTACTGGTTATCTCTGTCATTGTCTCTATCACACACAGGGTGTTACTGGTGATCTCTGTCATTGTTCCACATACACGACGGATCTTACTAGTGAACACATTGTCTTAACGACGTCAAACGACGTGCCATTGTGCCCCTCTACCCTTACCTGCACCATTGCCAAACTTATCTTAATTCCTTTTAAACTCCATGATGTGAATAACAAACATGGCATTGGAACTAAAATATTGTTTCTTGTTGTTCTTAAATCGCAGTATTAATGAGCACCTGAGATGTTTAAGGACATTTGAGGCGAATAAGTTCATCATCTTTTATGTAAAACTAAGAAAAAACAAAATACCACCGGATGTAAGATTGTCATAAAGAAAGTAACAAACTACCGATAGATCTTCTCGATCATACATTAGTTGGTTTAATCTACTATAGATCCAGGGTTCGTTTAACTAAGGGTTGACTTAAGCTAGAAATATCATTGACAAATAACTAACAGGGCCTCTAGTTATGTCAATATTTTTATGTATCGTTCAACATTTCAAGTTTTTTATGATAAAGGTAAGACATATATGAATATATTGCTAATACATAAAGGAAAAGAAATACGACTACATGTACTTATCAAATTTCCGAGCTCAACACTTTCAATATCCCCATCTTTTTCCATTGATTTTCACCAAGTTTGGTTTTCATCAGTCGCCTGCTAGATTTCAACAACATAGGTCCTTAAAATCACTGACGAGTTCTAGAAGGACGAAACAGCTGGCGATCGATATTGGGGTATACTATACCTACTGTTAATGTGTCTTCTGTGCTTTTATCATATTATTTCTCATGATACTGCCTCATTTTTTTGCCTCTAGTATAGCGATCGTCCCTATAGGGAGAAACTTTCACAATTCTTATATTACGTTATAATAATTTGAGTCCATAACTTTGTGTTTTTTTTTCCCAATGTCGATTCCATTTTATGTGAATTTCAGGATAATAACCATGATAATATTTATTCTAAAATACCAATTTTCGATTTGACTTTTTGTTAAACCAACGATCAAAATAAGAAACTCTCTGGATAATTTTTACTTTGAAATGAATATAATTGTTTGTATCCTAATGAATAATTTGGAGAATATTTTGCTACATTAATATCGAATTCTGGAACTCATCACGTCTTGATTAAAGGCATTTTTTTTCCACTTGACATTGCGCAGTAAACTATCTCGAGTTCTAAATATACCCCTATCTATATAGATCGCGATAGCTAATCTCACATACCTACAATTTGGACTCGATATTTTTTCATACTGGATACATCTGGTAGAGTAAATGGTGTCTATGTGAAATACCGACCCGGTATTGGTACTTGTCAACACTATTGAAGGTGCAGTAAAACAACACCTGTCGCTCCTCCAATACTTAAGGCCTTGCTTTATCTTCACCGCCGTCCTCTGAGCCTTCTTTGATGTTAGAGGCACGAGAAAATCGAGCTGGCGATTTGTTACATTGTGGCATTCAAAGTGCCTTGAAATATGCATATATTATTCCGTTTTAGTACATTTTTTATGATTATATATGGAACGGTAGTTGTGTATAACATTAATCTATTGTTTTGAAGGCGAAAGGGGGATGCTGAAATTGACCGTAAGTCAAGATCATTAGAGACAGTACTGGTAGAGAATAAATCTACATATTACTATCATTGTAAATATGTGTGATGTGAATGGGCTTTAGTTTTCTTCTTATTTTTTAACGTAAGTGAATTTAACGTTACGAAGATAGATGAGTCACGTCTGGCTACAACACATGTTTACCTTGAACTGTGGTAGTTACGATACGATAATCACAGACGGTGGTGGTAGTTCCGATGATGGCGATGGCAGGGCCGTAATGATGGTGATTTTGATAGTGTTTTGTGTGGTGGCGGTGGTGGCAGAAAGTGATGCCATGTGGCCACGGCGGTGCTAGAGGTATTATTATAATAAAGTTGGTGGCGCTCCAGAGGCGGGCTGGAGGTGGTCACACTGTGGTATTGACGGCGGTCTTCATGGCGGCGTAGTGATGGCGGCGGTCAGGGTGGTGATGACGGTGCTGTTGGCGTTATTAATTGTGGTGGTGGTGTAGCTGTTATTCTGCATGTATTTGCGGGTGGCGCTGATGATGTAAAAACTGAAAACAAGTAAATCATTTCTGATTGAAGAGCATATGGTACATACAAATGATACCTGTTTTTGTGATGGCAGCCAATCAACGTTATAATTGTAAAGTCGCTGTTTTGTCCACATGTGTTTTATAAATAGGGACACATTCTTTGTACAGATCATAAACCTTTGTGTATGCATTTGAGAAAGTATTAAGATAAATTCAAAATATTTATTAAGAGATGGGAAATTCTAAAACAAAAACCACGACAGCAACCCGGGCAAATGCACCCAAATCTGTGGTATCATGAATCTCGTCATTACCATACCCTTATCACACTTGCCCCTATAACAATCCGAGATATCAAATGGATATTTAACTGTTAAATGCTTAAAAAGCAGCCAGGCGATAATAACAGCAATATATGTAATAGATATGTAATGAGAATAACACCTCCATGAAAACTATCTTTGAAATACACCTGTCTCGAGGCAGCAAAATTGTGCAAGAAGGCATCAACTGTCCACTTGTATGAAGAGGGGGATGCTCTGTTTGATCAACGAGCACAAGTGTAGTCGTCACCTCAACTGCCTAGGACTACTCAAGGGCTGCACGAGAACCAGAATACAGCTAATACGTCTGGCGGAGACTTCGCCAGATTCTCAACGTCTAAGACTGTCAAGAATGAATTGCAATGCTGAGTAAACGAATTGGCACCCGCTATATATAGCTGATTGTCTTTTTTGACTAATTTGTTTCCTCGTAAGTAACATAGACAAATTCTGATTAATTAATCGACGCCTTCAGCTAAAGAGTTGGATAGTGACCGTCGTTTCCCTCCTTGTCTACAGTGCCGGACCGACACGCCATCGGCATCAGCAGCTCAGACCTGGCGGTGTCAAACCACAGTCCAATCTCCAAACCATTCTGTCTTATTCCCAACACCTCTGTAGAGTGCTTAAGACCTCAACCTACCTCTGTTGAAACACTAATTAGGGCAGTTGTAAAAATTACGTAGGCCCAGTTACTTTCAGTATAAACAGAAACAAAGAACCCGTTGGCCGATTGTAAAGCTGATTGAAATATGACTAGAGGGTGTCACAATCTTCGATCCAGAAACAATCTAATAACCGTGCAATGTTATAAAGCTGGAGCCGACTTTAGATAATGTTTTTTTGTACCTTCATCAAATTTAAATGTGTGTATTACCACAATATTTTGTCTATTGTCTATTTAGTACATATGTGTATTAGGACAATAGTTTGCCTATTGTAGTTGGGTTTCTACAATATTTTGTCTACTATATGTATTATTTTGTGTGCATTACTACAATATTTTGTCTATTGTAGTTGGGTTTCTACAATATTTTGTCTATTGTAGTAGTGTTTCTACAATATTTTGTCTACTATATGTATTATTTTGTGTGTATTACTACAATATTTTGTCTATTGTAGTAGTGTTTCTGTCTATTGTAGTAGTGTTTCTACAATATTTTGTCTATTGTAGTTGGGTTTCTACAATATTTTGTCTATTGTAGTTGGGTTTCTACAATAATTTGTCTACTATATGTGTTATTTCGTGTGTATTACCACAATATTTTGCCTTCTGTATTTGTTGTATTTGTGTGTACAATATAATGCCAAATGTATTATTTTTGCGAGTATTACAACAAAATTTTTGCTATGTGTGTGTTTTTTTTTGTTTTTTTTTGTTTTTGTTTTTGTTTTTTTGTGAATAATACCACAATATTTGTTCTATTGTATCTGCTGTTTTGTGTATATTACTTCCATATTCTACCTGCTGTATGTGTTTTTTGTGTGTATTACCACAGTTTTTCCTAACATATGTGTTGCTTTTGTGTTATATATGCTTACTATAGGTGTTATTTTCTGTGTGCACTACTACAATATTTTGCCTATTGTATGTATTGTTTTGTGTGTGTTAATAAAATGTTTTGCCTATTGTATGTACCGTTTTTGTGTGTGTTACTACAATATTTTGCCTGTTGTATGTGCTATTTTTGTGAGTATTATTACAATATTTTGCCTATTGTATGTATTGGTTTTTGTGTATTACCACAGCATTTTACCTAAGGTCTGTGTTGCTTTTGTGTTGTTTTACAATATTTTGCCTGTTGTATGTGTTATTTTTGCGTGTATTTCGATAATATAGTTATATACATCGTATGTTTTGTTTACTTGACTCTGCCTCAATGTTGTCCTGGCTGTTCAACAGGGATAACCCAAAGCCTAACACAACCTTTTCCTTCCATGTTGTCGTCGTGAATTTAGCACTACGAGACTATTTAACAGCTCATACACGTACGCTATTTTAGTAGGCAAAATATGTATTACATATCTATTTTATACCCTAAAACAAACCAATTTATTATGTATTATAGTTTCTCACACCTTTTCAGAAGGCATTGATTTCATTTAGCAAGACGTGAAAAACTCTTTTTTCCCTTGACATCTTTCTTTTTCTAAATTAAAGTTTATTTTTGCTTTATTTTTTTCTGTGGGTCTTTTCAACGTCGGGCATCAGCCTGATACCAATCTGAAACATCATTCATTTGTCGATAGACAATCCGATGATCAGGTTCAGCAAGCCTTATTTGTTTTTAACAGACGAAACACAGGAAATTAATAGTTTACGAGTGTATTTCTAGCAACACGATCTTTCGAATGGGAAATGAATGTCTGAAGCGAGCTTAGTGGTATTGTCTTAGGCCATGATGATAACCAAACAGAGGAAGAGGAATCTAATCTGGAGTCAGCTTACGCTGGAATACAAGACTCAGGCAGGTTGTTAGAAAATAATCTTCAAAGATAATTGCAGGTTGTGGCCATGAGACGGAATCAAATGTTCTTATTACGGATTGAGGGTACTGTTTGTTACGACCGGTCGAGTTCATCTTGTTTGGTGCCAGGTAACAATGGGGTATTACCTACTCATTACGGGGGTTTCTGAGTAACAAGAATCGAAGCACAGGTAGTGACTAAAAACCGGATGTGAGTATTACTCACTCATTACGGGGGTTTCTGAGTAACAAGAATCGAAGCACAGGTAGTGACTAAAAACCGGATGTGAGTATTACTCACTCATTACGGGGGTTTCAGAGTAACAAGAATCGAAGCACAGGTAGTGACTAAAAACCGGATGTGAGTATTACTTACTCATTACGGGGGCTTCTGATTAACAAGATTCGAAGCACAGGTAGTGACTAAAAACCAGATGTTTCTAATACTTCTTAGTCATCATGGAGTCCTTTAGGAAAAGCAAAATTAAAGCACAGATCATGCTCTTACTGTTTTGATTCTTGAAGGATCTCGCAATATTCAAAGACAATTTATGTTGAAGATTTCCCGTGAAAAAATGCCTAGAAAACTTTTCCTTCTGACTACCTCGTTTGCTGATAGCTGTCTTATTTATTCATTTCCGTGAATACTTTTGTCTCTCTCATTGATTTCCTTGAATGTAATTTCCGTGAATGTCCCTATTCACCTGAATAATTTCCGTAAAAACTCATTATTACTAGATTGATTTCCGTAAACAAGTCATATTGTGCTTCCACAGTAACATGTGGTGCTGCTTAGAAAACAACAAAAACTTCACGCTTGCCAAATATTATTCACAACTTGTGCGTAACAGCCGCCCTAATTACCATTAACAAGGCATGATGACGTCATTAAAAATAATTGCAATCACAACACAATGTCAACACAACGTCATTACCTGTTATCACAAGTTGTCTCGAGGTAATAATAATGGAGAACTTGTATCGTCTATCAGTGTTCTTGTGAGGAAGTTTGAATAGATGACTATGAATACGTAGTCCATCACCGTAACTACGGCATTGCTCCCTTTTATTTTCAGAGTTATGGTCCTTTGTTAATTTTTGAAATTGAACTTTGTCCAGAGGTCGAAGACAACAGAAATTGTTTCCAATTACTGGACTTGATTAAGTGTCAATGCTTTTACCAGTTTTCAGACGTGTTGTATTTAATATCAACTAATTTTCTTTCTTTGTAATGATCTCTAGACGAAGTGATAGCCATATGGCTGCCGGCAGATCTGCCTCTCCTCAGAAGAGTGTCGGCACTGTTGATGGAGACAGCTTTACTAGGAACATCTAACAAATACACTACTCAGTAGCTATTGTGGGGCGTAGTTCTTAATTGCGGTTTAAAATAATGCGATGATGTTTTGGAAATAGCAAAAATACGTTTATTGCAAATAAAAATGCCTCTTTTAACACATGTGCAAATCTTGGTTTTTTGTATTCTTTATCCTTCACCTTAGTGAAATGTGAATTGTTTTGTTCCATATGCTACTTAAAATATCACATGTAAATCAGTCTGACATTTTGAAAGTTCTTTGCATGCTAATAATAACGCTTTAAATCCTGTTTATTAATGTTCTGAAATTATATAGATCAGTGACGGAAAAATTGACTACAACATTTCTGAGAGCAAGAAACACATTTTTATTTATTTGATCTCTTGTGAAATATCTTGAGATCCTCTAGGTCCCTAAGTGCTCCTTTCTTATCTCTGTATAGAAAGTCTATATCTCCTGTTACCGGGATATGGTCCTACTAATTCGAATCAAAGTAGTCATCAAGGGATACCCGTGAAGCTCTGAGGTAACGAGGTTATTGCTTCCTACTTCTAACTCCCTAGGTCTTGTTTCCGGGTCACATTCCAGCAGGTACTAACAGGTTCAGTGACTCCATCAATGTTCTACCGCTAAATCTTGTTTATTAGGACTTTTCTGAACTGTTTAAGTTCTCGTTTGCCACCATTTTCTGTCAAATGTAACAGACAAAAGCGAGTAAAAATATGAATTATTGTTCACAAAACCCAGAAGAGAACCCAGGGCGTGGGCATTATAGAGTACTGGAGGACATATTTACTATAACGTATATCACCGTTAGACACCAAAATGTGTCATGAATGTGTAGCCGGAAGTTAGAATGAGAAGCTAGGGGAGTCTGGCATACAGGGCAACCGTCTCCTGCTCAAATACGGCACATGCTTATCGTCAATAATATACTGTATTGTATGTGTTCCCTATAGAGTGACAGTTAAGACAAGGTTTTGTGTAGATTTGACAGACTTGTGTGAGAGTTGAGTAGAGGTGAGTGGTGTATGCTTGATAAAGGTACCCAGCAAAACAAACACCAAATCGAAGCAGATTACCAGTTCAAGGGTTCATGTTGTTTGTAGGACAGCAAGGGGCCGCTACAAAGGCTCGAGGTTGGGAGTGTCGAGGACCTCCTCCCACAAATCCGTGATTAAGATGTCCGAGAGTAAAGATTTGTGTGACAGGAAGGTGCGAATGTGTCGTTCTCCATGTCAGACTTAGTGAGAGGACTGCTTGTTCTACTTTAACCTGTGTAACGCTCTCCAATGGGAATCTATTCAGGACCTTACACCTTCTCAACAATGATCCCCATTGTCTGGCGATGATTACGGGCTCAGTATACAAGTCTTCAAGGGCTCTGTGAAGGAATTCCAAATTTGATTAATTCGAGCAAGGTCTTTATTTCTTGCAATCAATACCAGGGGTCCCGTTTATTGTAAACACGTTTTGTTATCAAAATAATTGACACACACTCCAATTTTACAGGTAAGTCGAATATTGGCCGCCACCAGGTGGCATTCTAAAGTGTAGAAGTCTTTATCAATCAGTGTTACACAAGACCGGTAGGATCAAGGGTAAACAGTTTATATTGGGGAAATATCATCAATGTGTGACTACAAACACGCCAGCTATAACAGAGGATAAAAAGAAAAAGTTATAATCTTTTTTCGCATTTTATTTTAAAATACCTCAGGTTACTAATAAAAAGACTTGTAATTGTAATATTCACTCTGGTGTGATTAATCAGTTGAGAACCTGCCTCCACTGTCACAGTCCGACCGCAGGAGACAAACATATTAAACTGGAGAGTTACTTTGTATTTCAGAGTTGCCTCCGACAGCTGACGATGATGAACTTGCCACCCACCTGTCAGAATGATTAACGCGTGTTTTGTCTGAAATATGATTGATTGAAAAATAAAAAATAAATGTTAGTTGAAATTGCAACAGGTGCAAAAAAGCATATTATGTACGCCGTATACATGACTTGTACATATCGGACACAGAGTGTGTTGCCCCTCAGTCGTGTCAGACTTTAATGGGACTGACCATCAACTGACCAGTGGGCGGACATGGATTCTATGGATATTACCCTGGGGTCTCCATCCCATTCTTTGGTAATATAAGCTATTTCAAGTAGCCATCAGTAAACCAGTGTGGATTAACAGTAATTCCGATCTCTGACACCATTACACAGACCACACGTCGGTCAGGAAAGTGGATTACGGACATTCAGACCCTCTTGACCTCTCTATCATCAGGTGTAAATAGTTCGAACTGACCACTATTGTATAATAAGGACAGGGTTATTTTTGGTGTCGTGATATCGAGTACGGTTTTAGCAGTGTCGATAAGAAAATTTCAGCCATGTAATTCGACATTTCGTGTAAAGTAGAATAACTCCCCTTCCTTCACGTCGTCACGCCGCCGGCCCATCTTCACTCCGACCAACGTGTATATGTATACTCAAGCTTCCCTTGCACACCCCCACCCCCCTCCCCATGTTAAATGTCGGTTAAAAATAAACACTTTACTTTTATTATTATTCTTTCATCGATACCTGATCCGTCACACCATTGCCGTTCCCTGTCCCTCGTAAAGTCACCCCATTTTGAGACAACTGAAATGCTTCCTACCCCTTCGTCTTGCCCCCGTGTCGCCACACCCTCTCGATATTTCCAGTCTCCCGTGTCACCGCGCACGTTTTTAGAACAGTTCGCGTGTCAGTTAGAGAGGCGCTGAAAAGCTCGGGCCCGGCATGTCAGCACGGGTTGTGTAAAACACATTGAAGAGAGGCACGGAGGCCCTGACAGCTAACATAAAGATTTCCAGCCGGTATCGTGTTCTGTGTCTTCCGAAGGTTCATCGGCATGAAGGACTGGCCAATAGCTGGAAGAGAAAGCGGCACGAGAACAGGAGACATGTCTGCTGACGTCAGAGCGAAGGAAATTGAAAAATGTAACACATTCCCCGTATGATGTTTGTGTAGAATTGGACGTGTCAGGTATTGAAGATGGATAAGAAATCAGCTAAGGTTTCTTAATTAAATGGAATGTGTGTTTTGTAGGTGGTCAGTGGGAGACAGTTCTGATGGCTAGTCATTACTGTTTTTAAACGACGTTATGGGGTTTATCAAGCTACGTCAGTATATAACATATAGTTTGAAAAGATCACAATCTTTAGCTGTGTACTTAGTACATCAAGTAAATACATAATACATTTGATTTCTTTATATAAACGTGGCATCTTCAAAATTCCATTGAATGTTTCGATCATATAATACATATTTTGCTTCGCCAACATCGTCTCAACTTTTTTTTTCGCGGCGTCATATCTAAAATCAAAATGTCGATTGGGATTGACACAAGCCACATTATTTCATAAAAATTTTAATTCCATATATAAAATCTTTTTAGAAGAACGTCAAGTACGTGTGCCAATGTTCGAATGAATTAATACGTATTATGCCTGTTACGGCAAACCTCGACGACTTGCAATGCACAAACAGTGTCTACAACCTGCAATATAAAAGACTGTATGAAGACACACAAGTGAAACGTATAATATATTTGTGTTTGTATATCAAGTTTGTGGACGATGACTTTATAAGGTACACACACATTCAACCTCAAGTTTGAATGGAAGGACGAGGTCTTCGTAAGGTGTTTTACCTCCTACTCCTGTCAATGTATTTGCCTACGAGTTGATAAGGTTCAAGTTATAGATATTGGTTCTGGTATAAGTAAATTAAGTACGATGTCTTTGTAATATAAACAACTTATTACAGACTCCTGTTAGTGTATTTAAGGTCTTTGTATAGTACAACTTCTTACAGATGATTTCAGTAGGTTGATAATGTTTTATATTTTATATCATTTTATCATTTGTATACTAGGGTTTTCGTCCAGTGAACAGCCACAGTTGTCCCATATAGTAGTTGGCGACTTTTTCACAGATCACCATGTGGAAGGCCCGTCGCTTGCTACCTTGCGCAATTGCGGTAAAGCAATAAGCTTATTACAAATAGACAAAGTTACGAGCGTGAAGATATGTGTTCTTAAATAACGCATTAAATTAATCTCATCCTAACTCTGCTGTTATTGTCTGTGGAGATAATGCTGCTTACACAAATGTCATGAAACACTATTTATAAGAATTTCTGATTCAAGAAAATGAAAGTAAAAATAAACTTTAATGAAATTGAAATATGCTTTTTGGCAAGACATGAGCCAAGAACTTACGTTATCATGTCAATTTTATATGCGCCATTTCTTCGTCTATCGTCAGCAATCTAAGTCTATCATCGACATTCGTTATTACCTACACTGAAGAGAAATCGTGTTGTGCTCACGTATTTTTAACAGGTGTTTTTTGTTATTTCTTTACTTATAAAAACAGGACGCTAGTTGAAAAGCCCTGTTTGGAGAAACACTGACTGAAACCTGTGTACTTCACGCTTTAGGCAACATTATCAATCATTTTTACGTGAAAACGAAGTATATTCCGGATCACCAGATGCCAGAGAGGACTCCTAATGTGTTGTTGAACACTTCCCCAGCTGGCCAGGACCAGCCAAACTATGCCATTGAGGAGAGCTGGCATTGTTCTCGCTAGGCTAATAAGGCTGTTTTTGGCACAGGCCCCCATCACTCCCCCTCCTTAGCGGTGTACACCTCTGTCAGTCCCGTCAGACCCGGTCACAAGGTCCGACTAATTGGCAATTTCTGTTAAGATTCTATGCTAAGTATACAAAACATTTTGCCCCCTTTCTTATGTTTAAACATTTTCTTTAAGTGACGTCATGGAATCAATCGGTGCATTTTATTTCTCATCCAAGATTTACGAAAACGTTTATTCTAAAGTACCATTGAACGTCTGATGCAGTTCAAGATATCATATCACTTTCATTAGATTTGTTGATTAATATTTCAGTCTCTATGGATACAATCGTACTGCAAATCAAACGTCGTCACCATATATACACATCAACCTTCTCACTGAGTCTCGCCTTATACATTCATACCAACCTTCTCACTGAGTCTCGCCTTATACATACATACCAACCTTCTCACTGAGTCTCGCCTTATACATACACATCAACCTTCTCACTGAGTCTCGCCTTATACATTCATACCAACCTTCTCACTGAGTCTCGCCTTATACATACACATCAACCTTCTCACTGAGTCTCGCCTTATACATACACATCAACCTTCTCACTGAGTCTCGCCTTATACATACACATCAACCTTCTCACTGAGTCTCGCCTTATACATACATACCAACCTTCTCACTGAGTCTCGCCTTATACATACACATCAACCTTCTCACTGAGTCTCGCCTTATACATACATACCAACCTTCTCACTGAGTCTCGCCTTATACATACATACCAACCTTCTCACTGAGTCTCGCCTTATACATACACATCAACCTTCTCACTGAGTCTCGCCTTATACATACATACCAACCTTCTCACTGAGTCTCGCCTTATACATACACATCAACCTTCTCACTGAGTCTCGCCTTATACATACACATCAACCTTCTCACTGAGTCTCGCCTTATACATACACATCAACCTTCTCACTGAGTCTCGCCTTATACATACACACCAACCTTCTCACTGAGTCTCGCCTTATACATACATACCAACCTTCTCACTGAGTCTCGCCTTATACATACATATCAACCTTCTCACTGAGTCTCGCCTTATACATACATACCAACCTTCTCACTGAGTCTCGCCTTATACATACATACCAACCTTCTCACTGCGTCTCGCCTTATACATACATACCAACCTTCTCACTGAGTCTCGCCTTATACATACACATCAACCTTCTCACTGAGTCTCGCCTTATACATACACATCAACCTTCTCACTGAGTCTCGCCTTATACATACACACCAACCTTCTCACTGAGACTCGCCTTATACATACACACCAACCTTCTCACTGAGTCTCGCCTTATACATACATACCAACCTTCTCACTGAGTCTCGCCTTATACATACATACCAACCTTCTCACTGAGTCTCGCCTTATACATACATATCAACCTTCTCACTGAGTCTCGCCTTATACATACACATCAACCTTCTCACTGAGTCTCGCCTTATACATACACATCAACCTTCTCACTGAGTCTCGCCTTATACATACACATCAACCTTCTCACTGAGTCTCGCCTTATACATACATACCAACCTTCTCACTGAGTCTCGCCTTATACATACATATCAACCTTCTCACCACTGAGTCTCGCCTTATACATACATACCAACCTTCTCACTGAGTCTCGCCTTATACATACATACCAACCTTCTCACTGAGTCTCGCCTTATACATACACATCAACCTTCTCACCGAGTCTCGCCTTATACATACACATCAACCTTCTCACCGAGTCTCGCCTTATACATACACACCAACCTTCTCACTGAGACTCGCCTTATACATACACATCAACCTTCTCACTGAGTCTCGCCTTATACATACATACCAACCTTCTCACTGAGTCTCGCCTTATACATACATACCAACCTTCTCACTGAGTCTCGCCTTATACATACACATCAACCTTCTCACTGATCAACCTTCTCTCGCCTTATACATACACATCAACCTTCTCACTGAGTCTCGCCTTATACATACACATCAACCTTCTCACTGAGTCTCGCCTTATACATACACACCAACCTTCTCACTGAGTCTCGCCTTATACATACATACCAACCTTCTCACTGAGTCTCGCCTTATACATACACATCAACCTTCTCACTGAGACTCGCCTTATACATACATACCAACCTTCTCACTGAGTCTCGCCTTATACATACATACCAACCTTCTCACTGCGTCTCGCCTTATACATACATACCAACCTTCTCACGGAGTCTCGCCTTATACATACACATCAACCTTCTCACTGAGTCTCGCCTTATACATACACATCAACCTTCTCACTGAGTCTCGCCTTATACATACACACCAACCTTCTCACTGAGACTCGCCTTATACATACATACCAACCTTCTCACTGAGTCTCGCCTTATACATACATACCAACCTTCTCACTGAGTCTCGCCTTATACATACATACCAACCTTCTCACTGAGTCTCGCCTTATACATACATATCAACCTTCTCACTGAGTCTCGCCTTATACATACACATCAACCTTCTCACTAAGTTTCGCCTTACATATACACATTAACCTTCTTACTGAGTCTCGCCTTATACATACATACCAACCTTCTCACTGAGTCTCGCCTTATACATGCACATCAACCCTCTCACTGAGTATCGCCTTACATATACATCAACCTTCTCACTGAGTCTCGCCTTATACATACATATCAATCTTTTCAACACTCTCGCCTGATACATCAATATCAACCTTCTCACCGAGCCTTGCCTTAGTTGTATTTATAAACCTTCTCACAGAGACTCACCTTAGTTATACATATAAACCTTCTCACCGAGCCTCGCCTTAGCTATTCATATAAACCTTCTCACCGAGCCTCGCCTTAGCTATACATATAAACCTTCTCACCGAGCCTCGCCTTTGTTGTATTTATAAACCTTCTCACCGAGCCTCGCCATAGTTGTACATATAAACCTTCTCACCGAGTCTCGCCTTAGCTATACATATAAACCTTCTCACCGAGCCTCGCCTTTGTTGTATTTATAAACCTTCTCACCGAGCCTCGCCTTAGCTATACATATAAACCTTCTCACCGAGCCTGGCCTTAGTTGTACATATAAACCTTCTCACCGAGCCTCGCCATAGTTGTACATATAAACCTTCTCACCGAGCCTCGCCTTAGTTATACATATAAACCTTCTCACCGAGCCTCGCCTTTGTTGTACATATAAACCTTCTCACCGAGTCTCGCCTTAGCTATATATATAAACCTTCTCACCGAGCCTCGCCTTTGTTGTATTTATAAACCTTCTCACCGAGCCTTGCCTTAGTTGTATATATAAACCTTCTCACCGAGCCTCGCCTTTGTTGTATTTATAAACCTTCTCACTGAGCCTCGCCTTTGTTGTATTTATAAACCTTCTCACTGAGATTCGCCTTAGTTATACATATAAACCTTCTCACCGAGCCTCGCCTTTGTTGTATTTATAAACCTTCTCACCGAGACTCGCCTGAGCTATACATATAAACCTTCTCACCGAGACTCGCCTCAGCTATACATATAAACCTTCTCACCGAGCCGAGCCTTTGTTGTATTTATAAACCTTCTCACCGAGCCTTGCCTTAGTTGTATATATAAACCTTCTCACCGAGCCTCGCCTTTGTTGTATTTATAAACCTTCTCACCGAGACTCGCCTTAGTTATACATATAAACCTTCTCACCGAGCCTCGCCTTTGTTGTCTTTATAAACCTTCTCACCGAGCCTCGCCTTTGTTGTCTTTATAAACCTTCTCACCGAGCCTCGCTTTAGTTGTACATATAAACCTTCTCAACGAGCCTCGCCTTTGTTGTATTTATAAACCTTCTCAACGAGCCTCGCCTAAGCTATACTTATTAACCTTCTCACCGAGCCTTGCCTTAGCTATATATATATAAACCTTCTCACCGAGCCTCGCCTTTGTTGTATTTATAAACCTTCTCACCGAGACTCGCCTGAGCTATACATATAAACCTTCTCACCGAGACTCGCCTCAGCTATACATATAAACCTCACCGAGCCGAGCCTTTGTTGTATTTATAAACCTTCTCACCGAGCCTTGCCTTAGTTGTATTTATAAACCTTCTCACCGAGACTCGCCTTAGTTATACATATAAACCTTCTCACCGAGCATCGCTTTTGTTGTATATATAAACCTTCTCACCGAGCGTCGCTTTTGTTGTACATCTAAAATTTCTCACCGTGCCTTATCGACTGAACCTCATTTGCAAGTCGATGTAGTTGTTTTTTATGAATCGACATTAATACGTTCTCGTCAAAAGAGATTGAGGTGGAAATATTTCTCATATTTATAAGACTAAAAGGCATCTACGTGAAAACTACTTGAGAATTGGCAGGGTTTGGGATATTGTATCTAAATGGATATTGTATTGTAAGGCCACCTGGTGGATCGTACGTGACCATTTCCGCCATAGAGTATATTACTGACCAATCAGACGTGATGTAATATACGTCTGCATGGCTCGTTTCACATATTCACGAATAGCCTATTCCATCCCAGATGTTAATTATATAGAGGATTCCATGGTCGTTAGCAAGCAGGTCTATAGAATCTTCTCTAATTGGGGTTTTGTTCACTTCCCCATACCAAAACGTGCCCAGTAATACATCCCATTCGCTACAATCACACGTTTTTAAAAAGCTTTATGAATTTGACATTAAGTCGCCATAAAAGCATGGGGATTAATCATCTTCAAATTCATATTAGGAACAGTTAGGAGGCAATCCTCAACATATTAAGTGTAGTCAAGTGGTTGACGCTTTGATTTGTGAAGATCACGTGACTGGCCGCCATTGTGATTTTACTGTCCGTATATCTGTCCCCTAGACCAAACCCTTGAAACTTCAATCAAGACGTTTATTGAGTTGGGTGGAAAGAGCCACCATCATGTATTGTGATGAAAGCCATTTCACACTCTGTCTGCCGTGTTAGAGATAATATTATTGTGTACACTGTCAAATTTCCAATCTCTTGCCACTAATGGGTCCGTAATTGGTATTAGAGTATGGAGAGTTTATCCCCATTCCCTAACAGGATTGTGATGACATCATCACGCTAGGTTTGAGAAAGAATCAACAGACCAACTGACGCAGAATCCAAGTCACCGGAAGTCTTGTTAGCTTGTCGCCATGGTAACACGACCAACATCACCTCTGTATATGTACTTAGAAATTGACTGCAATTACTTACCATCAACACATCTTTTACAATTGTGCATACAGTGTTGGGATTAAAAAAAAAATAGCCGATGGTGAAGATTGACATTTTTGACTGTTAAATAGTATCTTATTTTGAAATATCATATTTTCATTGACGTTTTTTGTCTTACATAAGATTAAAGAAGGTTTCTTGGGCCATCCAGTCATTTGGTTTTGTCTAAAAACACGATCATCTATTTTAACGCAGGGATCTATTATCACAATGTAAAAAAAGAGACAAAATATAAACACGATAGGATGTTTGGAATACTGACATAGCTTACTTTCAACCATCAATTATTCATTTTATACGCTGTTAATTTTCAATATGCTACCAGGAGGGAATTTCTTTCTATAATTACAATTTTACTGCCTATCGTTCCGGTTTTTAGTAAGCCCGTCTTTGATTTTAAGTTAGATACACACTCTCACTTCCGACATCATTTCCTCTCTCATTTAGTGCGTGAAGAAGCATCTGCCCGCCTTTGATCTTGAGGAATGTGTTTTATTAAACTATTGTCTTTCCTTCCGTTCATTTGTGTGCGTAGAAAACAGCTATATATGGCACGTTGTTGCTATGAAGCTGTAGACGACTTCAACTCATAAAAGGCAACCTCCATAAAGAGAAGTGTTGAATGAATGTGGTTTCAGTAGCGTAACTTATAAAGAAAAAGTCAGCTTGATACAGATATTTGTAAAACAATAAAAAAAAACAAACAAAATAAAAAAGAAAACAAAAATCGTATTGATACCCGACCAGTGGTACCAAAAGCTTCATCCACCATTCCTGGCGACTTTACTCAGCGGTATATTGTCAGTCCGATAGGTTGTGGTGTTTTTGCTCTCTTTTCTCTTTCAAGCGTGCGCGCGAATGATACGCCCACTTTTAGACGTACAGACATATCGCTATCGCCGCACGTGTACATTGATTTAACTGTCTTTATCTAACGTTGCAGATCTCGGGCAAATCATCGCGCATTTATCACGTAATTATCGTACATCCAGATATAGATGTGAGGCTTGCCTTGTACCCATCCTGATCCTCCCTTTAGATTAATGCTTTTTAATGTGTAATCCGGATTGATAACGACCGTTTTTCGTTTCCAGCGAATACAATCCGTGTTGGATAGCACGAGAAGTCGATGAAAGGTACATCTATGCGAATACGGAAGTTGTACAAGTTGTCCTGGCGGTATGTGCTTATACGAGTCTATCTGACTCGAGTATCGCGAACGTCAAAAAACTATGTTTCTAACTATAACATTCAAAACAATACCATGTTATCATAGAAATCCCAAACAAAAAGTCCACGCACTCACAATCATCGTCCAACCATACCATTCACCGTCCTAACACTTACAATTATCGTCCAACCATACCATTCACTGTCCAAGCACTTACAACCATCGTCTAACTATACCAACCACCATTCAAGCACTTATAAACATCACCCAACCATACCATTCACTGTCCAAGCACTTATAAACATCACCCAACCATACCATTCACTGTCCAAGCACTTACAAACATCGCCCAACCATACCCCACCATCCAAGCACATACAACCATCGTCTAACCAAACAAACTACCGTCCAAGCACTTACAAACATCACACAACTATACCATTCACTGTCCAATCACATACAAAAATCACCCAACCATACCATTCACTGTCCAATCACATACAAACATCACCCAACCATACCATTCACTGTCCAAGCACTTATAAACATAACACATCCAAGCACATACAACCATTTAACCAAACAAACTACCGTCCAAGCACTTACAAACATCACACAACCATACCATTCACTGTCCAATCACATACAAAAATCACCCAACCATACCATTCACTGTCCAATCACATACAAAAATCACCCAACCATACCATTCACTGTCCAATCACATACAAAAATACCACCATTCACTGTCTAACAAAAATCAAACTACACTGTCCAATCACATACAAAAATCACCCAACCATACCATTCACCGTTCTAACACTTACATTTATCGCCCATCCATACAATTCACCGTCCAAACACTAACAATCATCGTCTAACCATACCAACCGCCATTCAAGCACTTATAAACATCACCCAACCATACCATTCACTATCGAAGCACTTCCAATCATCTCCCAACCATATCATTCACCGTTTAAGCACTTACAATCATAGCCCCTTATACCAACAACGTCGTTACATCAACAAACAACGTCCGAACAGAAAAAAAAACAATATCCTTACACCAACAAAGAACGTCATTACACCAATAACGTTCTTACACCAACAAACAACGTCATTACACCAACAACGTCCTAACCCCAACAAACAACTTCATTGCAACAACAAACAACGCCTGTAAACCAACAAAGAACGTCCTTACACCAACAAACAACGTCCTTACACCAACACACAAAGTCCTTACACTAACAAACAACCGTCCCGACACCAACAAACAACGTCCTTACAACAACAAACAATGTCCTCAAACCAACAAACAACGCCTATACACTTACAAACAACGTCTTTGCACCAACAAACAACGTCCTTACACAACAAACAACGTCCTTACACCAACACACAAAGTGCTTACACCAACAAACAACCGTCCCGACACCAACAAACAACGCCAGTAAACAAAAAACAACGTCCTAACCTCAACGAAGAATGTCGATACACCACCAAATAACGTCTTTACACCAACAAACAACGTCCTTACACCATCAAACAACGTCCTTATACCAAAACCCAACGTCCTTACACCAAAAAACAACGTCTTTACACCATCAATCAACATCCTTACACCAATACACAACGTTCCTACACCAAAAAACAACGTCCTTACACCAGCAAAGAACGTCCTTACACCAACAAACAACGTCTTTACACCAACAAACAATGTCCTTACACCAACAAACAACGCCTGTACACTAACAAACAACGTCCTTACACCAACAAAAAATATCCTTACACCAACAGAAAACATCCTTACACCAACAAACAATGTCCTTACAACAACAAACAACGTCTTTACACCAACAAACAACATCCTTAAAACAATAAATAACGTCCTTAAACCAACATAAAACATCTTTACGCCAGCAACCAACGTCCGTACAGCAACAAACAATGTTCTCACACCAACAAACAACGTCATTACACCAACAACGTCCTTACACCAACAAACTACGCCTTTACACCGATAAACAATGTTCTTACACTAACAAACAACGTCCTTACTCCAACAAACAACGTCCTTAGACCAACAACCAATGTCCTTACACCAACAACCAACATCTTACACAACAAAGTCCTTACACCAGGAAACAACGTCTTTACACCATCAAACAAAACCAACAATGTCCTTACAACAACAAACAACGTCCTTACACCAACAAACAACGTCCTTACACCAACAAACAACGTCCTTACACCAACAAACAACGTCTTTACACCAACAAACAATGTCCTTACATTAAACAAACAACGCCTGTACACCAACAAACAATGCCCTTACACCAACAAACAACATCCTTACACCAACAAACAACATCCTTACACCAACAAAAAATATCCTTACACCAACAGAAAACATCCTTACACCAACAGAAAACATCCTTACACCAACAAACAATGTCCTTACACCAACAAACAACGCCTATAAACCTACAAACAACGTCTTTACACCAACAAACAACATCCTTAAAACAACAAATAACGTCCTTAAACCAACATAAAACATCTTTACGCCAGCAACCAACGTCCGTACAGCAACAATGTTCTCACACCAACAAACAACGTCATTACACCAACAACGTCCTTACACCAACAAACTACGCCTTTACACCGATAAACAACGTCCTTACAACAACAAAGCCTGTACACCGATAAACAATGTTATTACACTAACAAACGACGTCCTTACACCAACAAAAAACGTCCTTACTCCAACAAACAACGTCCTTACACCAACAACCAACGTCCTTACACCAACAAACAACGTCTTGACACCAACAAAGTCCTTACACCAGGAAACAACGTCTTTACACCTTCAAACAACGTCTTTTAACCAACAATGTCCTTACAACAACAAACAACGTCCTTGCACCAACAAACAACGTCCTTACACCATCAAACAACGTCCTTACACCAAAACCCAACGTCCTTACACCAAAAAACAACGTCTTTACACCATCAAACAACATCCTTACACCAATACACAACGTTCCTACACCAAAAAACAACGTCCTTACACCAACAAACAACATCCTTACACCAACACACAACATCCTTACACCAGCAAAGAACGTCCTTACACCAACAAACAACGTCCTTACACCAACAAAAAATATCCTTACACCAACAGAAAACATCCTTACACCAACAAACAATGTCCTTACACCAACAAACAACGCCTATAAACCTACAAACAACGTCTTTACACCAACAAACAACATCCTTAAAACAACAAATAACGTCCTTAAACCAACATAAAACATCTTTACGCCAGCAACCAACGTCCGTACAGCAACAAACAATGTTCTCACACCAACAAACAACGTCATTACACCAACAAACAACGTCCTTACACCAACAAATAACGTACTTACACCAACAAACAACATCATTACACCAACAAACAACGTCCTTACACCAACAAACAACATCCTTACACCAACACACAACATCCTTACACCAGCAAAGAACGTCCTTACACCAACAAACAACGTCTTTACACCAACAACGTCCTTACACCAACAAACTACGCCTTTACAAAGATAAACAACGTCCTTACAACAACAAAGCCTGTACACCGATAAACAATGTTATTACACTAACAAACAACGTCCTTACACCAACAAAAAACGTCCTTACTCCAACAAACAACGTCCTTACACCAACAACCAACGTCCTTACACCAACAACCAACGTCTTGACACCAACAAAGTCCTTACACCAGGAAACAACGTCTTTACACCATCAAACAACGTCTTTTAACCAACAATGTCCTTACAACAACAAACAACGTCCTTACACCAACAAATAACGTACTTACACCAACAAACAACATCATTACACCAACAAACAATGTCCTTACACCAACAAACAACATCCTTACACCAACACACAACATCCTTACACCAGCAAAGAACGTCCTTACACCAACAAACAACGTCTTTACACCAACAACGTCCTTACACCAACAAACTACGCCTTTACAAAGATAAACAACGTCCTTACAACAACAAAGCCTGTACACCGATAAACAATGTTATTACACTAACAAACAACGTCCTTACACCAACAAAAAACGTCCTTACTCCAACAAACAACGTCCTTACACCAACAACCAACGTCCTTACACCAACAACCAACGTCTTGACACCAACAAAGTCCTTACACCAGGAAACAACGTCTTTACACCATCAAACAACGTCTTTTAACTAACAATGTCCTTACAACAACAAACAACGTCCTTACACCAACAATCAACGTCCTAACAGCAACAAACAACGTCCTTACACCAACAAACAACGTCCTTACACCAACAAATAACGTACTTACACCAACAAACAACATCATTACACCAACAAACAACGTCCTTACACCAACAAACAACATCCTTACACCAACACACAACATCCTTACACCAGCAAAGAACGTCCTTACACCAACAAACAACGTCTTTACACCAACAAACAATGTCCTCACACCAACAAATAACGCCTGTACACTAACAAACAACATCCTTACACCAACACACAACATCCTTACACCAGCAAAGAACGTCCTTACACCAACAAACAACGTCTTTACACCAACAAAAAACGTCCTTACTCCAACAAACAACGTCCTTACTCCAGCAAAAAAGTCCTTACACCAACAACCAACGTCTTGATACCAACAAAGTCCTTACATCAGGAAACAACGTCTTTACACCATCAAACAACGTCTTTTAACCAACAATGTCCTTACAACAACAAACAACGTCCTTACATAACAAACAACGTCCTTACACCAAAACACAAAGTGCTTACACCAACAAACAACCGTCCCGACACCATCAAACAACGCCAGTAAACAAAAAACAACGTCCTAACACCAACGAAGAATGTCGATACACCACCAAATAACGTCTTTACACCAACAAACAAAGTCTATTAACCAACAAACTATGTCCTTACACCAACAAACAACGTCCTTGCACCAACAAACAATGTCCTTACATCAACAAAGAACGTCCTTACACCAACAAACAACGTCCTTACACCATCAAACAACGTCCTTACACCAAAACCCAACGTCCTTACACCAAAAAACAACGTCTTTACACCATCAAACAACATCCTTACACCAATACACAACGTTCCTACACCAAAAAACAACGTCCTTACACCAACAAACAACATCCTTACAACAACACACAACATCCTTACACCAATACACAACGTTCCTACACCAAAAAACAACGTCCTTACACCAATAAAGCCTGTACACCGATAAACATTTTTATTACACCAACAAACAACGTCCTTACACCAACAAACAACGTCTTTACAACAACAAACAACCACCAACGTGTACACCAACAAACAACCTTACACCAACAAACTTACACCAACAAACAACGCCTGTACACTAACAATCAAGGTCCTTACACCAACAAAAAATATCCTTACACCAACAGAAAACATCCTTACACCAACAAACAACGCCTGTACACTAACAATCAACGTCCTTACACCAACAAAAAATATCCTTACACCAACAGAAAACATCCTTACACCAACAAACAACGCCTATAAACCTACAAACAACGTCTTTACACCAACAAACAACATCCTTAAAACAATAAATAACGTCCTTAAACCAACATAAAACATCTTTACGCCAGCAACCAACAATGTTCTCTTACACCAACAAACAAATGTTTACACCAACAACAACGTCCTTACACCAACAAACAACGTCCTTTACACCAACAAACAATACACCAACAAACGTCCTTACACCCAAAAAATATCCTTACACCAACAGAAAACATCCTTAAAATGTTCTTACACTAACAAACAACGTCCTTACTCCAACAAACAACGTCCTTAGACCAACAACCAATGTCCTTACACCAACAACCAACATCTTGACACCAACAAAGTCCTTACACCAGGAAACAACGTCTTTACACCATCAAACAACGTCTTTTAACCAACAATGTCCTTACAACAACAAACAACGTCCTTACACCAACAAACAACGTCCTTACACCAACAAACAACGTCTTTACACCAACAAACAATGTCCTTACATTAAACAAACAACGCCTGTACACCAACAAACAACGCCCTTACACCAACAAACAACATCCTTACACCAACACACAACATCCTTACACCAGCAAAGAACGTCCTTACACCAACAAACAACGTCCTAACATCAACAAACAACGTCCTTACACCAACAAACAACATCCTTACACCAGCAAAGAACGTCCTTACACCAACAAACAACGTCCTTACACCAACAAATAACCTACTTACACCAACAAACAACATCTTTACACCAACAAACAAAGCCTGTACACCAACAAACAATGTCATTACACCAACAAACAACGTCCTTACACCAGCAAGCAACGCCTATACACTAACCAACAACGTCCTTACACCAACAAAAAACAACCTTAAACCAACAAAAAAGTCCTTAAACCTACACAAAACATCCTTACACCAACAAACAACGTCCTTTAGCCAACAAACAACGTCTTTACACAAAAAACAACGTCCTTACACCAACAAAGGACATCCTTACACCAACAAACAACGTCCTTACACCAACAACTAATGTCCTTACACCAACAAACAATATCCTTTCACCAACAAACAACATCCTTGAACCAACAAAGAACGTCCTTACATCAACAAACAACGTCTCTACACCAACATACAATGTCTTTACACCAATAAAAGAACGTCTATACATCAACAAACAACGTCTTTACAAACACAAACAATGTCTTTACACCAACAAACAACGTCTTAACACCAACAAACGTGATAAAACCAGCAAAGAAATTCCCTACAACAACAAACAACGTCTTTACACCAACATACAATGTCTTTACACAAACAAATAACGTCTTTACATCAACAAACAACGTCTTTACAGCAACAAACAACGTGATTAAACCAACAAAGAATGTCCTTACATCAACAAACAACGTCTTTACACCAACATACAATGTCTTTACACCAATAAAAGAACGTCTCTACATCAACAAACAACGTCTTTACAAAAACCAACAACGTCTTTACACCAACAAACAACGTCTTAACACCAACAATTTCTTTACACAAACAAATAACGTCTTTACATCAACAAACAACGTCTTTACAGCAACAAACAACGTGATTAAACCAACAAAGATTGACTCTACACCAACAAACAATGTCCTTACACAACAAACAACGTCTTTACACAACAAAGTCACCACACCAACAAACAATGTCCTTACACCAACAAACAACGCCTGTACACTAACAAACAACATCCTTAAAACAAAAATAACGTCCTTACACCAACAAACAATGTCCTTACACCAACAAACAACGCCTGTAAACTTACAAACAACGTCTTCACACCAACAAACAACATCCTTAAAACAACAAATAACGTCCTTAAACCAACATAAAACATCTTTACGCCAGCAACCAACGTCCGTACAGCAACAAACAATGTTCTCACACCAACAAACAAAGCCTGTACACCAACAAACAACGTCCTTACACCAGCAGACAACGGTTGTAAACCAACAAACAACGTCCTAACACAAATAAAGAACGTCTATACACATGCAAACAACATCTTTACACCAACAAAGTCTTTAAACCACCAAACAATGTCCTTACACCGACAAACAACGTCATTACATTAAACAAACAACGTACCTACATGGACAAAAAACGTCCTTACATCAACAAACTACTACCATACACCAACAAACAACGTCCTTACACCAACAAACAACATCCTTACACCAGCAAAGAACGTCCTTACACCAACAAACAACGTCCTTACACCAACAAATAACCTACTTACACCAACAAACAACATCTTTACACCAACAAACAAAGCCTGTACACCAACAAACAATGTCATTACACCAACAAACAACGTCCTTACACCAGCAAGCAACGCCTATACACTAACCAACAACGTCCTTACACCAACAAAAAACAACCTTAAACCAACAAAAAAGTCCTTAAACCTACACAAAACATCCTTACACCAACAAACAACGTCCTTTAGCCAACAAACAACGTCTTTACACAAAAAACAACGTCCTTACACCAACAAAGGACATCCTTACACCAACAAACAACGTCCTTACACCAACAACTAATGTCCTTACACCAACAAACAATATCCTTTCACCAACAAACAACATCCTTGAACCAACAAAGAACGTCCTTACATCAACAAACAACGTCTCTACACCAACATACAATGTCTTTACACCAATAAAAGAACGTCTATACATCAACAAACAACGTCTTTACAAACACAAACAATGTCTTTACACCAACAAACAACGTCTTAACACCAACAAACGTGATAAAACCAGCAAAGAAATTCCCTACAACAACAAACAACGTCTTTACACCAACATACAATGTCTTTACACAAACAAATAACGTCTTAACATCAACAAACAACGTCTTTACAGCAACAAACAACGTGATTAAACCAACAAAGAATGTCCTTACATCAACAAACAACGTCTTTACACCAACATACAATGTCTTTACACCAATAAAAGAACGTCTCTACATCAACAAACAACGTCTTTACAAAAACCAACAACGTCTTTACACCAACAAACAACGTCTTAACACCAACAATTTCTTTACACAAACAAATAACGTCTTTACATCAACAAACAACGTCTTTACAGCAACAAACAACGTGATTAAACCAACAAAGATTGACTCTACACCAACAAACAATGTCCTTACACAACAAACAACGTCTTTACACAACAAAGTCACCACACCAACAAACAATGTCCTTACACCAACAAACAACGCCTGTACACTAACAAACAACATCCTTAAAACAATAAATAACGTCCTTACACCAACAAACAATGTCCTTACACCAACAAACAACGCCTGTAAACTTACAAACAACGTCTTCACACCAACAAACAACATCCTTAAAACAACAAATAACGTCCTTAAACCAACATAAAACATCTTTACGCCAGCAACCAACGTCCGTACAGCAACAAACAATGTTCTCACACCAACAAACAAAGCCTGTACACCAACAAACAACGTCCTTACACCAGCAGACAACGGTTGTAAACCAACAAACAACGTCCTAACACAAATAAAGAACGTCTATACACATGCAAACAACATCTTTACACCAACAAAGTCTTTAAACCACCAAACAATGTCCTTACACCGACAAACAACGTCATTACATTAAACAAACAACGTACCTACATGGACAAAAAACGTCCTTACATCAACAAACTACTACCATACACCAACAAACAACGCCCTTACACCAACAAACAACGTCCGAGCACCAACAAACAACGTTATTACACACACAAACAACGTCCTTACACCAAGAAAGCCTGTACACCGCTAAACAATTTTATTACACTAACAAACAACGTCCTTACACCAGCAAACAACGCCTATAAACTAACAAACAACGTCCTTACACCAACAAAAAACGTCCTTACTCCAACAAAAAACGTCCTTACACCAACAACCAACGTCTTGATACCAACAAAGTCCTTACACCAGGAAACAACGTCTTTACACCATCAAACAACGTCTTTTAACCAACAATGTCATTACACCAACAAACAACGTCCTCATTTCAACAAACAACATCCTTACACCAACACACAACATCCTTACGTCAACAAACAACGTCTTTACACAAACAAACAACGTACTTGAACTAATAAACAACGCCTGTGAACAAACAACGTTCTTACACCAACAAACAACGTCCTTAAACCAACAACCAACGTCCTTAAACCATCAAACAACGTCCTTACACCCACAACCAACGTCCTTACACCCACAACCAACGTCCTTACTCCAGCAAACAAAGCCTGTACACTAACAAACAACGTCCTTACACCAACAATAACGTCCTTACACCAACAAAAAAACATCCTTATACCAACAAACGTCCTTTCACCAACAACCAACGTCCTAACACCAATTAACAACGTCCTTACACCATCAAACAACGTCCTAACACCAACAACCAACGTCCTTACACCTACAAAGATTATCATTACACCAACAAAGAACGTCCTTACACCAACAAAGTCACTAAACCAACAAACAATATCCTTACATCAAGCAAACAACGTTCTAACACCGACAAAAAACGTCCTTACATTAAACAACGTCCTTACACCAAAAAACAACGTCACAACACCAAAAAACAACTCCTTTATACCAACAAGGAATATCCTTACACCAACAAACAACGTTCTTACACCAACAAACAACATCATCACACCAACAAACAACGTCTGTACACCAACGCAAAAGATCCGTACACCAACAAACAACGTCCTAAAACCAATAAGCAATGTCCTTACCCAAACAAACACCCTCCTTACACCAACATACAACGTCCTTACACCAACAGCCAACATCCTTACACCAACAAACAAAGTCCTTACACAAACAAACGTACTTGAACTAATAAACAACGCCTGTGAACAAACAAACAACGTTCCTTACACCAACAAACAACGTCCTTAAACCAACAACCAACGTCCTTACACCAAAAAACAACGTCCTTACACCAACAAACATCTTTACACCAACACACAACTTCCTTACACCAGCAAATAACGTCCTTACACCAACAAACAACATCCTTAGACCAACAAACAACGTCCTTACACCAACAAACAACGTCCTTATACCAAAAAAACAACGTCCTTACACCAACAACCGATGTCCTTACACCAACAAGCAACGTCCTTACACCAACAAACATCCTTAATCCACCAAAAAACGTCCTTAAACCAACAAACAATGTCTTCAAACAAAAACACATCTTTACACCACCAAACAACGTTCTTACACCAACTTCTTTACAACTGATATACAATTATATAAACCATACACTGATATACAATTATATCCACCATACACTGATATACACTGATAAACACCACACACTGATATCCACTGATATACACCACACACTGATATACACTGATATACACCATACACCGATATACACCATACACTGATATAGGCCACACCCTGATATACCCTGATATACACCACACACTGATATATGCTGATATATAATGTACACTGATATACACCACACACTGATATACACCGTACACTGATATACACTGATATACACCACATACTGATATACACCACACACTGATATACACCGCACACTGATATACATCACACACTGATATACACTGATATACATCACCTACTAATATACACTGATATACACCACACACTGATATACACCACACAATGATATACACTGATATACACCACACACAGATATATACCACACACTGATATACACCACACACTGATATACACCACATACTGATATACACTGAAATACACCGTACACTGATATACACTGATATACACAACACACTGATATACACCACATGCTGATATACACCACACACTGATATACACTGATATACACCACATACTGATATACACTGATATACACCACACACTGATATACACCACACACTGATATACAATGATATACACCACATACTGATATACACTGATATACACCACACAATGATATACACTGATATACACCACATACTGATATACACTGATATACACCACACACTGATATACACCACAAACTGATATACACCACACACTGATATACACTGATATACACCACACACTGATATACACCACACAATGATATACACTGTTACACACCACACACAGATATATACCACACACTGATATACACCACACACTAATATACACCATACACTAATATACATCACACACTGATATACACCACACACTGATATATGCTGATATATAATGTACACTGATATACACTGATATACACCGTACACTGATATACACTGATATACACCACACACTCATATACACCACATGCTGATATACACTGATATACACCACACACTGATATACACCACACACTGATATACACTGATATACACCACATACTGATATACACTGATATACACCACACAATGATATACACTGATATACACCACATACTGATATACACTGATATACACCACACACTGATATACACCACAAACTGATATACACCACACACTGATATACACTGATATACACCACACACTGATATACACCACACAATGATATACACTGTTATACACCACACACAGATATATACCACACACTGATATACACCACACACTAATATACACCATACACTAATATACATCACACACTGATATACACCACACACTGATATATGCTGATATATAATGTACACTGATATACACTGATATACACCACACACTGATATACACTGATATGCACCGTACACTGATATACACTGATATACACCACACACTGATATACACCACATACTGATATACACCGCACACTGATAAACACTGATATACATCACACACTGATATACACTGATATACATCACACACTGTTATACACTGATATACACCACACACTGATATACACTGATATACACACACACACAATGATATACACTGATATACACCACACACAGATATATACCACACACTGATATACACCACACACTGATATACACTGATATACACCACACACTGATATACACTGATATACACCACACACTGATATACACCACACAATGATATACACTGTTATACACCACACACAGATATATACCACACACTGATATACACCACACACTAATATACACCATACACTAATATACATCACAAACTGATATACACCATACACTGATATACACCATACAGGGATATACACCACACACTGATATACACCAAACACTGATATACACTGATATACACCACACTGATATACACCATACCCTGATATACATCACATACTGATATACACCATACATTGATATACACTGGTATACACTGATATACACCAAACATTGGTATACACCACATCCTGATATACACTGATATACACCACACACTGATATACACTGATGTACACCACACACTGATATGCACCACACAATGATATACACTGATATACACCACACACAGAGATATACCACACACTGATATACACCACACACTGATATACACCACATACTGATATACACTGAAATACACCGTACACTGATATACACGGATATACACCACACACTGATATACACCACATGCTGATATACACCACACACTGATATACACTGATATACACCACATACTGATATACACTGATATACACCACACACTGATACACACACTGATATACACTGATATACACCACATACTGATATACACTGATATACACCACACAATGATATACACTGATATACACCACATACTGATATACACTGATATACACCACACACTGATATACACCACACACTTATATACACCACACACTGATATACACTGATATACACCACACACTGATATACACCACACAATGATATACACTGTTATACACCACACACAGATATATACCACACACTGATATACACCACACACTAATATACACCATACACTAATATACATCACACACTGATATACACCACACACTGATATATGCTGATATATAATGTACACTGATATACACTGATATACACCACACACTGATATACACTGATATACACCGTACACTGATATACACTGATATACACCACACACTGATATACACCACACACTGATATACACCACACACTGATATACACCGCACACTGATATACACTGATATACACCACACACTGATATACACCACACAATGATATACACTGTTATACACCACACACAGATATATACCACACACTGATATACACCACACACTAATATACACCATACACTAATATACATCACACACTGATATACACCACACACTGATATATGCTGATATATAATGTACACTGATATACACTGATATACACCACACACTCATATACACTGATATACACCGTACACTGATATACACTGATATACACCACACACTGATATACACCACATGCTGATATACACCACACACTGATATACACTGATATACACCACACACTGATATACACTGATATACACCACATACTGATATACACCACACACTGATATACACTGATATACACCACCTACTGATATACACTGATATACACCACACAATGATATACACTGATATACACCACATACTGATATACACTGATATACACCACACACTGATATACACCACAAACTGATATACACCACACACTGATATACACTGATATACACCACACACTGATATACACCACACACTGATATATGCTGATATATAATGTACACTGATATACACTGATATACACCACACACTGATATACACTGATATACACCGTACACTGATATACACTGATATACACCACACACTGATATACACCGCACACTGATATACACTGATATACATCACACACTGATATACACTGATATACATCACACACTGTTATACACTGATATACACCACACACTGATATACACTGATATACACCACACACAGATATATACCACACACTGATATACACCACACACTGATATACACTGATATACACCACACACTGATATACACTGATATACACCACACACTGATATACACCACACAATGATATACACTGTTATACACCACACACAGATATATACCACACACTGATATACACCACACACTAATATACACCATACACTAATATACATCACACACTGATATACACCATACACTGATATACACCATACAGGGATATACACCACACACTGGTATACACCAAACACTGATATACCCTGATATACATCACATACTGATATACACCATACATTGATATACACTGCTATACACTGATATACACCAAACATTGGTATATACCACATCCTGATATACACTGATATACACCACACACTGATATACACTGATATACACCGTACACTGATATACACTGATATACACCACACACTGATATACACCACACACTGATATACACCGCACACTGATATACATCACACACTGATATACACTGATATACATCACACTGATATACACTGATATACACCACACACTGATATACACTGATATACACCACACACTGATATGCACCACACAATGATATACACTGATATACACCACACACAGATATATACCCCACATACTGATATACACTGAAATACACCGTACACTGATATACACTGATATACACCACACACTGTTATAAACTGATATACACCACATACTGATATACACTGATATACACCTATACACCACACACTGATATATACCACACACTAATATAGACTGATATACACCACACACAGATATACACCACACACTGATTTACACTGATATACACCACACACTGATATACACTGATATACATCACACACTGATATACACCACACACTGATATATACGACACACTGATATACACCACACACTGATATACACCACACACTGATATACACCACAAACTGATATACACCACCCACTGATATACACTGATATACACCACACACTGATATACACCACACAATGATATACACTGTTATACACCACACACAGATATATACCACACACTGATATACACCACACACTAATATACACCATACACTGATATATGCTGATATATAATGTACACTGATATACACTGATATACACCACACACTGATATACACTGATATACACCACACACTGATATACACTGATATACAACACACACTGATATACACCACACACTGATATACACCGCACACTGATATACACTGATATACATCACACACTGATATACACTGATATACATCACACACTGTTATACACTGATATACACCACACACTGATATACACTGATATACACCACACACTGATATAAACCACACAATGATATACACTGATATACACCACACACAGATATATACCACACACTGATATACACCACACACTTATATACACCATACACTAATATACATCACACACTGATATACACCATACACTGATATACACCATACAGGGATATACACCACACACTGATATACACCAAACACTGATATACACTGATATACACCACACTGATATACACCATACCCTGATATACATCACATACTGATATACACCATACATTGATATACACTGGTATACACTGATATACACCAAACATTGGTATACACCACATCCTGATATACACTGATATACACCACACACTGATATACACTGATATACACCGTACACTGATATACACTGATATACACCACACACTGATATACACCACACACTGATATACACCGCACACTGATATACATCACACAATGACATACACTGAAATACACCGTACACTGATATACACTGATATACACCACACACTGATATACACCACATGCTGATATACACCACACACTGATATACACCATACACTGATATACACCACACACTGATATACACCATACAGGGATATACACCACACACTGATATACACCAAACACTGATATACACCACACTGATATACACCATACCCTGATATACACCATACACTTATATACATCACACACTGATATACATCACACACTCATATACACCACACACTCATATACACCACACACTGATATACACTGATATACACCACACACTGATATGCACCACACAATGATATACACTGATATACACCACACACAGATATATACCCCACATACTGATATACACTGAAATACACCGTACACTGATATACACTGATATACACCACACACTGATATACACCACATGCTGATATACACCACACACTGATATACACCACATACTGATATACACTGATATACACCACACACTGATATACACCACACACTGATATACACTGATATACACCACATACTGATATACACAGATATACACCACACAATGATATACACTGATATACACCACACACTGATATACACTGATATACACCACACACTGATATAAACCACACAATGATATACACTGATATACACCACCCACAGATATATACCACACACTGATATACACCACAAACTGATATACACCACCCACTGATATACACTGATATACACCACACACTGATATACACCACACAATGATATACACTGTTATACACCACACACAGATATATACCACACACTGATATACACCACACACTAATATACACCATACACTGATATATGCTGATATATAATGTACACTGATATACACTGATATACACCACACACTGATATACACTGATATACACCGTACACTGATATACACTGATATACAACACACACTGATATACACCACACACTGATATACACCGCACACTGATATACACTGATATACATCACACACTGATATACACTGATATACATCACACACTGTTATACACTGATATACACCACACACTGATATACACTGATATACACCACACACTGATATAAACCACACAATGATATACACTGATATACACCACACACAGATATATACCACACACTGATATACACCACACACTAATATACACCATACACTAATATACATCACACACTGATATACACCATACACTGATATACACCATACAGGGATATACACCACACACTGATATACACCAAACACTGATATACACTGATATACACCACACTGATATACACCATACCCTGATATACATCACATACTGATATACACTGGTATACACTGATATACACCAAACATTGGTATACACCACATCCTGATATACACTGATATAAACCACACACTGATATACACTGATATACACCGTACACTGATATACACTGATATACACCACACACTGATATACACCACACACTGATATACACCGCACACTGATATACATCACACAATGACATACACTGAAATACACCGTACACTGATATACACTGATATACACCACACACTGATATACACCACATGCTGATATACACCACACACTGATATACACCATACACTGATATACACCACACACTGATATACACCATACAGGGATATACACCACACACTGATATACACCAAACACTGATATACACTGATATACACCACACTGATATACACCATACCCTGATATACACCATACACTTATATACATCACACACTGATATACATCACACACTCATATACACCACACACTCATATACACCACACACTCATATACACTGATATACACCACAAACTGATATACACTGATATACACCACCCACTCATATACACTACACTGATATATACTGATATACACCATACACTGATATACACCACACACAGATATACACCACACACTGATATACATCACACACTGATATACACCACACACTGATGTACACCATACACTGATATACACTGATATACACCACAAAGATATTCACCACAGACTAATGTACACCCCACACTGATATACACCACACACTGCTATACACCATACCCTAATATACATCACACACTGTTATACACTGATATACACTGATATACACCACACACAGATATACATCACACACTGATATACACCACACACTGATATACACCACACACTGATATACACCCCACAATGATATACACCACACACTGTCATAAACCATACATTAATATACATCACACACTGATATACACTGATATACACTATACACCGTTATACACCACACACAGATATACTTCAAACACTGATATACACCATACACTGATATACATCATTTACTGATATACACCATACACTAATATACACTGATATACACCATACACTGATATACACTGATATACATCATTTACTGATATACACTGATATACACTGATATACACTATATACCGTTATACACCACACACAGATATACTTCAAACACTGATATACACCATACACTGATATACACTGATATACACTATACACCGTTATACACCACACACAGATATACTTCAAACACTGATATACACCATACACTGATATACATCATTTACTGATATACACCATACACTAATATACACTGATATACACCATACACTGATATACACTGATATACATCATTTACTGATATACACTGATATACACTGATATACACTATATACCGTTATACACCACACACAGATATACTTCAAACACTGATATACACCATACACTGATATACACTGATATACATCATTTACTGATATACACCATACACTGATATACACTGATATACACCACATACTGATATACACCACACACTGATATACACCGTACACTGATATACACCTATACACCACACACAGATATACACCACACACTGATATACACCGTACACTGATATACACTGATATACACCTATACACCACACACTGATATACATCACACACTGATATACACTGATATACACCACACACAGATATACACCACACACTGATATACATCACACACTGATATACACCACACACTGATTACACCATACACTGATATACACCACACACAGATATTCACCACACACTGATATACACCCCACACTGATATACACCATACACTAATATACACTGATATACACACACTTATATACATCATACACTGATAAACACTGATATACACCATACAATGATATACCCCACACACTGATATACAACATACACTGATATTCACCACACACTAATATACACCACACACTGATATACACCATAGGCTAATATACATCAGAAACTGATATACACCATACACTGATATACCCTGATATACACCATACACTGATATACACTGATATACACCATACCCTGATATACACCACACACTGACATACACCATACACTGATATACACCACACACTGATATACACCCCACAATGATATACACCACACACTGTTATAAACCATACATTAATATACATCACACACTGATATACACTGATATACACTGATATACACTATACACTGTTATACACCACACACAGATATACTTCAAACACTGATATACACCATACACTGATATACACTGATATACATCATTTACTGATATACACCATACACTAATATACACTGATATACACCATACATTGATATACACCATACACTAATATCCACTGATATACACCATACACTGATATACACTGATATACATCATTTACTGATATACACCATACACTGATATACACCATACACTGATATACACTGATATACACCATACAATGATATACACCACACACTGATATACACCATACAGTGATATACACCACACACTGATATACACCACACACAGATATACACCACACTATGATATATATCACACACTGATATACACCGCACACTGATGTACACCATACACTGATATACACCACACACAGATATTCACCACACACTGATATACACCCCACAATGGTATACATCACACACTGTTATCAACCATACATTAATATACACCACACACAGATATACTTCAAACACTGATATACACCATAAACTGATATACACTGATATACACCATTTACTGATATACACCATACACTAATATACACTGATATACACCATACACTGATATACACTGATATACATCATTCACTGATATACACCATACACTGATATACACCATACACTAATATACACTGATATACACCACACATTGATATACACCATACACTAATATCCACTGATATACACCATACACTGATATACACTGATATACACCACAAACTGATATACACTGATATACACTGATATACAACAAACATTGATCTACACCACATGCTGATATACACTGTCCTCCGATATACACTGATATACACCATACACTGATATACACCACACACTGATATACACCATACACTGATATACACTGATATAATCCATACACTGATATACACCATACACTGATATACACCATACACTGATATACACTGATTTACACTGATATACACCACACACTGATATACACCATACACTGATATACACCACACACTGATATACACCATACACTGATATATGCTGATATACACCACACACAGATATTCACCACACACTGATATACACCCCACACTGATATACACTACACACTGTTATACACCATACCTTATATACATCACACACTGTTATACACTGATATACACCATACACTGATATACACTGATATACACTGTACATTGATATACACTAATATACACCATACACTGATATACACCACACACTGATATACACCACACAATGATATACACAGTTATACACCACACACAGATATATACCACACACTGATATACACCACACACTAATATACACCATACACTAATATATATCACACACTGATATACACCATACACTGATATACACCATACAGGGATATACACCACACACTGATATACACCAAACACTGATATACACTGATATACACCACACTGATATACACCATACCCTGATATACACCACATACTGATATACACCATACATTGATATACACTGGTATACACTGATATACACCATACACTGATATCCACCATACACTTATATACATCACACACTGATTTACACTATACACTGATATACACCACACGCTGATATAAACCACACACTGATATAAACTGATATACACCACACACAGATATACACCACACACTGATATACATCACACACTGATATACACCACACACTGATGTACACCATACACTGATATACACCACACAGATATTCACCACACACTGATGTACACCCCACACTGATATACACCACACACTGTTATACACCATACCCTAATATACATCACACACTGTTATACACTGATATACACTGATATACACCACACACAGATATTCACCACACACTGATATACATCACACACTGTTATACACCATACCCTAATATACATCACACACTGTTATACACTGATATACACTGATATACACCACACGCTGATATAAACCACACACTGATATAAACTGATATACACCACACACAGATATACACCACACACTGATATACATCACACACTAATATACACCACACACTGATGTACACCATACACTGATATACACCACACAGATATTCACCACACACTGATATACACCCCACACTGATATACACCACACACTGTTATACACCACACAGATATTCACCACACACTGATATACACCACACATTGATATACACCACACACTGATATACACTGATATACACCACACACTGTTATACACAGTTATACACTGATATACACCACACAGATATTCACCACACACAGATATTCACCACACACTGATATACATCACACACTGATATTCACCACACACTGATGTACACCATATCTTGATATACACTGATATACACCACACACAGATATTCACCACACACTGATATACACCACACATTGATATACACCACACACTGATATACACTGATATACACCACACACTGATATACACTGATATACATCATATACTGATATACACCACCCACTGATATACACCACACACTGATATACACTGATATACACCACCCACTGATATACACAATACACTGATATACACTGATATACACCACATACTGATATACACTGATATACACCACACACATATACACACCACACTATGATATATATCACACACGGATATACACCACGCACTGATGTACACCATACACTGATATACACCACACACAGATATTCACCACACACTGATATACACCCCACAATGATATACACCACACACTGTTATAAACCATACATTAATATACATCACACACTGATATACACTGATATACACTATACACCGTTATACACCACACACAGATATACTTCAAACACTGATATACACCATACACTGATATACACAGATATACATCATTTACTGATATACACCATACACTAATATACACTGATATACATCATACACTGATATACATTGATATACATCATTTACTGATATACACTGATATACACTATACACCGTTATACACCACACACAGATATACTTCAAACACTGATATACACCATACACTGATATACACTGATATACATCATTTACTGATATACACCATACACTAATATACACTGATATACACCATACATTGATATACACCATATACTAATATCCACTGATATACACCATACACTGATATACACTGATATACATCATTTACTGATATACACCATACACTGATATACACCATACACTGATATACACTGATATACACCATACACAGATATACACTGATATACACCACATACTGATATACACCACACACTAATATATATCACACACTGATATACAATATACACTGATATATACCACACACAGATATACACCACACACTGATATACCACACACACTGATATACACTGATATACACCTATACACCACACACTGATATACATCACACACTGATATACACTGATATACACCACACACAGATATACACCACACACTGATATACATCACACACTGATATACACCACACACTGATTACACCATACACTGATATACACCACACACAGATATTCACCACACACTGATATACACCCCACACTGATATACACCATACACTAATATACACTGATATACACCACACTTATATACATCATACACTGATAAACACTGATATACACCATACAATGATATACACCACACACTGATATACAACATACACTGATATTCACCACACACTAATATACACCACACACTGATATACACCATAGGCTAATATACATCAGAAACTGATATACACCATATACTGATATACACTGATATACACCATACCCTGATATACACCATACACTGATATACACCACACACTGATATACACCATACACTGATATACACCACACACTGATATACACCATACACTGATATACACAACACACTGATATAGACCCCACAATGATATACACCACACACTGTTATAAACCATACATTAACATACATCACACACTGATATACACTGATATACACTGATATACACCATACACTGAAATACACCATACACTGATATACACCATACACTAATATACACTGATATACATTATACAGTGATATACATCATATACTGATATTCACCACACACTGATATACACCCCACAATGGTATACATCACACACTGTTATAAACCATACATTAATATATATCACACACTGATATACACTGATATACACTATACACCGTTATACACCACACACAGATATACTTCAAACACTGATATACACCATACACTGATATACACTGATATACACCATACACTAATATACACTGATATACACCATACACTGATATATACCATACACTGATATACACTATACACTGATATACATCATACACTGATATACACCATACACTGATATACACCATACACTGATATACACCATACACTGATATACACTGATATACACCATACACTAATATACATGAAACACTGATATACATCATACAGTGATATACACCATACATTGATATACACTGATATCCACTGTCCACCGATATACACTGATATACACCATACACTGATATACACTGATATACACCATACACTGATATACACAATACACCAACATACACCATTCACTGACATGCACAATACACCGATATCGATATGTTTAGCTGTAAAACCCACTCCTGATTACGTTGTCAACAAGATATTGGTTATTATGGGCGTGTAAGGAAATAACTTTTGAACATTCTATTTTAATATCTAATATAACTTATGACTTCCCTGTTCTATCATCCGCGGAATCGGAGTGCATGTGAGCTCTCTCGCAGCTCAGCTTAACTTTGTTACGATCTTTTTACAGAAACTTTCCTCAACAGTCAGCTGTACTTGTGTAGCCGCTCAAGACTCAATAAAACTCGTGTACAATTTCCGAAATTCTTGATAATAATAGTTCTCCATTTCTTTAACGACTTTGTTGATACTGGTCTGACAGTCTGACTCTGATAAGTGTGATCTCTCGCGAGATTCCGGCACGTCACGTGTCATTGTTTACACTACAACGACATCGATGGCTACTCAGCTGTAATCTCATGCTGGGTACTTCTCTCAAAGACAGGCGTTGAGCGTTCGGTAACATTCATTATGTCCACACAGAAATTAGTGCAGACAGTTGTTGTGAGATGTTTGTACATGTATGAACTACAACGGACGACTAAAACATAATGTTTACGTCAAAGATTACAGAGGTCAGAGGTCAAATCTAATGAACTAAACACTAATTCTTCGACAATAGGACAACAACATATCAAACAAGAGATTCTCGAGGGATATTGGCATTCACTATTCTTTGACCTTCATTTATTCTTTAAAAGTTAGACATTTTCCTTTCTTTTCTCCTTTCTTCCTCTCACATTTGCTCTCTGCAGTTTTGTTTTTCTGATCCGGAAGTCAACAGTGCACAGTTAAAGAAAGGAGAATCTATTTGTGAAATTGAAGAAAAACTCCACCAGACCTCCCCACAAAATAGCGATAACATACTTTCATTGTCAAAATTTAGTATGGCCGCCTTACGGCGATTTCTTTTTTCGGAAATCAAAAGGTCACAACTAGTGGCCAAGTGGAAGCTACAAATGAAATTTTAGGAAGATCAGTCCGACCATCTCTATCAAATATCATTGTTAAAATTCAAGATTGTCGCACGACAGCCAGTTATCGTTTCTGATCAGTTCCAAAAATTAAGAGAGCACAATTAGGGACCAAGGGGGAACCTTCATGTGATATTTGAGAAGGATCCATTCAGAAATAGCGATAAGAAGAATCGTTTAAGAATGGAGCATGCGCTATGAACGTACGGGCCACGGCGAAGTGCAATTTTAAACAGCCCACCATGTAATGACGGTGCGCTAAAATGATTGTTTATAGCCCTTTTTTCATTTCTAGTTGCTCTAAATTCTGGTATCATCCGCGTCATCTGATACAAAGTGCTATATCATTTTGGGTTATGAGCCATCCAAACATCTTTACCAACACACCGTCACCACAGGCTGTTTTTTCACTCACCTACACTTACGCAAAGAAAAAAAATCGAAATTCCTTTTATATCATTATCAAAATGAGACAACATTATCTTTACAATTATCATAATTTTAAAAAAAAATAAATTAGAATTCATACGTAAGAAGTAGGACAAACGAAGTATATGCATTTTGCAGAGCTCATTCAACGCTCGGAACACGTCTCATACATGAAAACACTTGACTTTTCCACTCCACTTCTTTTTTCAAAAACTTCAGAAACATTTAAACTCTTGTTTTAAAGCAGCTTTCTTTCCATGGCAGAGTTACTTATCAGAAAAGGTAACTAATAGCTTGCCAAGTTCTTCAGTGTCACTTCCAGATTTATCGCTAATGTGCTGTCTTTGATAATTACAAGATACGTATCGGCCTTGAAAATCATGCATACTTCAGACCTTAATTGACATAGCCGTTTATCTTGATATTAGCTTACAACGTAATCATCAGGACGGGTCATCACTAAAGTATATAAGAAAGGTGATTTTAATAACCCTGTTGCAAATAGTCCATTTCTTAATAGTAGTACTCCTACTTCCCACTATACGAAGGATGTGCTACTTTTTCTAATACACATGTATCCCAGAATTACGATTTCCATGACAAATTTTCCCTATTGATAAAGAATCAGTGATTGGATAGATGCATGTGGACCAAAACTGTTTCGGAATTTTTATGATTGTCATTGCACTCTTATTGCGAAATATTATAATGTTGCTTATGAAAATCTTCAAAATAAAAATCTATGAAAAAAGGGAAAAAATGAACATAGGTATAACATTGTAAAGTACAAAGATGAAAGGACCAGGTGTTCAAAAAGAGCGTGAGTGACTTTTGTAGAATCACGACATCCATCATGTCACTGAAATTAGATTCGAAGTCCGTCATAGCCATATCCCAGATTCTTGGTAGGATAAAGTTACATTAATTTATCAATATTTTACTAAGACTTACACGGCATGTAACGTCGTCAAAGCAAAAAATGCTTGCACGAAACATATTTTCCTTTGATACTTATTCAACGGTTCTGCTTGTGGCAGGTCTTCTATATCACCGTCGTTTAATGGAGTTTTAGTTAACATAAACTTTTTCTGCCAGTTGGTATCTTTTTAATGTTTTGACCGATCTTCATTCAATCTATAAACCTTTTATACAATAATTACATATACATATATTACAATATCAACGAATACAACTATATTGACAATATACCGAAGTCTTCTCACGCGTGTCTCCTGAATGAGACGGTATACTTTGTCATTCGCTCTTTTACTGCATTTCGTGGCAACAGGAAGTTCAGACTAGAAAATTGTCTCTCCGTTCATTTCGGTAAATTGAAAACACGGACAGTCGTGATTGCGTTTCTTTTAAACAAAGGTCGAAGGTTTAAATTACTTATTGGCAGGCTTGTGTATAATAAACTGATGGACGGTACATCCTGGTTAATCCTACCGTCTGCTTGATTACCCGTATCGCCATTTAGATGGTTCGAGATACCGTATACCTATCACGTTCGTGACGTCGCCTTGTCGTTAGGAATCTTAATAACTTCCGGTCCGGGCTGAAATCTGTCTCCTACGGAAAACGTTAAGATGGATACCGTATATGTACTCAGTAGGACACGACTTAGATAACGGTTTATGGTTACGTGTCTGTTAATGGTTATCAGTCTGTCTACTTTATTTATCAAACTTTCGTTAGCTAATCCTATTACGGTACTTTATGTTTTCAACATATTAAGAGTATAGACTTAGTAAAGCGCCATTACGTAGTCTTGGCCATATAATGTTAAGTAAGTGTGCGGCACAAATAATTACGTTGATGGCAAATTCAAGATGGCCAGGAAGGTACTTAAAACTGCAGGAGATTTCCATTTTAATATTCTCCAACTCGCCGTGTAATCACCGTTTACAACATACAAATAGAATTACATTGACATAAATTCACTACAATCAATTAATTGAAATCTTACATTCCGAACTCCTGGTATTAATGGCACTGTTTAGTGAAGGTATAATGATCGTGTATCCGGTCGGGAGTATTATGTCTGGAGACCTGGTTAAAAAAGCATTAACGGAAATAAAATATCGTAATCCCAACGACAAATTGACCTAGTAGTTCACAAGAAATGTTTACTGTCTCTACCGTCAGTGAAAGTCACATATAAATGCTCCGTCAAGACAATCAGCTTGACTTAGTAATTGTCAGAAAATTGTCCTTTGCCTCAGCTGAATTTCATATCGTTTTGTTCTTGTCAGCTCGTATGACACAGAAAAACTCACTTCCTCAGCTAATAACTGTGCATAGGGAGGGGTAGGGGGAGGGGACAGGGAAACACAAATAGAAAAGAATAGCGACTTAAAAGGAAGATTGGAGAGAAATATGAACAAAATAAACTTTTAAGGGAAGTGTGATGATGGAAAGGGAGAAGAGATAATGGAAAACCAGTCAGGAATAGAGGAACGAGTTAAAAGGAAGATAGGATTGAAATATAGAAAAATAAACATCTGAGGGAGAAGTGACCTTAGAAAGGGAGAAAAGATAATGCAAAAACAAGCCAGGGACAGAGAAGCGACTATAAGGATTGACATCAAAATTGTTTCTAGTAGGATAAGCATTATCTAAAAAAATCTGTCCAGGGGACAATATGAAAGCCAGGTAAGGAAATGTGTAAAATCACGTTAATAGTGTTATGAATAAGAGCTATAACATAAGAAAAGGTTCGGAAAACAACATTGAGTGCGAGCCATCGGGTTTGTACAGGGGACGGGGAAGCATTATGAGTGCGAGCTATCGAGTTTGCACAAGGGATAGGAAACAACATTATGAGTGCGAAACATCGAGTTTGTACAAGGGACGGGGAAAACATTATGAGTGCGAACTATCGAGTTTGTACAAGGGATGAGGAACAATATTATGAGTGCGATCTATCGAGTTTGTACAAGGGCCGAGGAGCAACATTAAGATCGCGATTTATCGAGTTTGTACAAGGGACGAGGAACAACATTATGAGTGCGAGCTATCGATTTTGTACAAGGGACAAGGAACAAGATTAAGAGTGCGAGCTATCGAGTTTGTTCAATTGACGAGGAACATCATCAAGAGATCGAGCTGTCGAGTTTGTTCAAGGGACGAGGAACAACATTATGAGTGCGAGCTATCGAGTTTGTTCAAGGGACGAGGAACAACATTATGAGTGCGAGCTATCGAGTTTGTACAAGGGACAGGAAACAACATTATGAGTGCGAGCTATCGAGTTTGTTCAATTGACGAGGAACAACATTCTGAGTGTGAGTTATCGAGTTTGTTCAAGGGACGAGGAACAACATTATGAGTGCGAGCTATCGATTTTGTACAAGGGACAAGGAACAACATTAAGAGCGCGAGCTATCGAGATGTACAAGAGACAAGGACCAACATTGTAAGTGCGAGCTATCGAGTTTGTACAAGGGACGAGGAACAACATTAAGAGTGCGATTTATTGAGTTTGTACAAGGGACGAGGAGCAACATTATGAGTGCGAGTTATCGATTTTGTACAAGGGACAAGGAACAAGATTAAGAGTGCGAGCTATCGAGTTTGTTCAATTGACGAGGAACATCATCAAGAGATCGAGCTGTCGAGTTTGTTCAAGGGACGAGGAACAACATTATGAGTGCGAGCTATCGAGTTTGTTCAAGAGACGAGGAACAACATTCTGAGTGTGAGTTATCGAGTTTGTTCAAGGGACGAGGAACAACATTATGAGTGCGAGCTATCGATTTTGTACAAGGGACAAGGAACAACATTAAGAGTGCGAGCTATCGAGTTGTACAAGAGACAAGGAGCAACATTGTGAGTGCGAGTTATCGAGTTTGTACAAGGGACGAGGAACAACATTAAGAGTGCGATTTATTGAGTTTGTACAAGGGACGAGGAGCAACATTATGAGTGCGAGTTATCGAGTTTGTTCAAGGGACGAGGAACAACATTATAAGTGCGAGCTATCGAGTTTGTACTAGGGCCGGTCAACAACATTATGAGTGCGAGTTATCGAGTTTGTACAAGAGACGAGGAACAACATTATGAGTGCGAGCTTTCGAATTTGTACAAGGAACGAGGAAAAACATTATGAATGCGAGCTATCGAGTTTATACAAGGGACGAGGAAAAACATTATGAATGCGAGGTTTCGAATTTGTACAAGGGACGAGGAACAACATTATGAGTGCGAGCTATCGAGTTTGTACTGGGAACGGGGAACAATGTCACTGAGGCGAGCTTACCAAAATTGTAAAATGTACGTGGAACAATGTCATTGAGGCTAGCTTTCCAAAATTGTGAAAGGTAGGTAACATATAGAATGCTTGGTGTAGGCGAGGTAGTAAATATGTTAGAGCTTCGGTAACAATATTTTGAAGGTTAGCTTCAAGATAATGTGAAAGGCACAGGGACGATTTTGTTAAGATCAGCTGCCGAATTTGTAAAAGTTATGGAAAAGAATATTTCAGAGAGAGAGAGAGAGAGAGAGAGAGAGAGAGAGAGAGAGAGAGAGAGAGAGAGAGAGCACCATGCAAAACGAGGTACGGGAAACAACATCATGAGGGCGAGCTGCTAATTTTTTCAAAAGGTGCGGGAAACACACCAGTATGGACAGGCTTCATTGTTATTTTAACGTTCTATCAACATCTATAGTCATTGGAGGTCGGCCTATCAGGAGACTGCGAAATGCGAGAAAGCCTTATTGTAATATAATGGAACTAAGGACGACTTTATAGTGATACCACACTGAAGCATACTGCCGAAGACCCCAGCAGGACATCTCACCCGGTTACATTATACTGGGTAAAGTAGTTGTTACTCTACCAAAATTTGGAACACTGGATAAGTGAAGACACTAGTATGTCTTGGCCTAAGTGTAGAACCCAAAGCCTTTCTCAAAGGGATGAACGTTCACCTAAAGGCCAAAGATGAGACAGTGCCAGGGGAGACAGCAGGAACGCAGATCTTTAGAAAAGAGAGAAAATATAATGATTCCAAGTTTGCGTGCTTCTTGCGACCATACATATGTGCAGCAGGTACACTATTCTTCCGCTCCACATGCAGGGCAGAACATCATGAACGCCATCTTTCATTTGTATCAGGTACGTGTGAAAGGAACAAGCAACTTCCTTGTGAAGGCTAGCGGGTGAAGGGTACGAGGACAAACAGCATGGGGACGGACTGCTTCATTTCATAAAGTACTGGGAACAGTCTTATTAAGATGAATTATCAAATGTGGAAGGTACATGGAATAACACACGGAGTTTTCACCATTAATTGAAATCTAAATGTTTAAAGTGCTTCAGTCGTTATTAGTTACTTCTTGCAATTAACACTCGTATTTCCCCGTGTTCCGAAGCAGTGTCATGGGACGCGATTGAAGGGAGTTAACTCGAGCAATCCTTGTCCTGGCTAGGTTGTTTTTTAATATGAATGATAGTGACTCGTAGAAAGGACTAAATAAGATATTTGTAAACTGAAATATTATACGGAACATAATTCGCGTACAAATGGGTAGACGCATCTTATTGTCATAACATGCGTTTAACGTCTGTTTCCAGTTGAGTGATTTAGGTATTTTCTTAACTGAGCAATGGAAATGTCATGCCTGGAGACGTATATTCGAATAGTTGCATCACAAAATCCAATTCTATTCGTTCGTTGTGTTTGTTAATACACGTATAAGAATTTTATAAGAAGTTTATATAGATATCATGCTCAAAAATGTAAATACAAGTCGACTTTCTATCGTGTGTCTGTTTTTGTAAATATAGTTCAACTTTTTGAGGGAACTAAAATTTTCTTATATTTCTGAATCAATCTATCAAACCAAAATATCGCAATAGCTTCTAAATTTGATTGCTTCCTTTGGTTCTTTCTTTATCCGACATGACTTCATAGCCTAATATACCTCTCTCTCTCTCTCTCTCTCTCTCTCTCTCTCTCTCTCTCTCTCTCTCTCTCTCTGTTGGATATTCAGTTGACAAGACAAGTGTGATAAAGATTTTTTAATGTCGACACAATCACTTCAATGACATCCAAATGATTTAATGATTTAATCATAAAACACTAAAGGATCTCCTGTCGAGCCTTCTGTCGAGCCTATCCCTCCTGTCGAGACTCTCCAGAATGTCGAGATTATCCAGCCTATCCCTCCTGTCGATCCTCCTGTCGAGCCTATCCAGCCTGTCGAGACTATCCAGCCTATCCCTCCTGTCGAGCCTCCTTTCCAGCCTGTCACGTCGTCGTCCGCGCCAACATCGTCGCTTCTTGCGACATATCATCTAGAAACAAAATTTAAAAAAAACAATAATATCAATAACACCCACGAAACGACCGAATATTGACAGGACAACCATACGATATCGCTTACATGTTCCAACCAGTTTATCATCACCATCATCATCATCATCATCTTTCCGTAGCGACGAAACGAATCAACGAAAAATGTTAGAGTTGGGTTGTTGATCATTTTGTTCCGCTGTTAATCGTTATTTCTCTCTGAGGTAACACTTATCTTAGTTTTGTCGTCCGTGAGGTGAAAAGACAATTCATAGATTCTTTGTCTTCTCGTTCTGTCGTTCCAAGGTGAATAAATGAATAATATCAACATAGCAAAGCAGACACAACCGAGTGGAATTAACGTGTCCAACTTTGGATTACTTTCACCAACCGAATACCGTGTGTCGGAAGTATTAACCATACTTAGTAGTTATGCGACTGCTGAAGAAATTGTGATACCCTGGTTGTACTACCCATATAACTAATAATGTGACGAGCAATGTAAGTATTAGACTATAAAAATGACATGTAGTATCAAAAGTACACAACTAGTTATGTAACTTGAATCTATGTGTAGTAAAAACACAGCAGAAATAGTGAAAAACATTGTTTATTCAATTATCAATTTTTAATGTTTCCATCTTTCTCTCTAAGGATATGATACAGTCACCTGCATTCTATATCACAATGTAAAGTTATAATTGATCGTGTTTTGATATGTGAATTAGAAATAAATACCTATTATTGTCTCCTTGTCACATTTTATCCGCTTTGTTGTATCAGCGAGCTATGTTGTCTTTCGTTATTTCTTGTGATAATCAATTTAATTAAGATTTCGCAACCTGTTTCTAGTTTTTTCGTTGTTTAAACAAATGAGTGTGGTGTATTCCTAATATCAACGATACGAAACAAAATACATTTTATGTAATTCATCTTTAAGATTGAACATGTTTGGTACAAATTTCAGGTGTTCTTTCTTTCTGTATTAGCGAATACATACACTACTTCCTATTTTACTTCTAAATTTTAGTTTTAATCACTTGATTTTAAAATATTACACATACTATACCTTTGAATGGGAGAAACAAACCTAAAGCTAGATCATTCCCAATATGATGAAAGATGAAAATCAATATTTCAAAAGCTAGTAACTGTGTGTGCGCGTGTTCTATTTAAGATGTGGACACCTAATTAAATGTTTTCTGCATATTGTTTAACGTGGCATATTTGAACAACAAAAACCAAAAATACATCATCTAAAATATGTATTCTGAATGCCCTAAAAAGAAAATGTGGTTTCATATTTCAAGCTTCATCCTCTATGCGCCATGTTCAAACTGGATCAAAACAGAATGCGCCATGTCTCTGATCCAGTACATAGGAGCAAGAAGAATGTCCTGCCCTGGTTAAGACTTCAATTAGCCGCATTATCTTTCCACAAAATGTAAATGATCACAAAAAGAGTATATTGAATTCTCTACATAAACAATCCAACGTAAACAGCAATAAGGAAAGGTTAAAGCTGTCATAATCATACCTGATCCTGATCCTCAGTTCACTTTAAACATGTAGATCCATTCGTACTTGTAACATTGGTATATCATTTGAAATATATCTATGATATTTCACGAATATTGTTTACCTGTATTGCAAGTTACAACAACTTTATTTACTCTATGCTCTGTGATGGAACGCATTAACAGTATAACTGTTATAATGTACAAATACAACAACTTAGAAACATATACATTCCTAGAAGGTAATTCATTCCAGATCATCATTGCAGATGTCCAAGGTTCATTAAATGAAAAGATTGTTTTTCATTTTCAATAAGCGTTTAATTTCAAACGGTTATAAATTCTTAGAATGTTAAACATACTATAAAGTGATCTATCAATATTGTTAACACGTATTATAGGTTACAACAACTTAATTTACTCCATGATCTGCTTCCGGTTTTCACTGTCCTTGCATGTATTAGATATTCAGAAAAAGGTCATTTTTGTAAGCATACATGTATTACTATGTAGTTAGCCAAAACTTAATTTGCCAGCCATGTTTCATTTCTTACTTTATAAACTGACCTCTTTTTCACGCTTTACGCGTGACTGAGCGATATGAATGAATGAATGAACGAATTAATCAATTAATAGAACTCATGACCTGATAAGCAATCCTTGGCAAAAACTTCCGTCAAGAAAGCACTGGATGAAGTCTATCTCAAAGAAGTCGAGATATGGTACAGAAATAGAACTGGAATTGACGAATAGACGGACGGAGTTGTGTATCCTACTTACCTCCCCTTCAACACAACGACATTTCCTACAAGCGGTATGCTTCCCCTCCTCGGGACTGTAGAAGCGACCACGGTGAAGACAGCCTGAAATATAAGAATCATGTAGAGATGTCTAGGATTCTAGGTCGCTGAGACAAAATACACCATTTCATTACTGATATAGTCATCTAAAAATGTCTGAATACATTTAAATACAGAGCCTGAAAGGATATTACTAATAATATTATTAACCCTAAATTACTCCTCTCCGAAACGTCCTAAAATGACGTCATATAAGAATACTTCAATATGAAAGGTCAATGAAATTCTGACGAAAAAAAATGTCATAGAAACAATAAAAAGTTACCGTGTGTTTGATGGAGAGAGAATGAATTAGAATGATGACCACGTCACTAATTTGATTCGATCATATATCTTTTCATAAAAGTTAGGAACGTTTGAATCAGAGTTTGTTTACTATGGGAAAAGATTTGCTTTATCTTTGGTAACTGCATATACAAGTACATATCCTGTTTTGAAAAAGATGTCCGTTCGTGTAAACACTTTTGGTTAAATGATATTATAGCAGATATATATCTGTTTGTACATACCTAGTTTGCAGTGACAGTGAGCCGCCTGTCCCTCAAAACAAGGAATGTAACTAGATACGGAAGTCAATACGCAGTGGTAGCCTGGGACATCGCATCCATTGGTCCTATAGAGAGACTAAACAGTATGACTTTTCTATAAACAGAAATACAAACGGGGGTGTAGCGAATACATTATACCATTGCACTGGCGGATCCAGGGGAAGACACAAATTGGGATTTTTTCAGTTTAAAAACGTTCGCTCCCTTTAACACCTAATCCTGAATCCGCGTCTGGATTGCAGTTAATGTTGGCTTGGCTTCGGCAAAAATCATGTGTAGAAGTAAAACGTTGTAAAACAATGATTGTCTCCCTTCCTTTACTGACGTTTGTTATGGCCATGGACGATTTACCATAATTATGAATCAAGTAATGTGTAATATTTCGAGTTGTTCATTTCAATCATATTAACTAAACGCCACGGAATTCCAATAGAACTAAGCATAACTCAAACATTTTCTCTCACTTTGGAAAGATTTCAAGTTTAATATCGATGATCAGTTCTTTTGCGATTTGTTGTTTAGGTATTTAACGACACTTTCGGGTTTTTTTTTTTTTTTTTTTACTTTTGTGGGAAAAAACGGTAATAACTACATCTAAATGTAATTTAAATCTTGAATCCAATTTGTGTTTAGTATTGTTTTAATCAATCAATTAATCAAATATACCGTGAAGCAAAATATTCAAAAGTTGGAAATTTTAATAAATAAATAATTAAATAAAAACAAAAATTAAGGCTATAAAACTATCTTGCAATGACGATTTCAGACTAGTTGATTGAATTGTGATTGCGATATTTCGGGTTTACATATACATCATTTTCACATATATTGTAGGCACTTTAGCTTAGCTTGAAGTAATACCTGTGTTGACAACGGTCTCCTACGTGACCATGGTCCAGTCCTTCCGTGTCCCCCAATATCCTGTCAATTGGTTCCTCCAATAAGTGATCATGATGGATAGCTCTCCGGCGACCACCTATGATGCCCTCTAATAGACTTGAAACCAAACCACTTCCGATTCCAACAGGCGCAGGGAGGGTTCTTCTTGTGGACAACGCAATCGGTGGTGGCTTTAGCAGAGAACTTTGGTGTATGGGCAATACTGTCGGTAGTGAAAGACCATGGGGCTCGGGTACAGGTATCACAACACCTTCAGACACATGTCCGAGCAATGCAAGAATTAAAACAACCCACATGACGACTGAAAGGTAGCAAAGACATCCCGTTTAGGTGTTTTATAAAGGCTTATATAGACGTCAATTGGCGGACATCCATCAGCACTACTCTCCATCAAGAACGCAGTAACCATGAAAGCTACGCTACATCGGAAAATTAAACCAAACAAAATCTAGACAAAAAGTCGACATTGACCAAATCATGTACAATGTGCACTTGTTCTTGTGTTAAATGTATATCTTATATTGTTTATAATTGACGTCCATCACCATTAAACGATTAACCATTGTTCTTCCCCTAAACAATCACCAATTAGTAAAACAATATAGACTGTATTAGACACTGCAGGAAACTGCTGAGAATGGTGATGTGCATGGTAGCGTCACATGTAATGGTAACGATTGATAAGCATGCCTAAACTTATTCACCGTGACGCACCAGGAGAAACATCGAATACCATGGAATATGTATGACATTAACTTAAATGTACAATGTGAATAGACATTACCATGAATTTTAAATGTAAGATTTGGTGGAGTAGGGATCTTTTAATACGTTGCGTTTGTCTCTTAAGAATAATGCGTGCGAAAATATTGCCATAATTTTCTTCACACTTCTGTGTCGTAGATGAGGAAATCATTCCTATATGATTGGACGTTGGGGGTTTGTTTACAAACAGTTCCGTGGTTATATGTAACAACATAGTTAAATGGATATTCACTCGTTGATCTAAAGAGGACATTAAGTAAGGCGGCAACTTCCTAGCAACGAATCGCTAATAGAAAGAACAATTTCGCATTTTTAAAAATATATTTATGTTCAAAATAGTGCAGTGTCCTAATTGCCTCTATGAATGCTCTCATTAGTAGTGATAATAATTGGTTCACGAACTGTGTCAAAATTGTTTGTTGGCGAAATTTCCCCTTCGCAAATAACGGCTTTTGTGCAAACAAATGAAATCTTGTGTTTTACCAAGGACTTTAATATATTTTATGTCCATGGTCTTACCTTATGTTTCTGTCACAAGAATAAAAAAAAATAACCTATATCCTAAAAGTACCGACCCAACCACATGAAATTTTGTTCTTTGTCGCTATAAATAGAACAATGAATTTGTTTCCGCGATTGAAAACTCTTAAACTATCAACGTCACAAAGGAGATGTATCGATTGCTAGAATTTATCTTCACTGATAGGTGAGGGAGAGAGAGAGAGAGATGAGTCTCCACGCCTGATTAGTAACGACTGGATGACGCCGGTCACAGACCGTGACGACACTGTCAATCAGCACGGATCGAACACTATTTGTTATCGGTACAGCTTGTTGATAATGTGCACAAGCTGCATTCATGATGGTCAAGGACATTATTTCGCCGTTAATACTACGTCATTTCTGTATAATGTAGGTTACCGGAGATGTTCTGGATCATTAACCATTTAACCAATCGATGCAAAGGAAACGCACGTGTTCCATCTCCATGTTGTCGTAGTGAAATCAGCAAGGCTACACATTTGACAATTTGACGTACAATTTGTTTGCAATTTTAACCTCATATACAACGATTAAGTCTAGATATTCAGTTTTATGTCTTTTCATATCACTTCCAAAGAGAGGCATCAAATACATCATTGTGAAACTTATGCTGATTATTCATGCGACACTGATTCTGCTCGGTACTATCATTACCTATTGTATGTATGTTTGTATTTATTTAATAACACCAATGGCCAAGTTGACAGTTCAAATAGTCAGTAAAGCCAATGGTTGTAGTGACGTAATAAATAGAATATTTCATAGGAAAATAAATTAGAAAGTTTAGTTAATGGTGAACAAACAAGTACTAGTGAACATAGTGGATACCGTTATCACATGTCATACTACTGGTTGAAATTACAGAAACAGGAGATGCCAGAGGGAGCTTGGCGCCCACCATCGTGTGTGATCTTTATTTAGTCTTTAAAAGTCTGACATCTTTACCCCTTTAATCAAAATTCCTCTTGATTTATATGAAATGTAAAAAAAATCTTCTTAAGAAATAGCGATAATCTATTACTGTCAAATCCAAGATGGCCGCATGTCTGTCAATTTTTTTGTTTTTTAATCAGTCTCAAAATCAAACCGGCTAACCAGAAACTAAGACTAGCCTATGTATGATATTTAAGAAACAATCATCCAGTACTTCTCAAGAAATAGCAATAAGATCTTTCACAGTCAAAATCAGTGATGGCCACCAGTCGGCCATTTTAGTTTTTCTGGTTAGTTCCAAAATCAAACGTGCAAAACTATTGACCAAGGGGATAGCCATAATATCTAGAACACTGAAATGTCAGCAAAGGCCCTGCTATGGGGCTGGAAATCCCTTTGCCCCCATCCTTTGACAAACACCCTTAACTTACAGATTTTTGGCAGGAACTTAAGTACATAAGTATATATAATAAGTGACCTTGGCCTTAGAACTTGGAATATAAAAAGCAATATCCTAAGTAAGCGCTTTTGGTAAGAAAGAATTGTACGAAGTTTGAATTTTGGCTTGGCAAAGCAAATACAAGGTATCACACAGAAACTAATTTTAACTTATATAGTGACCTTTGGCCTTCGGACCTGAATGGCAATCTATTTCAAATAAGCACTAATCGTTAAGAATTATTGCATCAAGTTTGAGTTAGATTGGCCATTATAGCAACAATAACCTCAACCTTTTGACTTTTGAGTCTGAAAAGTAATCCCTATCAAGCATTTTCAGTAATAAGGCATTGCATCAAGTCTGAGTTTGATTGGATCAAGGAAACCCAAGTTATGAAATGGAAACCAATTTTTGTTATTTAGAGTAACAGTAGTCAGGACCAATGACCCTGGGAACTGCAAAGCAATTCAAAGCAAACCATTTTGTAAGGAAGCATTGAACGAGGTTTGATTGGCTGAAGCAAACTTGAGTTATTTCAGGGAAACTGGTTGTTCTATTTCAGTGACCTTGATCTTTGACCTTCAAAATTGTAAAGCAATCCTAAGCGAACACTTTCAGTAAGGAAGTAATGTATGAAGTTTGGGTTAAATTGGCCAAAGAAAAATCTGGTTTTCACATGGAAACTGATTTTTTTATTCATAGCAACAGGGATCTTGACCTTTAACCTTGAGAGATGAAATGCTTCATAACCCAAGCAAGCACTTTCTTTATAGAGGTTTGGCATAAAGTATAAGTGCGGTTGGCCCAACAAACAAAAAACAAAAAACGGAAAGACAGACAGACTCAGCTTTAAAGTACTAGTAACACTGGAATGTGCTGCAAAAACAGAAGTTATGAAAGGATTCTGTATTTAATAGTATCTAGACAGTGCAAACAAAAGGGAACTGGAATTTTCTTGAAAAACAAAGTTTACACATATAATATTTTACCTAACAACATACGATATTCTTTGTTCTATTTTAATTTTTAGAAAGAGGTGCTAAACCTATCTACTCTTTAGTTACACTATTTCTACCTTAGCGTACATGGGATAATAGTATAGCGAATAAATTAGTCGATTCCTTACCATCTTATATACTACATCGGAAGTGCTAGTATGTTGTTCCACACAGGTCATTTGTCTGATGAAGGTGACTGTATAGTCATCAAAACGTCACACTTATATCGTCTTCTGGTTGTATCATAGTTCTGTTATTCTATGAAACTTAAGTCATGATGGGGACGGGTTGCTTCATTTTATAAAGCACTGGGAACAGTCTTATTGAGACCAATTATCAAATGTATAATAACAAATAACATACGGAGTTTTCACCAATAATTGAAATCTAAATGTTTAAAGTGCTTCAGTCGTTATTAGTTACTTCGTGCAATTAACACTCGTACTTCACGTGTTCGGAAGCAGTATCATAGGACGCGATTGAAGGGAGTTAACTCGAGCAATCCTTGTCCTGGCTGGGTTGTTTTTTAAGTATGAATGATAGAGACTCGAGAAAGGACTAAATAAGATATTTGTAAACTGAAATATCATACGGAAAATAATTCGCGTACAAATGGGTAGACGCATCTTATTGTCATAACATGCGTTTTACGTTTGTTTCCAGTTGAGCGATTTAGGTATTTTCTGAATAGAGCAATAGAAATGTCATACCTTGAGACGTATATTCGAATAGTTGCATCACAAAATCCAATTCTATTCGTTCGTTGTGTTTGTTAATACATGTATCAGAGTTGGAAATATATGAAAGTTTATATTGATATCATGCTCAGAAATGTTAATACATGTCGTCTTTCCATCGTGTTTCTGTTTTCGTAACGCATCGTTCAACTTTTTGAGGGAACTAAAATTTTCATATATTTCTGAATCAATCTATCAAACCAAAATATTACAATATCTTCTCAATTTGATTGCTTCCTTTGGTTCTTTCTTTATCCGACATGACTTCGTAGCTTAAAATACATCTCTCTCTCTCTCTCTCTCTCTCTCTCTCTCTCTCTCTCTCTCTCTCTACGTTGAGGTACATTGGATATTCAGTTGACAAGACAAGTGTGATAAATATTTTTTAATGTCGACACAATCACCTCAATGACCTCCAGCTGATTTAATCATTTAATCATACAACACTAAAGATTCTCTGGTTCCTGTTTTTTCGTCTGCAAGGTGCGTCTATAACCTGCCGAGCCTATCCCTGCCGAGCCTCCTGTCTAGCCTATCCAGCCTGTCGAGACTATCCAGCCTATCCAGCCTGTCGAGACTATCCCTGTTACGTAGTCGTCCGTTACGACATCGTCGCTTCTTTCGACATATCATCTAGAAACAAAATTAAAATAAAATAAATAATATTCCAACCTGTCTCCACCCCTCCTCCCCCTTTCCCCGCCCCCGACCCCCGACTCCTCTTAAAAATAAACAACGTAGGACATCGGTTGTTGACGAGGAGATATACCCACGAAACGATCGAAAACAAATGAAATGGTTAATTATCTCAAATGCGTGTGGGTTTTTTTTTTTTTTTTCTTCTTCTGAATATTGATAGGACAACCATACGATATCGCTTACATGTTCCGACCAGTTTATCATCATCATCATCATCATCATCATCATCATCTTTCCGTAGCGACGAAACGAATCAACGAAAAATGTTAACGTTGGGTTATTGATAATTTTGTCCAGCTGTTAATCGTTATTTCTCTCTGAGGTAACACTTATCTTAGTTTTGTCGTCCGCGAGGCGAAAAGATAATTCGTAGATTCTTTGTCTTCTCGTTCTGTCGTTCCAAGGTGAATAAATGAATAATATCTACATAGCAAAGCAGACACTACCGAGTCGAATTAACATATCCAACTCTGGATTACTGTCACCAACCGAATACCGTGTGTCGGAAATATTAACCATACTTAGTAGTTATGCGACTGCTGAAGAAATTGTGATACCCTGGTTGTACTACCCATATAACTAATAATGTGACGAGCAATGTAAGTGTTAGACTATAAAAATGACATGTAGTATCAAAAGTACACAACTAGTTATGTAACTTGAATCTATTTGTAGTAAAAACACAGCAGAAATAGTGAAAAACATTGTTTATTCAATGATCAATTTTTAATGTTTCCATCTTTCTCTCTAAGTATATGATACATTCATCTGCATTCTATATCACAGTGTAAAGTTATAATTGATGTGTGATCGTGTTTTAATATGTGAATTAGAAATAAATACCTATTATTGTCTATTTGTCACATTTTATCCACTTTGTTGTATCAGCGAGCTATATTGCCTCTCGTTATTTCTTGTGAGAATCAGTGCGATTAAGATTTCGCAACCTGATTTCTGGCTTTTTCGTTTTTAAAACAAATTAGTGTGATCTATTCCTAATATCATCGATACGAAACAAAATACATTTTATGCAATTCAACTTTAAGATTGAACATGTTTCATACAAATTCCGGGTGTTCTTTTTTTCTGTGTTAGCAAATACATACACTACTTCCTAGTTTACTTCTAAATTTTAGTTTTAATCACTTGATTTTAAAAATATAACACATACTATACCTTTGAATGGGAGAAACAAACTTAAAGCTAGATTATTCCCTAGATGGCGAAAAATTTCAACAGCTAGTAACTGTGTGTGCGCGTTTTCATTATTCTATTTAAGATGTGGACACCTAATTAAATGTTTTCTGCGTATTGTTTGAACAACCAAAACCAAACATACATCATCTAAAATATGTATTCTGAATGCCCTAAAAAGAAAATGTGGTTTCATATTTCAATTTTGGGCCTCTGTGCGCCATGTTCAATTTGGATCAAAACAGAGTGCGCCATGTCTCTGTCCAGTACATAGGAGCAAGAAGAATATGTCCCGCCCTGGTTAAGACTTCAATTAGACGCATTATCTTTCCGAAAAATGGAAATGATGACATAAAGTGTATATTGAATTCTCTATTACATAAAAAATCCATCGTAAACAGCAATAAGAAGAGGTTAAAGCTGTCATAATTATACCTGATCCTGATCCTCAGTTCACTTTAAACATGTAGATCCATTCGTATTTGTAACATTGGTATATCATTTGAAATATATCTATGATATTTCACGAGTACTTTCTCCGATGAAGCAATGAACTAAGTCTATCGTTATTGATATGTAGTGCTAAAATCTTTTTTCATTTATAACAATGGCCATATTAATATTGCAAATGATCAAGTGCCATTAAAATGAAGGATTCTTATAAAAAATGTCGAACGTATTAGTGATTTATGAATATTGTTTACCTGTATTACAAGTTACAACAACTTTATTTACTCTATGCTCTGTGATGGATAACATTAACAGTATAACTGTTATAATGTACAAATACAACAACTTAGAAACATATACATTCCTAGAAGGTAATTCATTCCAGATCATCATTGCAGATGTCCAAGTTTCATTAAATGAAGGGATTGTTTTTCATTTTCAATAAGCGTTTAATTTCAAACGGTTATAAATTCTTAGAATGTTAAACATACTATTAAGTGATCTATCAATATTGTTTACACGTATTATAGGTTACAACAACTTAATTTACTCCATGAACTGCTTCTGGTTTCCACTGTCCTTGCATGTATTAGATATTCAGAAAAAGGTCATTTTTGTAAGCATACATCTATTACTATATAATTAGCCAAAACTTAATTTGCCAGCCATGTTTCATTTCTTACTTTAAAACCTGACCTCTCTTTCACGCTATACGTGTGACTGAGCGATAAAAATGAATGAATGAACGAATTAATTAATATAACTTGTGACCTGATAAGCAATCCTTGGCAAAAACTTCCGTCAAGAAAGCACTGGATGAAGTCTATTTCAAAGAAGTCGAGATATGGTACAGAAATAGAACTGGAACTGACGAATAGACGGACGGAGTCGATTAATGGAAATTTTGGAATTGTTCTACTTACCTCCCCTTCAACACAACGACATTTCCTACAAGCGGTATGCTTCCCCTCTTCGGAACTGTAGAAGCGACCACGGTGAAGACAGCCTGAAATATAAGAATCATGTAGAGATGTTTAGGATTCTAGGTCGCTGAGACGAAATACACCATTTCATTGCTGATATAGTCATCTAAAAATGTCTGAATACATTTAAATACAGAGCCTGAAAGGATATTACTAATCATATTATTAACCCTAAATTACTCCTCTCCGAAACGTCCTAAAATGACGTCATATAAGAATACTTCAATATGAAAGGTCAATGAAATTCTGACGAAAAAAAATGTCATAGAAACAATAAAAAGTTACCGTGTGTTTGATGGAGAGAGAATGAATTAGAATGATGACCACGTCACTAATATGATTCGATCACATATCTTTTCATAAAAGTTAGGGACGTTTGAATCAGAGTTTGTTTACTATGGGAAGAGATTTGCTTTATCTTTGGTAACTGCATACACAAGTACATATCCTGTTTTGAAAAAGATGTCCGTTCGTGTAAACACTTTTGGTTATATGATATTATAGCAGATATATATCTGTTTGAACGTACCTCGTCTGCAGTGACAGTTAGCCGCCTGTCCTTCAAAACAAGGAATGTAACTATTTACGGACGTCATTACGCAGTGGTAGCCTGGAATATCGCATCCATAGGTCCTAAAGATGGATTAAACAGAATGACTTTTCTATAAACAGAAATACAAACGGGGGTGTAACGAATACGTAATCAGGGGCGTAGCAAGCCCAGTAGAAATGTGTAAGCCCAGGCGAGGGGTCTGAATTTCATGATTTCAAAGATGTTTTGAATCGTTTTCCGAGACAGTTTTTTTAAAATTATTTAACTACAAACTTCAACCCCTGATATTTCTTTTCAACCTTACTTTTGTAATTTTGTCCGACATACTCTATGCACGGATTTTTTTTATGTGTAAGCCCGGGCTTTTTCTTTCTATAGAAGCTACGCCCCTGGTAATTATAACATTGCACTGGCGGATCCAGAGGGAGGCACAAACTAGGATTTTTTCAGTTTAAAAAGTCCGCCCCCTCTAACACCTAATCCTGAATCCGCGCCTGGATTACCGTTAATGTTGGCTTGGCTGCGGCAAAAATCATGTGTGGAAGTAAAACATTGTAAAACTATGATTGTCTCCCTTCCTTTACTGACGTTTGTTATGGCCATGGACGATTTACCATAATTATGAATCAGGTAATGTTTAATATTTTTTCTCTGTCCGTCTCATCGAAATGTTCATTATAATCATACCAACTAAACGCCACGGGATTTTGATAGAACTAAGCATAGCTCAGACATTTTCTCTCACTTTGGGACGATTTCAAGTTTAATCTCGATGATCAGTTCTTTTGCGATTTGCTGCTTAGGCCTTTAACGATTTTTTATTTTACTGTTGAGGAAGAAAAAGACAATAACATCTAAATGCAAATTAACATTTGAATCCAGTTTGTGTTTAGAGCCTGGTATTGTTTTAATCAATTAATGGAATATACCGTGAAGCAAAATATTCAAAAGTTTTAAATTTTAATAAATAAATAAATAATTAGATAAAAACAAATTAAGGCTATAAAACTCTCTTGCAATTACGATTTTAGACTAGTTGATCGAATTATGTTTGCGATAATTCGGATTTACAAATACATCATTTTCTATAATATATTTTAAAGGCACTTTCGCTTAGCTTGAAGTAATACCTGTGTTGGCAACGGTGTGTTACGAGACCATGGCCCAGTCCTGCCCTGTTGCCCAATATCCTGTCAATTGGTTCCTCCAATAAGTGATCACGATGGAGAGGGCTTCGGCGACCACCAATGATGCCATCTATTATACTTGAAACCAAACCACTTCCGATTCCAAGTGGCGCAGGGAGGGTTCTTCTTGTGGACAACGCAATCGGTGGTGGATTTAGCAGAGAACTTCGGCGTATGGGCAATACTGTCGGTAAAAGACCATGGGGCTCGGACACCGGTATCACAATACCTTCAGACACATGTCCGAGCAATGCAAGAATTAAAACAACCCACATGACGACTGAAAGGTAGCAAAGACATCCCGTTTGAGTGTTTTATAAAGGCTTATATAGACGTCAATTGGCGGACATCAATCAGCACTACTCTCCATCAAGAACGCAGTAACCATGCAAGCTACGCTACATCGGAAAATTAAACAAAACAAAATCTAGACAAAAAGTCGACATTGACCAAATCATGTACAATGTGCACTTGTTCTTGTGTTAAATGTATATCTTATATTGTTTATAATTGACGTTCATCGCTATTAAACGTTTACCATTGAAAAAACTTTCTTGTTCTTCCCCTAAACAATCACCAATTAGTAAAACAATATAGACTGTATTAGACACTGCAGGAAACTGCTGAGAATGGTGATGTGCATGGTAGCGTCACATGTAATGGTAATGATTGATAAGCATGCCTAAACTTATTCACCGTGACGCACCAGGAGAAACATCGAATACCATGGAATATGTATGACATTTACTTAAATGTACAATGTGAATAGACATTACCATGAATTTTAAATGTAAGATTTGGTGAAGTAGGGATCTTTTAATACGTTGCGTTTGTCTCTTAGGAATAATGCGTGCGAAAATATTGCCATAATTTTCTTCACACTTCTGTGTCGTAGATGAGGAAATCATTCCTATATGATTGGACGTTGGGGGTTTGTTTACAAACAGTTCCGTGGTTATATGTAACAACATAGTTAAATGGATATTCACTCGTTGATCTAAAGAGGACATTAAGTAAGGCGGCAACTTCCTAGCAACGAATCGCTAATCCAATGAACAATTTCGCATTTTAAAAAAACATACTTATATTACAAATAGTGCAGTGTCCTAATTGCCTCTATGAAGACTCTCATTAGTAGTGATAATAACTGGTTCACGAACTGTGTCAAAATTGTTTGTTGGCGAAATGCAAATAACGGCTTTTGTGCAAACAAATGAAATCTTGTGTTTTACCAAGGACTTTAATATATTTTATGTCCATGGTCTTACCTTATGTTTCTGTCACAAGAATAAACAAAATAACCTATATCCTAAAAGTACCGACCCACTATAAATAGAACAATGAATTTGTTTCCGCGATTGAAAACTCTTAAACTATCAACGTCACAAAGGAGATGTATCGATTGCTAGAAATTATCTTGACTGATGGGAGAGAGAGATGAGTCTCCAGGCCTGATTGGTAACGATTGGATGACGCCGGTCACGCTCAGCACAGACCGTGACGACACCGTCAATCAGCACGGATCGAACACTATTTGTTATCGGTACAGCTTGTTGATAATGTGCAAAAACTGCATTCAGGGTTTGACGGTAATTATCCTGATGGTCAAGGACATTATTTCGCCGTTAATACTACGTCATTTCTGTATAATGTAGGCTACCAGTGCGAGAGATGTTCTGGAGCATTACGTGATTTAACCAATGATGTAAAGTAAACGCACATGTTCCCTCTTCATGTTGTCGTAGTGAAATCAGCAAGGCTATACATTTGACAATTTGACGTACAATTTGTTTGCAATATTCCTCTCATATACAACGATTTAGTCTAAATATTCAATGTTATGTTTGTTCATATCACTCCAAAGAGAGGCATCAAATACATCATTGTGAAACCTATCATGCTGATTTTTACCTATTGTATATATGTTTGTATTTATTTAATAACAATAATGATCAAGTTTACAGTTCAAATAGTCAGTAGAGACAGTGGTTGTAGTTACGTAATAATGAGAACATTTCATGGGAAAATAAATTAGAAAGTTTAGTTAATGGTGATCAAATACTGGTGAACGTAATGGATACCGTAATCACATTTCATACTACTGGGTGAAATTACAGAAACAGGAGATACCAGAGGGAGCTTGGCGTCCACCATCGTGTAAGATCTTTATTTAGTCTTTAAAAGTCTGATATCGTTTCCCCTATCCTCTTGATTTATATGAAATGTAAAAAGCGATAATATATTACTACCAAATCCAACTTGGCCGCATGTCTGCCAATTTTTTGTTTTTCTAATCAGTCTCAAAATCAAACCGCCTAAGTAGAAACCAAAGCTAACTTAAATATGATATTTAAGAAACATCCATCCAGTACTTCTCAAGAAATAGCACAGTCAAAATCCAAGATGGCCGCCTGTCGGATTAAGGACACACAAGTTATGTCACGGAAAACAATTTTTAAATTTAGAGTAACAGTAATCAGGACCAATGACCCTGGCACCTGAAAAGCAATTCAAAGCAAACCATTTTGTAAGGAAGCATTGTATGAGGTTTGATTCGCTGAAGCAAACTCGAGTTATTTAAGGGAAATTGGTTGTGCTATTTAACAGTGACCTTGACCTTTGACCTTCAAAATTGTAAAGCAATCCTAAGCGAACACTTTCAGTAAGGAAGTAATGTATGAAGTTTGGGTTAAATTGGCCACAGAAAAATCTGGTTTTCACATGGAAACTGATTTTTTTATTCATAGCAACAGGGATCTTGACCTTTAACCTTGGGAGATGAAATGCTTCATAACCCAAGCAAGCATTTTCTTCAAGGAGGCTTGGCATAAAGTATGAGTGCCATTGACCCGACAGAATATGAGATACTGTACAGAAATGAAAAAACAGAAAGAGTCAGACAGGCCAATTACTATAGGGCACCATATCTCATGTGGTGCTCTAAAAATCATTTATGAATGGACAGACGACCAGAGACATGAGGCAATTTAAAAATCCCACAAAAAATGAGAAGCAAACTGCATTTCCCAAACCCCCCACTCAGCTTTATAGTACTAGTAACACTGGCATGTGCTGCAAAATCTACTCTGTTGGCCAGAAGTTATTAAAGGATTCTGTATTTAATAGTACCTAGACAGTGCAAACAAAAGGGAATTGAAATTTTTGTGAAAAACAAAAGCTTACACATATAATATTTTACCTAACAGCATACAATATTCTTTGTTCTATTTTAATTTCTAGAAAGAGGTGCTGAACCTGTCTACTCTTTAGTCACACTATTTCTACCTTAGTGTTCATAGGATAATAGTATAGCTGAAGAAGTTGGTCGATTCTTCACCATCTTATGTTCCACACAGGTCATTTGTCTGATGAAGGTGACTGTATAGTCATCAAAACATCACACTTAAATCATCTTCTGGTTGTATCATAGAAACCGCTATTCTTTGAATCTTAAGTCAATTTCCATTTCATATGACATTTATGGAACAAATTATTCACTGTACCTCTTAAAAGCTGGTATATCATTATTTTGAGAAGGGAAGGTAATTTAAGGTCCTTTGTTACCCAAGAGATACAATGTATCACCAAATTATCACAGTATTAAGACTACATTCACGAATACTTTCATAACAACCTCCAGGTATTTTCTCCGAGAGTAAACATCAAATCACTCTATGTGATAGTGGTCCTACATTAGTGTGATGAAGTATTACCTAGCTGTAGATATACATAGACTAAGTACATTACATATATCTAGATACAGAAGTCCCAAAATTTGTTTACTTTAATTACACCACAAGGAATTTATTTACCATACTTCCAGTTCATGGGATATTATGTATATTCTTTTATAAATTAGTTGCAGATAAACAAAGAAATATTTCAAACAAATAAAAAGCAAAGTCGATATGTTAACAAAAAAATAGATTTATTTAGCACCAGTGCCTCCTGGATATATGTTAAAGACTAAACAACTGAACACTGGAATAAGTCAACATCTGAAGTTTTACCTCAGTAATGCTAGACTATAATTCTTAAGGTGAAAACTTTTTAAAAATTCAAAATTTTATCTTAGCCTTTCTTAATTAGCAATGATATTAGTGATGACAAAAAAATCATCCAAGTATATCTGAATGCTGGAGTTAATTACAGTGAAGGCAGTAAATGTTAACGTAACATAATGATAATTAAAAAAGAAAGTAAATGAAAAAAGGCACCAAATGATGAGAAAAGATACAAATAGAATTTAAAATTTGTCTTAATAATAAAGTTTTGAACACTAAATCAAAACAGAACAGACATGAACATATTTAAACAGACAAAAGAGTATCAAAGACCAAAGAGAAACAGTCTTTGGTAGTGTACATTTGAACAATCTAAAAGTGTACAATTTACAAACTATAGGAGTGTACATATGAAAAGTACAAGTTTGCACACATTTGGGAGTGCAATTAGAAATACAGCATCATAATTAAAAAAAAGTTTCAGAGTGCCTGTATAATGTACATAGATTCTTTAGGCTAAATAAATTTCTTTTCATTGTCAAACATGTCTTACTTATATGAGAAACACACCTTTTTGTTCAAATAATGTTAAATACAAAGTCAAAATATAGTTATATCATTTTAATATACAAAGGAAAAGGATTAAATTTCTCTCTATTTTGCCATATAAAACAATTTATTTTCAAAAGGAGTCTGTACTGCTATTACGCTGAACCTGTGCTACCATTACATTTCCTTTGTTGTACATATAAGTATGAATAGTGAATTTTCACCCAGTACTGGCAGAAATATAAATCTTTTGATATCTTCTATCTATGAAATTGGCCAAAATCAAAGAATAATCTGGAAACTTGTATCAAATTCCATCACTGCTAATTAAAGTTTGGCAATATGTGAAGAATCAGTATGAAATATGAAATATGGAAGGCATTGGAAATACCTGGTATGATGGTAAGTGTGGACACCAACAAAATGAGGGGAATTCACATTTAGAGATTTTACTCTAAAGACACGAATGTGCGGGGGTTACCTGGTTTAACTGTCAGTAAATGTGAGGAGAGTTTAACAGTATGTAATGAAGAAAAGAGAACATGTACATATATTAGTCCACATATATAACTTCAATGAACTCATTAAATCAACACTTAACATTGGGAAAGGGCACTTAAAGTTATATAAAATAATAAGTAAAATAATATGTCAATACACATATACATATCCATAATGACGTTATTGTAAATACAACAATACAACTGTGGTCCCAATCTTCAGCTGTGTCATAATGAAACAAAATCAAAATGAACTAGTTACAAAAGCTATAGAAATCAAGCAAAATATAAAAAGTCACTATATAATATGTTAAATGTCAGGCCTAAACAGTAGGCTTTGATCGTTATACAATCATATTGGTCAATTGTCATTTACCATGGCTTATACATGTTTCAAGGTCACTTTCAAATCATTCGCTGCTTAAGGTCAGTAATTATTTTCTGTATGCAAGGAAATATTTTCCAAGGTTTTATTTTCACCCTTGCATCAAAATGATTATTTTTGCCAAGTGTTGATTCATCCTGAATTGCCTAAAATTGTATATTTCAGCTTTGATAACAAATTTTAGAGAACATGTACTTTAAATTTTACTAAAATATTAAAAGGGAGTAAAAGACAGAAGTTGACCTGTGATGAAAGTTTCCTAGTTTACAGTAAATTCAAGTTCAGTTCATACTCTGTATTGTTCAAGGTCATTCAAGGTCAGTTCACACTTTCTGTATAGTTCAAGGTCATTTAGTCAGTCGTTGCTGTCTGCTAGTTTCAAGGTCAGAGATCATGTATGGCTAAAGGTCAACTGTTATTTTATAAAAGTCAGTACTCACCTACTAGATCAGAGATCAATGACAATATAATTGTGATCTTTGGATTAACGACATGAAACTGTTGTTACATGATAATTCATTTCATTCCATCCTTTAGTCTAACAGAATGTCACCTATATTACTACAAAGCTACTGAAAGTCCTCACAATTACATAAATCATGAGTTTTAAACAATTTAAACAACGATCGTATGTACATCAATAACAATTCCTTATAACATTGGTCAGTCTGATATAAAAAAGGAAAGAATTTAACAATGTATGTGCCAACTCCAAGTGGAATTACATGCATATATCTTATAGAAACAGAAGAAATTCAACAAGACATTTTATAACAATACAATTTGTTCCCAACAAAGATATGTGGAATATTGTACAATATAGAAAAGGAGTCAAAATGAAAAAAGTACACCTCATGTATCATGTTTCTTATCATTATGTTCTCAGGACAAATCACATGAATCACATTCTTTCAGAATCAGTAGTTAACCACCAGTCAATCACCTTAGCTTACATCTTAAATATTTCAGATTGAAATGTGAATCACATATTGAATATTTAACATTCGGTAGTGAATCTCGTATAAAATATCTCAAAGCTCAAATGTGAATCGTCAAATCTCAGATTTAAGAGTGAATCAACACACGTTTTATATCAAAGATTCAACAGTGAATCATCACATCTTCAATACTTCAGATTCAAAAGTGAATCACCACCTCTCAAATACTTCTGATTCAACAGTGAATCTCCATATATTGAATATTTCAGATTCAATAGTGATTCTTATACAAAATATCTAATGACTGAATAGTGAATCATTACTTTCTAGATTCAAGAGAGAAGCAACACATCTTTTATATTTAAGATTCAAGAGTAAAATGACACCTTCAATACATCTGATTCAACAGTGAATCACCACATCTCAGATTTGCTGTGCATTATTCTTAATGACATGGTTGTAGCACCTTTACTAAAGCAGTAATAGATTTTCAGTTTGAACCAATATTGAGCAAAGTAGATAATGAACAAGCAGTGGATTTCTTAATGAATAAACAGGAAAAAAATGATTTGTCCAGTAAAACATCGACACCGCTCCAGGACTGCAGGTTTTGTATAGTACATTCCATAGAATTGAACTATAATCTGCTTAGATGTAATAGATAGGACACACAAACATCTAGATCGAAGTGATTTATTTTAGAATTCTGGGGTCAAGTAGATGCTTCACTGGAACAGCCCTCATTTGAAAGTATACATTGAGACAATAAGACAATTTTAAAAGACAGTCTAAACTGTGATAGATTTATAGAATGAGAAAGAGATCAATGAGTGTGTGATATGCACCATAATGTTTCAAAGGAAAAATATCAGAATGCAAAATATGGACAAAGGAATATATTTGGCAACCATTTGTTTTGGTTTAAAACGCTAATAAACACATGGGTCAACACTTACTTCATTTTAACAGAAATATATACAAGACAGTCTAAGATTGTGATGTTTGGTCTAAAAACTGTTCTAACAACAGATTTAATCAATGCTATATCAAATTATATTTTTGATCCAATAATTAAAGCATTTATCAGAGGATGAGTTTTGTCAAATAGAAAAAAAAATAATAAAAAAAATATTTATCAAATTTCAAACGTCAAGATGGTAGGAATGATAAAATACTGCTTCCATTGATCTTAAAAAACCAACAAAACAAAACATTTTCATATAAAAATATACATCACTGGCAATCCATTGATTTATAAAGGGAGAACCTATATACAGAATATACTATGTATGCAAGTCTCTACATTAAAGAAAACAATGCACTGAACACAGTTCAACCATGTGCGAATATCACAACACTGAGCACAAGCCCAATAAAGTTTGAGACTGTTAGGTATAGCTTGTACCTAAACACAGAACACAGGACCATTACAGGTGAAGGATGTTAGGTATAGCCTGTACCAAAACACAGAACACAGGACCATTAACGGTGAAGGATGTTAGGTATAACCTGTACCAAAACACAAAATCAATAAGGTTGGGGGTTCTTAAGTACATCCTGAACAAAAACACAAGACCAGTAAGGTTGGAGGTTGTTAGGTATAGTTCTTACCATGATACAGAACACAGGACCAATAAGTTGGAGGTTGTTAGGTACAGTTTGTACCATAATACAGAACACAGGACCAATAAGGTTGGAGGTTGTTAGGTACAGCTTGTACTATAATACAGAACACAGGACCAATTAGGTTGGAGGTTGTTAGGTACAATTTGTACCATGATACAGAACACATGACCAATAAGGTTGGAGGTTGTTAGGTACAGCTTGTACCATAATACAGAACACAGGACCAATAAGGTTGGAGGTTGTTAGGTACAGTTTGTACCATAATACAGAACACAGGACCAATAAGGTTGGAGGTTGTTAGGTACAGCTTGTACCATAATACAGAACACAGGACCAATAAGGTTGGAGGTTGTTAGGTACAGCTTGTACCATAATACAGAACACATGACCATTAAGGTTGGAGGTTATTAGGTACAGCTTGTACAATAATACAGAACACAAGACCAATTAGGTTGGAGGTTGTTAGGTACAGCTTGTACCATAATACAGAACACAGGACCAATTAGGTTGGAGGTTGTTAGGTACAGTTTGTACCATAATACAGAACACAGGACCAATTAGAATAAACCTGAGAGAGAACATTAGACCAGCAGCCTTATTTTAAGACATCAGAACAAATTACATACAAACAAAAAAGCATACAATTTATGCAGAAGATAGATATATCTACATTATGACATATTATTGGTGTTATACACTTAAGAAAGAAAATTAAGAGAGGACAAAAGAACATGATCACAATAACAATGGTAATATTTACATGAGTTAATTTGTTTGAGTATCACAAAAAGCTTACATTCTGACTATCAATAACATCCTAATGTTTGCAACTGTAATTCTAAAGTGAAAGTTGGAGATGGTACCCACTTACTCTCATTCTTAGTAAGTAGTATAATGTGTAGGAGATGGTGCCTGATTAGTCCTATCCTCACCATGTAGGATGACTTGTAGGAGATGGTGCGTGATTAGTCCTATCCTCACCATATAGGATGACTTGTAGGAGATGGTGCATGATTAGTCCTATCCTCACCATGTAGAATGACTTTTAGGAGATGGTGCGTGATAAGTCCTATCCTCACCATGTAGGATGACTTGTAGGAGATGGTGCGTGATTAGTCCTATCCTCACCATGTAGGATGACTTGTTGATGTTACCCAACTTATTACAGTTTCATTTTGTGTGCCGTGGCTTGTCCTTTCCTTAGAGTATTGCATATATCTGATGTTGGAAACAGCATGCAATGGAGTGAGTATAATCTGCAACAAACAACATTGAAGTTAAAAATTTCACCCAACATCACACAGGAAGTATTTCATTTGTGTTACCTCGCATTACACACATTGGCTGTAGATAATCAACTATTTAGGTAATACAATGAATAATGTTTTCTTCGCCATAAAATATTTTTCCTTAAAATGATAATTCAAACAAAATATCTAAACATGTTATGAAAATTGCAGTCTTGATTTTTCAGAAGGCTACCTTAGAATGTTGGCAAAAAGGTCTCCTAAACATAGGCAGTCTCTTGTTCAAGCAGATTAAAGTTTTATAATTTAAACTTGAGTAAACTGGGTCATACTTTTTTTTTTTTAATTCTTCAACATAACAGAAATTGATACAATGTTCATGTTTTACCTAAAAATAGTGTAAATCATTGACAAACAGATGATCTCCCTTTAACCAGCATTAATTTACCTGGAAGGATCCTGTGCAATGGAAAACCCATCAATTGTCACAACATTGTTATCCATGTAACTGAACGTCAACTGAAATAAAAAAAAAATCAAATGTCAAGGGAGAACACTCTTCAGTGTTGAAGAAGTTGATGACTTCCTAAATGAACAACATACCAGAGGCCCATCACAAGCTATCCAGAGTAATAAAGTTAAAAAGTCTTGCCCTTGAAGACAACTTCAACAGTAGATTGATCCCTTTCTCATATTCTTGGGAAACAGAAACCACTATTGGTAGAGAGCATCCAACCTTGCACATGGGGCTTCGCAGGCCAATATTCGATCTGAGTGAGCTATCATGGCCCTGAATATACCACCTCAGTATCAGGTATAACATATTTATTTACACAGTGCTCTCATAAACAATGTTAACCAGTTTCTTACCTGGTCCTGCAGATTGTGTATCCACAAGAGGGCCTCCAGGTGTGAGTGGAACCGGTCAATTACTGTCAGCTCCTTCTGTAGGAGGTTGTCTGTGGAATCATAGTATACAATGTCAACACTTAGTAACCTGTAATACTGTTGGTTTGTCTTCCCAACACCAGTTTATTGCTATCTTTACAAGTGCAACTCCCATGAATAGGTATGAGGAAGAGAGAAATTACAAAACCTTTGTTCTGACAGTTTCTGAATGTGTTTTGGTGTTAAATAACTAAGTGTTGGACTAAACAGAATGTCAATTCAATGATGTTACAATTACCATTGAAATGATATTGGTATCAGAATAGTCACCAAAAAGGCACTGAGCATTTCGAACAACACTCCCTAATTTGGATTTAAACAAATATTCTGAAGTTGGGGTCACTGGCTTAAAATGTGTCAAAGATCTATTTCTGTACTCAGTGTAATTTATATGATGGATGTTGATTAGTGTACAGACATTTTGTACATGTGTGATATATCTTATGAGGAGAAATACTGATATTTTGTTTCAATATTGTAATTTATGAAGTGTTATTGACATTTTTTATGAGCGACAGGTATTTTATGAGGAGTGAAACAGATTCTCTGTATCTAATGTATTTCATGAGTAAGTATTCAATATCTCATTTAAGTGTATGTTATTTCAGTATGTGTTAGGAACATTTTTGTGGGTGTAATGTGGTGAATGAATGTTATTACTATTTGTCAGAACTTTGTGCTTTAATAAGTATAGATTTTATTATTTCTTTTGTTATGGTTGTATTTTTTATGACTGTAACATATTTCATAAAGATTGTGAAAAATCATACAATGCATAAGGATTATGATACATACTGATGATGAATCCTACAGTACAGTCATCAGGCAGACGGATCATGTCAGAAGTCGTCATAAATCTACCTCCACTGAAAACCACAAACAAAAAATAATTTATATATAACAGTGTTTCCTTAAAGACCTTTTCCATGTTTCTTTTACATTAAAATTTTGATAGCATGATCTCTTCATTGAAAGTGTGGACAAGCTAATTATTACATCACGTATATACTTAGTCAGTCAACATTGTCATATGACTTGGACCTTCATCTGTTCTTAATGGAGAGATAGTTAATAGAAAAAATTTGGTTGACAAACTTATTCAGCTATATGCAGACAAGCTCAAAGACTGAGGATTGACACATTTATCGACAGAAGAAAAGACAGATGGTTTGTAATTTGCAGCATGTATCCTGTAATAAACCCAGTCACCATGAACTCATTATATTTACTCATTTTTAAGAGATTGACTTATAACATAGTGTTTCATGGCTGGGTATATTACCAGGCAGAGTCTTAATGCAGTAGACACACAGTACATGTCACCACCTGCAGATGCATAAAAGCAGGTCTACCAAGAATTTCATTATAGTTTATAACAAACCATACCTTGCATGAGGCATCATTTTCAGAGCGAGACTGCGACTAATGCAGAACCCAGCTCCACCAGTGGCAAACCAGAAGGCTATTTTCTGCTGTAGATGAAAAAAAAACATATTGGTAAGCTTATTTATTACCAACTCACAAGTTGAAATCTTAAAGCCATGTGATAGGTGTCACAGAGGTGGAGAAAGATTTAAAACATGAATTCTTGAATGACCAAAATTCTAGAGTTTCAATCTAAATACACTTCTTAAGTTATAACATCATAACAGATCATAAAAATGCAGATCAACTGCTTTGCTGACTTTTGTTCCTTGCAGATCAGAAAGAAGTTACATCCAAATCAAACTAGTCTATTCTGAAGTTGTGTTGTTATATGATTCCTTTTATCTGGCATCAAAGAGATCACAGGTTCATCACATTACAATAGTATGTTACACGACTAATGGCTTTGTAAGCAGGATGGCACACCTCAGTGTTCAATTGATATATATCAAGAGTGAAGAATTTGTATATCAAAACGTTTGATCTTGGGTTTCAAAGAAGCAATTTATGTAGATAAAACATCTGGATGTACAATTGTACCTCTGGGTTAGATCGCTTCACAACTTCTATAGGGTGTCGAAGACTTGGGCGACCCAAATACCAATCATCAGTATGGTTGTATGTCTGAAGTAGCTTCACTAGGCCAGGCACATTCAGGTAGGTGTCATCGTCGAGGTGACAAAACCATCTGTGACAAGGGAGATAATTCAGTACTAGAATGTATGATTGTAAAAGAATAATTCAGGATCAAGATGATATTAACATTTTTGGATGATCAGTGAGTCACCTATAGCATCTACTGAGCATCTGTCACAGGGACTGGTAACATTAGAATATACTGGTGCAGCTGATGATGATGTTACATTCAATATATACCTCATGCTTTTGAAAGTGCAGGCCTAATTATTTTTCTTCTACATTATTTGGACTCACCAAAACACTATTTCTTAAAACCATAGATAAAGATAAAGAAAAATTCCTTGGATTGGTAAGAGGCAAAATGGCAAAGTTTTTACAAAGACAAAGGTCTTGTGTTTTGTTACTGATTTTGTGTGACATATCAAACTAGTTTTTTGTGGATCTTATCAGAATTTTTCTGCTAACGCTTTTTATGCCTTAAGAGATCAGCAATTCAGTCAGTCATAGCGGTGAGGCATATACGATGCTGCAGGATTCTTGTTTCTATTTGCTCCCACTGATTAATAATTCAAAGATTGTGTCCAGAGAGAGGGTAAATATTGTGTGATACAGGTCTTATTGTGATCATTTCAGACACAAGTGATGTGTTTTTGAAGATATCACTAGCCAAGTGGTCTAGCAAACCATTTACACATACTGTCATATACTGCTTATATTGCCAATGTTTGTAAATTCTCCTGCTTTCACATTTAGCAAATAAATAACTGGTATTATTCCACAAATGCTTGTCTTTGCATCTTTGCTTCGGAATAATCATTTAAGAATATTAATGTTCTAGCTTGACAATCCATACTTGATTTTTTTTTTTTTTTTTTTGCAACTTAAACCTTTAATACTTCACTGACTAAATAAACCTAACACTTCTTTTATATGTTAAAGCAAAATGTTAATGGTAGAAAGTGTATGTACATTGTACAAATTTTTATCAATTTGGATATTTTTTAAGATCTCACCAACTAAATTCTTAAGATATACCGATATTTCATGACTGGCAACAACATTCCACAAATACACCATAACATATCTATTTTACAACAATTAAGAAATAAGCTATCACTTTTCATTTATCAATTGTATTGTCTAAATGTAAGGATGCAAGAGTTCTTTCTGAAAACCCATCGACAGGTGACTCAATACCTTTTCATCTCTTCTCAGGGAATCCAACCCCTGACATTTAGGTTATATACAAGTGCATTAGCCAATATATCACCCAGTCACTAACAGATTGAAGTAAATCTGACTGCTAATGTTTTTACATTTTCTGAGACACTGATCTTAACACACTGACTTCTGAGTAATGCGTGCCTCAGGTGGTCAACAGGACTGAATGAATACCATTATGTTAGCAGCTATCTTTTTATAAATCTTTCATATATTCCTTCGGAAAACAAACAAAGGGACAGTTTAAACAGTTTGACAAAAAACTCTTCTTTGATGATTTGGATATTTGGACATTTGTGGCAAAGGAAACTTTTTGATATACCCATTCTATAAGATGTCAGAATCTACGTCAAAACGAATCATCAAAGAAGATTTTTTTGTCAAACTGTTTAAACAGTCCCTAAAAACACACTGAAGATTTTGACGGGACACAATTGATAACGTTATTAACTCCCCTTTTATTATAACAATAACATTACGTCACAATGTAGGTTACTAAGTAACGTACAGTATACATGTAATGTAATCACCTGAAGATGGCTGCGAGGTCTGAAAACATTAGTGATATATTTGTTTGTCATGTTGAGTGATTAATTTTCTCTTTCTCTATATATATATATATATTTACCTTTTCCCTGAAAACATGAAGTAATCATACTCCACTGCCATCTTACAGCTTAGAGCTTTTCTGAAACATAATACCACAAATGTAGGTAAATAAGAGTTATCAATACCTGTATACAAGTAAACAAATAACATAAATAGTTTTTGATAGCAAGTATTGAAATTCATCAGTTTGTATAATATACAGAAACTTGCCATTTATGTTGAAAATATCTGTGGCAAGTTTCTGTATATTATACAAACTAATGAATTTCAATACTTGCTATCAAAAACTATTTATGTTATGACGAGACCTCGGCATTCGCTTCTGTAGTGAATATTGAAATATGTTAAATATTGCAGTAAATATGATAGCTTCTGAGTAATAATATGTACACATTATGGAGATCTAGGTCATTTCAATAAATACTTGTCCTCAGCTCTTTTACATTACGGTAAATTTACCAATACAGCTCTAGTTCTAGGTTTTATATGATTTTGATAATACCTAGAAATATTCAAATTTTTAAGTGTCTTGTTAGGACATCATCTTTTTGTACTGAATTTAATGGACCTGATTGTATTTCATTGAATTACTGATGTGTAACATGATAATAAAATGTTAATGTATTGTATTGTTTTGTATTGCACATACCTGGTAAACAACACATTTACAGTCAATTAACACAATACATTGAAAACATTAAGTAGGTAAACATGACAAAAACAAGATACAAGTAAACACAGCATAGGTAAATAACACAATACATGTAAACAACACAACAGATAAATAACAATATATATAAATAACAATATAGGGAAACACAAAACATGTATAGGAAATATTACATTACATGTACAGGTAAAAAACCACAATAATGGTAAACACAATGTAAGTAAATAACACAAAACAGGTAAATAACACAATTATCAATACCAGTACACAAGTTGGTAAGTAGCACTTACGAGCAGGTAATATTAACATAATAAAGACTACATCAAGTAATGGCTACAAAATTTGGTGGATTTAAGTAAAAGTTGTACAATTCTGCAGTTTGCTAGTTTAAGCTTCCCTCCAGATCTATGCCAGTGAGAAGAGTACATGTGCACTGTCCTGGGCATGACTACTTACCTGTAATGAGTGTTGGAACAGTTGGTGTTGATGAGATGTCCATCTGTAAACAAGCACAAATAAATGTTTAAATACACTAACGCATTTCTCAAGATTACATATATGGTGTCAATATACATCTTCATAAAAACAATGGAAACATTTGAAGTTTATACACAACATGTTTACATATGTTCATACAAATGAAAATACATTTCATTTCTATAAATCATGAAGGTAAATAAATCTTACGCTTTGAACATTTGAAACAATAATAAGTTAAACACAAATATTTTAAGTCATATGCATACAATTCTTATTTACATGATAAGTTCATATCAAATATATAGGAATGTTGGGTATTAAAAAACCCTTGTTATTATCATAAAGATTAAAAATTCATTTCAGAATATAACTGATCAACGCTGGTTTCTAGAGTAGAGAAGGAAGAGTATAGACAAGGATCCTGCTAAGACAGAAACAAGATTGGATATGTTACATAAGGAATATAAAGGCAAGGTATAAGGTATTTTTTGTCCGAGCCAGTTAACACAAGCATACAGATTGGACAGGGGCATGTTTAGGCAGGGTAGGGTATTCAAGGGTCATTATATACTGACCGGTGTACACAAGGATTTCGATAAGTCAAGGGTACGTGTAAGCAAGAAATACAAGAGGCCCAGGGACCTTAATAGTCATGTATCTCATTCTGAAGATCTATAAATGATACATTACATAACAGCAGCAGTATTAGTGGGTACAATTATTAAATGATTAAAACAGCTTGGAATTTGGAACATATTAATATCAACAGTCAAAAAAGGACTTTTTTTCAGATTCTCAATATCTCCACCAAATTTCAGCTCAAAGGCATCATTGAAACTTGAGAAGTTTAAAAGTCTTTCAAGAGGGTGGCCATCTTTGACTTCCAACCGACCCATTGAATCCCTCCCATAGAGAGGTAGTTAAATATAAATGAAAAGTCTTTGAAGACGGCACATTCAACAACAGAGGAAGCAAGACTGCTATTGAACATCTGGACCACAGTCAAATGACCAGAAATCAGGAAAGGGCATGTGCAACTCATAATGTAAAATTTTAACAAAATATGTTTACACATGTTATGATGTATAATGCATTCAGATAACTTGATTGGGATATCTGTTGTCTAATCTGAACTTTACACCAGGATTTATATTGGGTACATCAGAGTGTGCAAATATGTATACAAGAAGCTGACATTTTACTTATCTGTGCATTCTTTCAGTGGCGTTATCACTAAGACCTACTTAGGCCTGGGAGAATATAAATTTGTATCCCTAACACAAAACCCTGGTCTGTTTTAAGATCTTATCTGATGTCTGTATCAAATGACCATGACAACTTCACTAATGACTTTGATTACAGTACGGATCAGGTTACTATGTCACAAATACAAAAAACCTAATGAAATTGGAGACATTATTAAGTGTACACTATGATGTGAATTTGATAGGTCAATTCCCTGTATTTCTATATATGTTTCAGATCCTCACCAGGTAGACAACAAATCGATACTCATTTATTTCCCTAGACCAACAGACAAGACAAAATGTTTATAATTCTGGGCTGTTTTTTCATCATACACTTGTCATGAATATCAATAACAATAGCTGTCAAAGACAGGTGATGCTCCCAAAATGGGACAAAATTTAAGCATGAAAAATAACTCTGATAGTTTTAGTATAAGGCTCCAGACAAAATTGAAGTATCTCTTATAGTTTAAGTATAAGGCTCCAGACAAAATTGAAGTATGAAAAATCAAAAATGGTAATAACTCCTAAATTATGCAAAAGAGAATTATGGTTCTGGTGTACTGCAATTCTCCTTGTTGAAATTTATCTAGCAATGAAGTTTCATGTTAATACCTGTTATAGTTTTAGTGTAATGCTCCTGACAAATTTAAGTATGATGGATAACAAAGGGCAATAACTCTTAAATTATACAAAACAGAGTGATGGTTCTGGTGTACTGCACTTCTCCTTGCTGAGATTTATCTAGCTATAAAGTTCATGTTGATACCTCTTATAATTTTTGTGTTATGCTTCAGACAAAATTATGATGGACAGACAAAAAAATAGACAAACAGAGCGGCAACTAAGTGCTCTGTCGTTGGGAAGCTTAAAAAAGATGGTGTGAAATCGGGAAAGACAGCTTGTAGAAAAATAAAAAACACTTACTGAATGAGCATCACATGCATCTATTTCATGCATGTCCAAGTAAAGGTTTATGAAGCTGTGTTTATTGATAAAGGTTTAGAAATTGTAAGGGAGACAACATCAGTGTGAGTCACACTAAGGTTTCAGATGGAGAGTTGTTTCGTGCTTGAGCCTTAATTCATGCTTTAATACCTACCTGGAACATCCAACTTGTCATCTCCATCTGTAAAGATGTATGTCTACAACAGAAAAATAAAGACTATATATACATCTAACCAATATCAAGTATTTTGTAAGTTTTCAATATAAAATCTGTACTCGGATAAAAAGTTGGACCACTACCTCAGGTCAAACTATGCTACCTACTGCAAACTACTCAAAACTGCTATCTGCTCTGTGGCATATCCTTCCTGGTGTGTCACTCACAGGGCATTTAATTTGGTGCAAAACTTTGTTTTGTTATTCACAAGAAAAATTTAATATTGGTGATATGTCCTGTTTCTGTTTCTGATGTAGAACCTGAATTGAGCTTTAATTGACAAACCAACCTTTATATAAATGCAATGTATAGACTTAAGGCACAAATGTATGTTAACAAGGACATAGTTATCAAGATCCCCTGCCCATGTTCACTTGTAAAATATATACATTTAAAGTGAACAACACGGAAAACTAAATTATTGAAACCATTTCTTGTTATGTTCAGTTTAAAGTACTGTTAATATTAAAATCCGATTATCATAACTCTATGTTCATTCTTTTACCCAATGGTAAGGATAGAATATATGTCACTTAATTTTAGTGACGCTGGATCTATCAATGATTCTATTACCGCTCAAGGATGACAACACAGTCAATTGGTTTATACACATTAATAAAAATCCAATACAGCGTCTAAAATTCAGATATGTAAATGTTAAAGTTACTATCAGTAAATCAAATCATAACCAGTGAAAAGACCTATTGTTATCGTTGTTTTTAATTATTATACTTATTCTTCTTCCATGATTTTGTGGCATCTAAATTTCCAAATCGGTAAGAGATATGTTTATAGTCTTTTAAATGCCTTTTAAGACATGGTCCGTAGGTGTGCACTGATATTTTGATTGAAAAAAAAATTCAAATATGGCTGATATGACATCATATGTCAAAACTTTAAAACAGCCATAACTCAAACAGTACTTCTGTACAACTTTTCTGAAATGAAATCCTGGTAGACAATGTCCAAGGCCAAATATCATAATGGATATATATTACCTAGAAGATCAAATTAAAAAGCTCATTATAGGGTCAAAGGTCATAAATTTTTCAACTTTTTTTTTACTTTACAACGATTTTGTAAAATTCTTTTTGTAATCAACAGGGTATTCCATTCTTCAGTTTGTCTGTGATATTTACAATATACATGGTACCCAATTCTGAAAATTTGGAAAATGGACTGAGTTTTTATCTAAACTTTAAACAACTTCTTCCCAATAACCAAAATGGCCAAGCTATTGATATTTGGCCTGGACAATGTTAGTATGAAGGGCTTCAAAGTTTGTATCTATGGTTGACCTTGACTGACTTTAAAGGCCATAGTGGTCCAATGAAATTTTTTTTAAAAAAATGGATGGAGTTTGTTTAAGATTTCAAAACACTTCTAAATTACCAAAAGACCCAGGCTATTGGGCCAATAATCAAACTTGAACAAGGGGTTAAGGTAACAAGTCTACCAAGCAAGTCTATCATTATTCATTTTTTCCTTCAAAATATAACATGCGGAAAGCATTCAGTTAGAGTGACATTTGAAAATCCCCCGCCAACTTTGTTTGGTAGTAGGGTAAAAATCTTTCAGTATAATAGTTATATACAATATGAACCACGGGGTCGTTTCACGTCCATGTGACTTGACAGACTAAGTGAAGACTTGATAGCTTATATGTAAATAAAATATAACTTTTCCTTTACTGTTCATAAAGACATTAAATAAGACAATAAAAATTTCTTTCCCAATTATTCAATATGCTTCATGCATCATGAGATGTTTATAAAGATCACCCAACAGTCAGATATCTATAAAACACCACTCTAACTGACAATGTTGCATTTGTTGTGTTCAAAAAAAAAAAAAAGAACTTGCACAAAACAAGATAATGCAAAGTGTGACATTATCCCCCAAACCCTGCTGTTTAAAAGAAAGACACAATTTTAAATATAAGTTAATATAACAAAAATTTAATTTCTATTTGTTATCATTAATTGTTCAACACAAAGTATTGCAATGGAGAACTTATACAAGAGCACTAGCTTGATGCCTGTACAAAGTTTTGAATACCAGGTAATTATCTTGAACAGTTTAAGAGAAGTGATCTGAAAAACTGAACTTTATGATCTGTTTCCATGGTAACAAAAAATTATCGGTACATAGAAAACTTCCCTAGAGTAAAAGATTCTACTAGCTTTATAAGTGTAAAAAGTTTTGAGCAATTATCTTGAATGATTTCACAACACTGGTCCAGAAAAACTGAAATTTGTGATTAGGGTTATCTGTTTCTATGGTAACAATAAAAAATAACTATGGCACTAACCTAATATACTGCATACAGAAACTTTTGTGGAGTTAAATGGAATGGTTTCAGAAATGAAAGCTTACAGTAATTTTTTTTCTATGTTTCCATGGTAACTGATAAAATATAAAAAAATGAAATGTCCTCAATAGCAAAAGGCACAACTAGGGCACTAACCTTGAAGTTGAGTGGAATAGTTCTGAAGTTGTAGCCCGAAAAGGAAAGTTCACACTAATTTAGTGGGTTTTTTTGGCTATGCTTCCATGGTAACAAAACATTTTAAAAATGACAACTTTTCTACAGCAAAAGGCACAATAAGGGCAATATTCCTGCAATTACTTTCTCAAAGTACATGTAGATAAGTTCAACTCTGCAATTACCATTTCCTTTTTTCATCTGAGGAATTAATAGATTAGATTTGTGAAAAGATGACATCCTGTATCAAGTTGGTTTTGTTGTTTATTGATGCAGTTGGTAACATACACCATCATAAGATCCATTTAATTTCCTACTCACATATCAAGGGTTCAGGCATTTGATGTTCTTTGGGATTTGAAATAAAGTTGAAATATTTGATTAAGGTAGGAACTTCTAAGGCTGTACATAAAACTGCAAGAGAGAGCCTGCAGCATTAGGTAATAGTACACATGATTCCCTGTCACAGCAACATCAATGCCTTGTCTAATGACACATTTCTCCCTGGGAATGTCGTCTAGGGAACCACCTTGGCTGGAGGCTGGCTAGTAGGAGTACATGTGACCTTTCCTCTGAACCCCTGTACCAACATTATACCCGCTGGAGATTTACATCTGACCCCTGAACACTCCTACCATATATATTTTATCTTGTAAAAGTTATTTTTTAGGATGGTTCAAATTTTCACAGATTAACCAAAAGCTTGGAGCAACAAGGATGCATTTTTAATGGAAGTCATGAGATGGAAAACTATTTTCTCTATTCCATTTGCTTTCAAGGTAACTGTTTTTTGTGGTTTCAACCAATCCTTGATAACAGCTAAAAGAAAAACCACTCCAAAATCAAAATCTCTACAGTATATACATACACCTAGAGACTTTTTTGTATTTTGTATCCCACCCCTACCCCCAACAATGATAGCATATTGAACGTAACTCTGGAAAATGTAATTGTGTGTAAATTAACATGGGAAAAGTAACGTGTACACTGTATTCATTTTGTGAAAAACAGTCAAGAGTTGCTTGAAGATCAATCTAATGGCAAACCAACACAAGGGAATATGGAAGTGTTAACAGTTTTCCGTAGAGTAATCATATACCATCAATCCGACTTTGTGCTGACTGAATAAAATCTGCAAAGTAACTACTAATGGTAATCATTTTTGGGAATGAACAACTAACAGTTAGCTAGACAAGTATCAACTGTTGGGTTGATGAAGAGAAAAAAGCAAGGTGGAAAAATGAAGTTACCATTTCCACAGACAAACCCCCAGAGAATATTCACTCTCTGAACTCAATTTTGTCAGGGTTGATTTTAACTCTCCTAATTCATTATACACTCCCAATCCATTCGTAGGTGCTGCTGTCAACATATACAGCTTTATTTGCTAGAAGACATTCACAACTAGCTATGGTTAGTTTGATTTTCAGGACAGAAATATAATAGGAATTACCAGTTGTTTTCAGATTACTACTTCTGATACAATCTTTATTGATATCATATTGTTATAAATTTTTGAACAACCTTAGGGACCTGTTGTTGCATTTTTTACACAGCATTAAACACTATGGTGCTAGGAAGAAAAAATATATCAAATTGTTTTTTCTAAAATATTTTGCTTTCTAATACAATAACAGTAATACATATATAAATAATGTAATGAACACAAATAAAGTTTCATCTGTTGCTGACATTACATGTGACCTAACAAGATTGAGATGAAGCTGCTACTTATGACATCATAGGAATATTCATTGATCATATTTTGAGCTTGAAATAGTGTTTAGCATTTTGTGGATATTTTGAGCCATAAGAAGGATTAGATAAATAATTAGTTTTGTTGTTCATCTATTTTTCACAGGAAAGGATGTGACCTAACCTTAATGAATGAATACGATCTAAACCTGTTACTATCCCAGACTGAGATGTATATTATCAAAACTTGCAACTATCCCAGACTGAGATGTACACAGTCTAAACCTTTTACTATCCCAGACTGAGATGTACATGATCTAAACCTGTTACTATCCCAGACTGAGATGTATATTATCAAAACTTGCAACTATCCCAGACTGAGATGTACACAGTCTAAACCTTTTACTATCCCAGACTGAGATGTACACAGTCTAAACCTTTTACTATCCCAGACTGAGATGTACACAATCTAAACCTGTTACTATCCAAGACTGAGATGTGTTACTATCCCAGACTGAGATGTACATAATCTAAACCTGTTACTATCCCAGACTGAGATGTACACAATCTAAACCTGTTACTATCTCAGACTGAGATGTACATGATCTAAACCTGTTACTATCCCAGACTGAGATGTACATTATCAAAACTTGCAACTAAACCCAGACTGAGATGTACACAGTCTAAACCTTTTACTATCCCAGACTGAGATGTACATTATCAAAACTTGCAACTAAACCCAGACTGAGATGTACACAGTCTAAACCTTTTACTATCCCAGACGGAGATGTACACAATCTAAACCTGTTACTATCCCAGACTGAGATGTACACAATCTAAACTTGTTACTATCCCAGACTGAGATGTACACAGTCTAAACCTGTTACTATCCCAGACGGAGATGTACACAATCTAAACCTTTTACTATCCCAGACTGAGATGTGCATTATCTAAACCTGTTACTATATGTATGTAACAGATTCTGGACAGGCTGTGTATGTAACAGATTCTGGACCAGTTACTGTACTAGGTTGTGTATGTAACAGATTCTGGACAGGCTGTGTATGTAACAGATTCTGGACCAGTTACTGTACTAGGTTGTGTATGTAACAGATTCTGGACAGGCTGTGTATGTAACAGATTCTGGACAGGCTGTGTATGTAACAGATTCTGGACAGGCTGTGTATGTAACAGATTCTGGACCAGTTACTGTACTAGGCTGTGTATGTAACAGATTCTGGACCAGTTACTGTACTAGGTTGTGTGTGTAACAGATTCTGGACCAGTTACTGTACTAGGTTGTGTGTGTAACAGATTATGGACCAATTACTGTACTAGGTTGTGTATGTAACATATTCTGGACCAGTTGCTGTACCAGAGTGTGTGTGAAACAGATTCTGGACCAGTCACTGTACTAGGTTGTGTATGTAACAGATTTTGGACCAGTTACTGTACCAGGTTGTGTGTAACAGATTTTGGACCAGTTACTGTTCCAGGTTGTGTGTGTAACAGATTTTGGACCAGTTAATGTACCAGGTTGTGTGTGTAACAGATTTTGGACCAGTTACTGTACCAGGTTGTGTGTGTAACAAATTCTGGACCAGTTACTGTACCAGGTTGTGTGTGTAACAGATTTTGGACCAGTTACTGTACCAGGTTGTGTGCAACAGATTTTGGACCAGTTACTGTACCAGGTTGTGTGTATAACAGATTCTGGACCAGTTACTGTACCAGGTTGTGTGTGTAACAGATTTTGGACCAGGTACTGTACCAGGTTGTGTGTATAGCAGATTTTGGACCAGTTACTGTACCAGGTTGTGTGTGTAACAGATTTTGGACCAGTTACTGTACCAGGTTGTGTGTGTAACAAATTCTGGACCAGTTACTGTACCAGGTTGTGTGTGTAACAGATTTTGGACCAGTTACTGTACCAGGTTGTGTGTGTAACAGATTTTGGACCAGTTACTTTTCTAGGCTGTCTGTACATGTAAGGAGGACTAAACAATCTTGCCCTTGTTCTAAACCCCTTACCAGGGTCACTAGATCACAAAACACACACTTCATTTCCTGATAAGGAGGAAGATGACTTCATACATCCCTTGAAGCAGCTGATCTTATCTAACCCAACATGTACTCTGCTGATTCATGTAAACCACTTTTTAGTCAGATCACAGTATGCAAATTAAATTGGCTACATGATAGGAAAAACACAAATGTTTATAAGTACTAGCTCACAAATAAGATCATTAAATTCTTTTCAGCATATTGATTTCACCATCTGCTGGTAATAGTTTGGCTATAAAGTATCATGTATCACTTGTAATTTGTAATCTCAAATTCTAAACTATGACTATAAATGAAAGCAATAGATCAGTCAGTGACCAGTTACCATTCCTGACACAGCTGTGATCATGTGCCCTTTTCTACCCAGATCAGTTGATGTCCCTTCATGTCTATTAAATATTTCAGACAATCAACTGTACATTGTATCTGTCGGTATATTATTTGTAGTCATCTTCAATAACAACAATATTTGAAATTAGCTGTGTCAGCATGGTGGTAAAATCATATCATATGTGCGTTACCCAGGTGATAAAGAAGGCTAATTAGATACGATGGTCTGCCAATGCCTCATCACCGAGAACAATTTGGTCAAATCAATGAGTTCAGGAACAAAGTAAGTTACAATAATTCCATACCTTTACCAAAGACATCAGACCTGTACTTTCTAATCTGAAAAGCAGTCATATATTTATATCTTGTATTCTTAAATTTTGTGATTTTCTCTGCTGTTGCAGACCTAAGACAGAACTATATTAGGTCCAATCTTTCATCAAAGTTAAGTTCATGTTGTAAAAAAATTATGGTTTTCCAAAGCCTTTTTATAGTGTGGGAAGTGGGAAACTAGCTGACATTAAATCCTATTATTTTACATGTATTCCAGGTTAAGTAGAATTGTAAAATTTAATCCGCTTGCTGTACTTGCAGAATTTTTCCAAACATGGATTCCATCGCAACAGTCATTCCAACAGTGTCATGGATATCCCTGGACAATCCATAGCAATTCTTTGTTTTAGTTTTAGAAATCATATCTATCATCCTTTACCACTGCTGTATCTCCTTTACACCACAACCTAAAAACTGAAATTGTCTCCTTATTTTTTAAACATTTTCTATAAATACTATTTAAGATTGCCCCCCTCCCCTTCTTTATTTATGACATGGGAAAACTTTTTAATGAAAATGTAAAATGCTGAGCAATTAAAATGATAGTAACTTAAAAATGATTCACAGATTCAAACATTGTATTTATCACATGATTGTAGTCTTATTAAGTGAATACACCCATGTAATACCTTAGTACCTCATGTAATATAGCATATTGTAATGTCAGGTAAAGATTATGGAATGATTTCACACATTTGCAGATTACCATGAAAGTCACTATGGGAACCGTATTGATACTATGAGCTGAGAGGACTTCTGTGTCACAAAGGAACAAATTTTGAAATATTATGATGAAAAATACTTAATGATTATAATGACAGGTAACAACCAGGAACAACTGTCATTGTTCTTATTCATTTGCTGTATGATTTATGATCTGCATTACATATAAAATTTTTATGTGTATAATTCACAATGCTGTATTTTAACAAGAGGCCCATGGCCTTAACTGTTATCTAACTACAAAAACATTTAGCATGGAAAAGCGTTATATTTTCTACTTTGAACAAAATCTTGCTAAGAAGCTGTTTTCCATGATGAAGATGGTAGTTTTCGTGAGGAGTAGGTAACTGTAACAAGTGTTACCTATTTTTTCAGAGTAAAGTTGGAGCTCAAACCAACTGGTGAAACTTGAGAAGTTTGAAATAGGTGTTGCAGAGGAAAAACATGATAGTTCAATATGTTATTAAATCGCCATCCTGACTGCCATGTCAAAGTTTTAACAAGATCGAAAAAATAACAACATTTTGTTGGTTACCTTTCCTTAACATTTCCACCAATTTTTAGCTCAATGGCACTAGTGGAACTGTCAAAGAATTTTAAAATGTGTTTTTCAAGATGGTGGCCATCTTGGATTTCAGACTGACCTGAAAAATAACAACAGATGGTCAGGATTATTGCAAACAAGTTGAATCTCAATCAACCTGGTGGAACTTAAGAAGAAGTTTTGAATAAGTGTTGCACAAGAAAATCATGATTGCACAATCATGTTACAAAAGGGTCTCCCTGGCTGTCATGTCGAAGTTTTGACAAGATCTGAAAAAATAACAACACTTTGTTGACTACCTTTCCTTAACATTCCCACCAATTTTTAGCTCAATGGCACCAGTGGAACTGTCAAAGAAGTTTAAGATATGTTTTTCAAGATGACAGCCATCTTGGATTTCAAACATACTCGTAAAATGACAACACTTGGTCAGGACCATCTCAGGATCATTTCATGCAAGTCTGAGCTCAATCCAACTGGTGGAACTTGAGAAGAAGTTTAAAATGTCAAGTTTACACATGGTCGACAGTGAAAGGCGTACAACAACAGACAAAGCACAAAGGCTATATGTAAGTCATCTTGACCCGTCGCATCAGATGAAATAAAAACATGGGACATAAAATCAATACTAATATCAATGTGAAATTCTGTTTTTATGAATGCAGAGTTTTGTTTTAGGAATATCATGCCTTTTTTAAAAATTTGAGCCAAGATGTTTATTAGATGTCATGTGTTTTGTGAATAGCAAGTTCTTTAGGTCTGATTTGTTGGATGTTTACTTCTGTAAATGTGGAATTCTGTTTGTCTTGTGAATGTAAACTGTGTTTTGTAAATGTTGGCCACAAGTTAAAATGGATCTTTTTATTGGCAGTGCAAAAGATGTTAACAGATTGTCACATTAAAAAGATCTTTAACATTTTAACCAGAGTTTTATGGACACATGTTTTTTTCTTACAATTTATAAAAATTGAATTGCCAGTTGTTCGTGTGTTATGTGTGTTTTATAATCATGTTAAATACCCAAATAGAAACAAAACACTGATTAATTTATCAACAATAGATTCTCATTGTTGTACAAACTGTCCAGTATGTAACTCTAATTCTTCCTTTCAGCCATAGAATCATTAACAATAACCTGCATAATATTATTTTCAAATTTCTTTTACATCTTCAGAATTATATTCAATTCCGTAGAATACTTTGCATATTTGCATAGTTTTTAATTCATTCATAGCTATAGGTTTTGTTTTAAGAAGCATTATCAATCAATCAATATTCTCTCATAACCCTCTGAAAAGTGGCTTTTGTCATTTTTGCAAATATTGACAAATGCAAAAGGTGTCTGAATCAAATGAATGTATATCTGTAGCTAGAATAACTTCCTAAGACAGCTTGTGAGGAGCAAGAAATATTAATCAGAAACACAGACACCTTACCTGTTAGGATCACAGGTAAACTGACCTAGGGCTGTTAATTACTGCTGACCCAAATAACATGACCCTGTGGTCACATCCATTTATCTATATATTTACCTAGTATACTGTGTAGGACAGCTATGACTGATGTAGCCGAGTGAAAATAAAAAAAAATCATTTAATATCTTACCTTGTATTCTTACAAAGCCTTAGATACAATATGAAATGACAATATTTTGTGCACAAAATTTCATAACCTTATTTGAATGTATTAAAAAGTTTGTATTTTTATGTGTTTGATATTATAGTCTGATTTTCATACGTAAATCACACTGAGTACATGTCATCAATATTCATATACCTTCATATTTGTTGTACAGTTCCTTTCCTTAGTATTGAATTGAATTCTATTTTCAAGCTTGAAGTGCAATTATAATTTTTTCCTGAAGTCATTTATTCTTCGACTTTATAGAATTTAGCTATGATTGCTACTGATATGATGGTAGTGTTACTTTTCAACAGCTAAGGACGGTTCTGATAGCCTGTCACCATTTTCACAACATGAATTTGGGAAATGCAGTGTGAAGCTAGTTAAAAGCCTCTACGCTAAAGTTAGAAACATACAATTATTGTTAAAAGTTCAATACCTTATCATGAATAGGACTGTTTAAAAGTTAAGATACCTTTTCAAAAAATTATTAGTGTTATTGGTTGTACGTGATCAAATTTCACTGCATCAGCTATCAAACCCTTTTTAACAGTAGACAAAAGCAAGAATATAACCACCCCTTCATGTCAGTGCCAAGTAAAATAAATCACAGGGCTATTTAAAGCCATTGTTCTGGGGAAGGTTTAAAATGAAAGAATGTGAATGTCTTTTGAGATACCAGCAGGTCATTCATTGTATTGGAATGCATGTGCCTAAATCTGAAGTTATAGGGGCCATTTACTACTACTTGTAGTGGTGTATTAACAGCTCTTAAAATGGGAGAATCAAGTCAAATGACGGACTGTAAAACTAAAAAATTATTCACATTCACAATATTGCAATGGCCAAAATTTGTGTCAGCATGTATCTGACTAATACCAATTTAGTTTGGACTAGGGTATTAATCCTTGTGTCTAAATTCCCCATAGTTTGAAAGTGGCACAATGGATTAACTTCAAAAATACATTTCATTGTCTCATCTATTTATTAATTGCAAGTGAATATTATTCTCAGTAGGAAAGTGTATAAATTTACATCATATTAATATGTTATGATTTTTATTCAACAAATAGCCCATGTCTGGTAATAAGCCCACTTTTGCTGTTTAGCAATATACATGTAATAGAATAGAAAATATTTCCCTAACTTTAAATATGAGTATGTTGGCCACGGATGGGCTTTAAGCCTTAGCATGATGAAAATAATATTTATAGTCACATTCATGCAAGTTTTATTGTATTTCAATACAAGTCAACAGCATTTTAAAACAAACTATAAAAGTTCTAGCCATAGAAATAAGGCCAAATAATCATATCAAGCATAAAACAGAAAGATTAGATTTTTAAATTAGTTCAATTATTTTTACCTCTGTTTATTAGTATATGATCAAGGGTAGTAATTTAAACATTCAAATGTCTGGAAAAATGTGTTGAATTTATCATCGTTCAAGCTTTTCCATGCTGTTTTTTTTTTTTTTTTTATTATTTATCCTTTTTATCCAATATCTAAAGAATCATTTATTTTATATCAAAGTTGTTTGGTTGTTGTCACTGTTTATCAATGGTATGACAATTGAGTTGCCTGTCAGTGCATCACCATTGCAAGGACTTTACGAATATACCTAGGCAAATGTAATCTCTTATTCTTTTAATTGTGGGAAACATGCAGTTTTCTGAAATGGTCACGTAATTAAGACTGGGTGTATATGTTATTAATGTTATACTGCAATCAACTGAGGCTGACAGCAGTGTTAGATCTAGAATCCTATTTCAGTCAATTCTAAATGAACCATAATGTCACTTATAGTCATAAAAGTGACAACTCAATAAAACTATCAAAAGATGTTTGTCCCATCAACAAAATAACATTTCTGAAAGGGATACAAGATTGCGTAACTGTGCCCTTTAATTCTGTTTAATGGCTATAATATCATCCTATTTTGCCTTTCAGTTATATCTACAGTATAAGAAACAATGACACAAATGTAAAGCTGTAAATTTCAATGATTTTAGAATTAAATTTTCTGGCTTAGTTAGTCTATGCCAAACGTAAGTAAATGAATTATTCTTGGATAAATTTACAGTAAATTTACTTAATCGGTAGATGATGAGCACGTGCAACATATCATACATTCTAATTAACTTAAGATTAATTAATTTGATAATTAACTGTCATGTATTGCCCATGTTAATCATCAACATCTGTAATAATGGTGGGGACTACGTACCTCCTCCCTAGCTAGTGGGATCCACGTATCCAGAAGCAGCTTTAGTCGGCGAATATGATACTTCTTGGTCGTTTTGATGGCAATAAATATGTCATCAATTTCTGTCCTTCTGTCTTTCGATTTTAAACTTGGTTTCGTTTTTGGATTTTTTTCTTTTTCGTCATCCTTAACAGTTTCTACTGACATTGCATTTCGTTGTTTCCTGGACAGTTCAGTGTCCAAGAGTTGATCAACAGGTCCCACGACGCCATGTTGTTTCTGTCGAAAACTTTGTCCCTGTGCTGCTAAACTTTTTTCGAAGTTATCATGAAAGAATAATACAACCGAAAAGATTAAAACAGACAAACATACTGCGATTTTTATACCTTTCCGAAGAGAACACCTCATAACTTTTAAAGGGTGCCTTCCCAAACATCTGTGATCGAGAGCGCTTACATACCGACACACTCGCTGACACTGTCTCCTCTGTTCTCTGTTTGTGAGTAAACGAAGCCGAAAACTTTTCACACGGTGGTTTTCTAAAAATAACTACACATTGTGATATAGGGTCATATGGGGTCAAGGGTGAAAGTTTCAATTTCCGGAAGTTTTTAGATTTTCTGACCATGCGCAATAGAATCCTCGTTAACAACATCCGCACATCACAAGATGGCAAGTGACACTTGGTAAGAACTAAGAGTAATTATCAGCTCATTAATTTAAGGAGTGATATTAATTTATTTAATTTGTCACACTAATTACGTATTAATATATTCTATTCATTATATCACAAAAAAGAGTAACCGTTGTATGAGTTATGTTCATTTCAAACTCCTCAGAATCGGGAACCACCCGGTTTCAGATTTAGAAAATTGCACAGAAGAGAAGTACCCCGAACAAACTCGATTGGTCCAGGCACATGACTATCACTGCACTTTCCATAGAGGAATCTTTCATATTTAGTGATGTGCATTTTTCATTTGAGTATATATTAATTGTGAAGTAATTAGACTACTGCCTGTAGTTCTCGGGTACCAGCCTCTTAATTAGTACGAGTATATTGACAGGCGAGGCTGACACATGTGTCTAGGTTTAGTTTTACATATTTCTTGGCAACTTCAGCAGGATGAGGCATGGCTTGTATACTCATAGCGATATCAATTATGTTTTAAGTAGCTAGTCTAGTCTTGAATCTTGAAGGAAGATTGTGTAGTAGTTGCTTGGTCACGTGGAAGAAAATTCCAGAATGGGATAGTTCAAGGGAAGAAAGATTCTTTGTGTGCAAAGATTTTATGATAGCAGGTTTGGAAATATAGAGAGTCATGTAGTGCTCTGATTTACGTAAATGATGTAAAATTGTCAATCAAGTTTGTGTAATTAACTTAATACAGTAGCTAAAAATTAAATCTACATAGGATCAGTTTTGGCTACTACATAAAATGTCACAAAAATCATTGTCATGTCACATGTCACAAGCTTCTGTAGTTGGAACAAAGACAAGAATGAAGACTTGAAACTTATCCAGAGATAAGAAAGCAAAGGCTATCCTAAACAACTCGTAGGGCAGGTAATAGTATGAATAAGTAAGAAATGAAAAGGAAACAGTTTGTTGTTATAAATTTAACCCTCTCATTAACAAACTGATCAACAGATAGAGACATGTATCATCAAACAGTTCAGAAACTGAAGTACATGCTATATAAGACCTAAATCTGTACAAAATATGCTTATTAAAATGGACAGGGTACAGTACAATCCAATCTTTGGGCAATCACCCAAGTGGTAAAAACTGTTGTATATGCAGCCATGTGCTTATCTGAGGACAAAGAAACAGTGTGGTCTCAAGATCTGCAAGACTACCTTCATCCAAAAGGAATACTACAGTAAGCACTTTACTAAACAACACCCTGGATACATGGTGGAGCCAGAAATCACAACTAATACCACCAGGCAAGATGCAGAACCAGATACAGTTTAGCAGAAGTATAGACCAAGAAACAATTAGATCAGGTGAAGTTTAAGATTGTCCCACCAAGGACTTTTGGACCTGTTTTGATATTTAAACCATTGATGAAGCCTTGGAAATGCTCAAGGTGGATATACAACTTAGCAATGCTGGCATAGTCTTCTCCAGCTCTACCCACCAAAGTATCAGAAGAGACTACAAAGAACTTGGCTACCTGTCCTAAAGCATCAGCACATCTTGTCTTAATGAAAAACATTAACAATTTCAGTTTTGATACAACACCAAGAAGTAGCAAGGCATTGGCTCTCCTCCTTCTATTCTAAAGTATAAAGATTTACCAGGTTTTAGAATGGCTATTGTCGTATTGTTAGAAAAGAAATATGGTTAATTAATAACTTTGCATTGAAATAAAAGCTTAGATTTCTATTTAAGCAAGTAATCATTTTTCAAGGTAATATTTGATTTGTCCAAATTTGACCAGAAGCATTCTTATGTGAAGGAAATTCAGTTTTGTATAAATGTTGGGTCTCTGCTCCCTGGGTCTCTACTCCCTGGGCCCAGCGATGCAGGCCCAAGAAGGAAAATCTATCAATTTTCCTTAAAATCTATCTTGTTCTTTAGAAATAGCAGGATATTGTCCAAATTTGGTCTGAAGCTTGCTTGGGTGTAAAATCTATCTTGTTCTTAAGGAAGGACAGAATATTGTCCTGAATCATTTTAAAGCATGCGTAGGTGAAGGAAAATCAGTTTGTATAAATGGTAGGCATCAGCTCCCTGGGGCCTGAGATGCAGGGCCCAATAGAGAAAATCTGTCAGTTTCTTTACAATCTATCTTGTTTTTTTTTCAGGAATCATAGGATATTGTCTAGAATTGGTCTGAAGCATGCTTGGGTGAAGGGTAATCAGTGTTCGGGAATTTTAAGCTGTATCTGTGGGGTGTGAGGCTCATCATGGGAAATGTTTTCCTTCTAAAGAAATTTAAAGTTTTGTGTTATTAACTTAAATATCCAGGCAAGCAATACAGGCCTTCTGGGTCTCATATTTTGAAATAATTTTGAACATATGATTTAATAAGAGCTTAGACAATAAGATATACTGCATTCTCAATCTGATTCACACATACAGATACACCCTCTTTCACACACATACACACACAGTTATTATTGGCATCCTTATTGAAGCAAGATTAATTCTTTTTATAAAGGAAAGAAAGAAAGAGGGTGAAAAAAAGGTATGAAGTTGATTTCATTTCTATATTGGTAAGTTTGCTACCAAAGTTTAATATTATATTTTTTTTCTATATAGAGAAGTGAGAGGTAAGAAACAACATAAGTATGGAAAAAAATCTTCAAAGAGAGATGCAGAAAGTAACATAAGAAAGTTGTTATTAGATACATATTTTGGCAAACTGTCGGGCTTTAGTCTTTATTATTAAATATCAAGTTGTATGCAATTTCTCCACTTACCCCATGTATTAGTAAATGTTGCTTTTCCAAGATCATTTTGTACATTTGTTAGACACTTCTGTATGCTGTAATAACTTTTTATGCTACCGCCCAATGAATTTATGTTTAAAGATTTGTTCAGACATCTGGTTCTATAAATGTACTGTTCAATGATGAGAATGACTATATTGTCAACCTTAGGATTAATACTATTATTTGTGAACCCAAAAAGGAAGGAATGTATTTTTTTATTGAAAAAGTACTATAAAATGCACTTAAATGATTTTCATATCTTTGTAATAAATTTTGCACTTCCTGGCATCCCCAAGTCAAATGAATTATTGTTTCACTTTCAAAGTTACAGAAAGTGCACATAGGATTAACAACTATTCTAATCTTGAATCACTCAGTGTTTTTGGTATTGATAGGATGAGATATGCAATATTGAATCTTAAAGTTTAGTACTTTTTGTACTATTTTTGGAAATTTGTGTATTTCATATCATTCCCCTTCAGCCAATAAAATCTGTTCATGCCATTTTAATTGACCAGTGGCTACAGTATATGTTTTGTTTAAAATGTTGTAAGAGAATTCTGGATCATTGAAACTGTTGAGGAAAGTCTGTATATCTTGATATTACTTCTTGGACCTGAAGAAAATTGTATACAAGTGATATTTTTGTGAAAGTTCTTCAAATGTAAAGAAAGAATACTGTCTGAATCATTTAGGAGATCAGCAATTGTATGTATTCCTGCTCTATACAATGATTTGTAGAAAATAGGTTTACCTATATCTTTATTATTCCAAATGCATTTCAACAAGAATTATCTTCATTGTAATTCTTTTATTTGAGTTATTTAATTTGTACTAGGCAATGAAAATATCCTTCCATATATTATTTGTACATAAGCTACTACATTTTATTCATACATGGATACATGTTTACACTACCAATACATGATAAAAGATCTATATCAACATTCTCCTTTAAAATATGTTTCTGTATCCTTTTAGTGCTTTACAATCTTCTCACCCATCCTTGTTTAAGAGAGTTTATGAAAGCATTTAAATTTAACATTTTCAAGCCACCCTTACAATAATCACTTTGTCAGCTTTATTATTCCATAAAATTCAAATAAGAAGGCATTAATTTCCTTTATCACCTTGTCACATGGATTTGGAAGAGATATAAATAAGTGGTTAAGTAGGGATATCATCAGTGATTTCATGATTTGAATTTCCTTTCCTTTTCTTCCATGTAGAGATTAAACTGTTTAGCCCACCATCACAATTTTTGTTCTTGCTATTTCTTAAAAAGTAATGGATAGATCTTCCTCAAATTGCATATGTAGGTTCCCCTTGGTCCCTTGTTGTGCCTGTTTGATTTTGGAACTGATGAAAAAAACAAAATGGTTGACAGCCATCTTGGATTTTTGTCAATGAAGTCGGTTATCGCTATTTCTTGAAAAATAAGGGATGTATCTCTCTCAAATTTAATTTTAGGACTGATCACAAAATGGCTGAAAGACGGCCATCTTGAATTTTGATTTTGAAAGTTTATTATCACTATTTCTTGAGAAGTACTGGATAGATCTTTCATAAATTTCATATATATTTTGATCTTACTAAGATGTGCCTATTTCTTTTCGATGCTATTATCTGAATGCCACTGACTTTTTAGAAATCTCTCCATCTTGCTAATTGTAATGGAATATGGAATATGGAATACTACCTACCACTCTTCTCCTGTTGTACTGAACTCTTTATACACGGACCCAAGAAATTCCAGTTAGGACCTACATGTACCAGCCATACCTGCGATACTTGGACAATACCTACCACTCCAGCTTCAAAATAATTACCAGGATATATGTTACCAACCATACTCACTCTCAGGATATCCCACGAAACTATCCGATGCAAGGACCTTTCCTTCTTAGGGTTATATCTTGACTGAATATTTACAATTTTATGATATTGGCTGCTGTTCCTGACCTAATGAACTCTACTTTTCACTGTTGAACATTATTACCATTCATTGTTTTTATCTGAAGTTTTTATGCTTGACATTTATATACCAATGCTCTAACCCTACCTTATGTACTAATTTATTATTCATCATAGACTATCTCTATTTATATATTATACTGACTCTTCTTTAATATTTATACTTCTTATAAGTTCTTCATATTATTTCTACTTATACTCTAGCTATCATTTTTACGCCAACTATCATTCTTCTACTGTGTTGTTTGTTTACTACTTCCATGGCTACACTATGACGTCACAGTATTGTCCATTGTAAAGTCACATGACTACTATTGTTATTCACTATACATCTTGCATCACCATGTAACAGGCAGACCAATAAAGTGTGCCCTGATGACGGCCTGCCTAGCAGGCCGAAACATGTCGGCAGTCACAGTATTACTACACCTGGCCTCAGCTGTTGTGCTCTTCCTACTATTTTGATAAATTTCATATGTAAGTTCCACATGGTCCCTAGTTGTGCCAATGTAATTTTGGGACTGATCAGAAAAACAAAATGGCCGACAGATGCCCATCTTAGAATTTGACTTTAAAAATTCGTTATTGCTATTTTTGGTTAGTACGTAATGGATCTTTTTTTAAATCTCATAGGTAGTTTCCCCTTGGTCCCTAGTTGTGCCAAAATAATTTTGGGTCTGATAAAAAAAAATGAAATGGCTGACAGGCAGCCTTAATGTATTTTAACTTTTGAAATTTTGTTATTGCTATTTCTTGAGAACTACTGCATAGATCTTAATGAAAATTTCATACATAGTTTACTTTTAGTCCCTAGTTGTGCCAGTGTGATTTTAGGACTGATCAGGAAAACTCAATGGCTAAAAGGCAACCATCTTGGATTATGACTGTCAAAGTTTGCTATTACTATTTTTTGAGAAGTACTGGATAGATCTTTCATAAATTTCATATGTAGGTTCCCCATGGTCACTAGCTGTGCCAGTTTGATTTTTGGTCTGATCAGAAAAACAAAATTGCCGACAGGCAGCCATCTTGGATTTTGCCTAGTAAAGATTGTTATTGTTATTTCTTAAGAAGTACTGAATGGATATCTCTCAAATTTCATATGTATGTTTCCTTTCATCTCTCCTTGTGCTTGTTTGCTTGTCGGACTCATCAGAAGAAACAAAATGGCTTACAGGTGGCCATTTTGGATTTTGCATTTAAAAATTATCATCTCTATTTTTGCAAAGGAATGTTCAAATTTCTCTTATTAAGAGCAAAAACAGAGAAGAGAAAAGAAGGAGGGAAATCCAACCTTTTCAAAGAGAATATAAAGATCAAACAATGGTGGGCACCAAGATCCCTGTGGTTAATTCTACAATTTGCTTATCAAAATTTAGTTTAGGAATGATGACAAAGCTCACATCAAATTCAATTACAAGTAGTGTAAATTTAGCTTTCCCCAAATTAAGATTCTGATGCCAGAAAAGTGTTGTATGTACACTAGGATGTCAAAATCTCAAAACTTTCTGTCCAAATTCCCTGTATAATACTCTTTTTCCTTAAACAAATTGCTAAAATTGCTTCTGGGTCGCCTTGACAACAAGAGGTTTTTAGTTAAAAGAATGGAGATAAATCCCCCCCCTCCTGATGTTGTTGATGTAAAATTATTGTGTTTTGTGTCAAACCATTTTACAAGAAGAAACAAGTCGAATGCTTTTTCAAAATTGACCATCAAAATAATTGTGGGAATATCATTTTCTTTAGTGAATTTCATAATATCATATTTAGTAAATGTGTATTCTCTCCACTATATCTCCCTGATCATATCTTTGGTAGTTGAATTAATCAATAACAATGACAGAGCAATGGTTATGTAGTTTAGATCAAGTTGAAGTCTCTACAGTTATGTGATGACTGAACAGGGAGAGCTTTAGGTCCATTTACAAAGATCATCAACTGATAAAGATTTTGATTGTCATCCTTGTTTCTAGGTTGACGGAGTATGACAGCTGTGCCAGGCTGGGACAAAATCTGATGGTGAAAATCAATGACAGAAATAAACATAACAGAACCAGTTCTACATACACCAAGGTACAGTGTATAAAGCCCATTAACTTTGTAACTGATAGCTTTGTTTTTATTGATTTTTAGAGGTTCGTTGGAGGTTAACGGAGATTCATGTTGCTTTTCATTATTTTACCTTTAAAAGAGCTCCACTTTTGCTTCAAAGTTTTAATTTCATCATTCCATACCCAGTACAAGTCTAAGAAACACTGATATAGATGATATGCATCATCTCCTGACAACATAGTGACGTTTTGATTTTATTTTGCATTATAACATATGACAGGGATATTGAGTAACGTTAAAATTGACTTAGATTTTTCACTAAACGGAACCTTTAATTGGCATAAATGTGATACCAAATTGGAAAGAGCATTGTTTAAACCATTCAAATAGTACTGTCCATATGATTACTTTTCATCATTCAATTAAAAAAGAACGATTTGGTAAAACCATGAAATGAGGTTACAGCAATATATGCATGAAAATGACGTATTTTTTAAATTCATCATGATTAAGGTGGATGCAGATATTCAGATTGTGGGATGTGTTCTGTGTATTGATAACACATTTATTTCCATTTCCATATAGGCAACAAGGTCGACATTGATGTTAACACTACCCAAAAGGATTGGAACTCTTTTGTGTTCTTAATACACGCGTGTATGACAACGGCTATAGCAACACATAAAAGTTGTGTCTATTCAGTTACATAGAAATCCTATGAAATCCATTCCAAAACGCACAGAGATGCTGTTTAGATACTAGAAATATGCTCTCAGTTCAAGTATATAACAACAACCTGCATTACAGATTTATAACCTTGTTCTCGGTATATCCGATCTAATAAACAGAACATAACTGCAGTCATAAAGACAAGTCAATTGGCTTCTGGATAGGAAATCGCTTTACTTATGGTTTTACTGTAGTCAAATGTTAAACACACAACACATATATGTATTCATGCGAAAGTATTGTTCATTTTTATCTTTGTATTCCAAGCCATAATGATGAAAATAAGATTTGATGTATAATTATGCAACTCTACTCAACCCATCCACAAAACTACCATGTCATAAACATTGAAACGTCATGGATTCAGGCATTTATTACATTACACACTTTGCATGATTTCATTTATGAGCAAATTTTCAGGGAACAATATAAACATACATGCTTATTGTGGGGTCCCTTTACTAACAACAGAATGGTACCAAGATTTTGCTCCAAACTCTCTGTCTCATTATAGAACTATGAAAAATATACCAATATAATCAAAAAAATGATTTATAACATCAAAAAACATGAGATAATTTTCAGGATTATCCCCCTTAATCAAACCGATATGTTTTTTGAAAAGATAATTGTAAAGTAATTTCATATGCAGAAGCACAATATAGTATTAGTTTCGTTTTTGGGTTGTTCCAGTAATGTTTTCTAAATGTTAAATTGTTAAAAATATCTTAAGGAAACTTGGATCACTGAGTGTAATTGTGGTATCTTAATTGTTTTTTGGTGAAGGTTGTAAACTGTTAGATATAATTCAATGGTTAAAGATTATTGTTGTATTGAGCTTTATATCAAACTCCACTTTAAGGTGAAATGTTAAATACTATAGGGTCGCAAACTTTTGCACTATAGAATTTTCGTTATTTACATTACAACAAGAGAGCTAAATCTTAACAGTTACCATCTCTGAGAATATTGTCATTGTGTGACTCCTAAGTCTCAAATATACCTATGCATGTACAGTGCTTTGTTATAAAGTTACTGACCGTCACAATAATGTAAAAATTGGAAAACAGTACTTTGTTCATAAGGAAAAAATGTCTGAAATATGTTTTATATGTTTCCAGCTAACTGCCCAGATACGGGTGTCCATGAAACAGTTCACCACTGACCTCAACAAGCTGAAGCAGCAACTGATCCGTGCCTCATCCTCCTACCACATGTATCCTTACTAGTCGTGTTGACTTGTTCCTAGTATCAGTCCAGTGATTGATATAAGGGCATGTAAGAGCTACAAGGGTAGGGACAACAAATAGCAACCTTTTGGGGAAAATAGGTATTAAGTCAAAAACATCCCAAAAAGCGAAATCAGGCTGGAACCATGATTACAAGACACCCTGGAATGAACAGAACTATACAGGATAAGGATGTTGCGTGTTACTTCTCTTTTTGTCATTACCATCTATATCCTACAATAAGTCTAGTCAGCAGATGTACGTATTCAGTCTTGAGGTCATGAGATTGATTTATTACAGGGTAATGAATTAGCATTTGTTTTATATTTCTACCAAATGACTATGTATGGGTGGGCATTAATATGGATATATATGGGTATGTTCTTTTGTATTATCACTTGGAAGTGACATGCTACTGTTATCAGATTTAGTTACTGTCACAGCACTCTGCTGAATGTAATATGGCCCAGTCAAGTGTCATGCTGACATGTCCAGTTTATCACCTATCAGAGTGTACAGTCATGACACTATAAACGTGTCCCTGAGTGACCCCATCATCCATAGACACAATATGATAATGACCTTGACTATTGGGAGGATGTTAAACCCCAGAAAAAAACCTTTTAAAACCAAAAAACTGCTTTATATAATAATCTGAAATTATGTAATAATTGATCTGTTTTTATCCATCCTTTTAAGCAGTGATGGCAAAAAAGTGAAATCTCGTTAGATTACAACAGTATTAACTCAACCCTCTGATGGTCAAAATTAGCTACAATTTATTTGAACTTGACCAACTCAGAACTCAGAGAGAAGTGGAACGTCGACAAATGATGACTGATAATTTAACAACGAAAGAGAAACAGATTGAACAAGCATTTCGAAATGAAGGAGGAGATTCTAGGTATGATGTGAAATGTTTTAAGTTGCTTTAAAAGATAACAAAACTTTTAAACTGTCTTTTAAGAAACAAAGAATAATAATATTTAACAAATTTTCTGATTTTATCACATTTAACTTTAGAGAAACTTAATGTGTTTGTATGAATTATAACTGTTTCAGGTACTCACTGATGGGATCAGGTGCAGACACGTTTGGAAGCAGTGATCCCTGGGGGATGAGGGACGATCCTGAGGAGTATCGTGACATGTCTAACAATGATCTCCGAAATCAACAACAACAGGTCATACAAGGTCTGCCAGCATATTATTGCTCACTGTTGTATATCGATTAGGAAACTTCTGATGGACTCTGTAGACTTGCATTAATTAAAAAAGCTCTGTAAATACTTTCTGAAGCATAGGATTAACATCCATGTACACATTCATGTATTACTCCATGTTGAAGTTATCATGTATGAATTATCTCCCTTTGACTGGTGTTTACAGTTTATTAAAGACAATAAGGATGTAAGGACTACACTTAATTGTAGAATGTAAAGTCAGGCTTGTCTTATTTCAGAACAAGATCGAGGATTGGATGCTCTCTCCAGTGTCCTGTCCAGACAGAAGCAGATGGCTATTGACATCGGAGATGAAGTGGACAGTCAGAATGGTCAGTTTTTTTTAAAATTTGGAATCAATTTTTTATATATATATTGCTCATTTTGTACTTTTTCCAACAGCGAAGAGGTATATAAATTGTCCACTCATTTTCTATGCATGAAAATTGTAAGGAAAGTGAGTGATTTTTGTTGTGGAAAAAGAAAAAATGGTAGGTTGGTGTTGATTGCGAATAGAAAAGTGGACATTGATAAGTCCAGACTTGGACCTTACAGTAATATTGTTGTGACAGTATTCTGATGCCAGCTACATATTTGTATGTACCTGATGCCAGCTATTTATCAGATGTCAGCAGTTTTACACCTGATGACAGTTATGTACTTGGTTCACTGAAAGATATTGCTATCCATTGTAAATTCGAGACTACCTTGTTTGGTGTACATGTTATTAGCCATTAAAGTTTCTTCATGTGTTTATGTTTTAAAGTTTCTCATATAAAAAAAACAAACTTATAATCCGTTGTGAAGGCAATAATACTTCTCGATGTTATAAAATGGACGGAGTCAGATGTGTGTTGTTATATAAAGATATAAAGAAACACTTTTTTTCCACATTTAAATTATAAATCCGTATGTTCATACTTGCTAAAAACACATACTACAATTCAAAAGATAATACAAAAATGCTAATGAGGTTACATTTTCACCAAATGATTTTCATATGTGATTTTCATTGAATTACAAAATTCACATGTTTCTTTTTTTTTCAAAAGTATGATTCTTGGTGTTTTTCAGCCTTGATAGACGATATTACTGATCATACAGACCGAACAGGAGAACGCCTGAAGAAAGAGACTAAACACATTCGTATAGTAGATAGGAAATCCAACGCATGTTGTAAGTACATAGTACTTGTCTTCAGACCTCTTTTGAAAAGAAACATTAGATGTTGTATTGAAAATCAAGTGCTGTTAAAACTTTTGTTCATTAACAGGAAATATCAATATCTGTAATTTCTTGTACTTCAAATACTGCACCAAAGTAAATGGTGTACATTTTACAGGAATCACGAATACTTCCTGTTCTTTGACAGAATTTGGACAGGATAATCCATACAGTAAAATGAAAGTTAAATGATGTGATCACTGGCTTTTGAAGTTTTTCTGTTGCAACTCATTTTTACCCTCGTCATTTTTCCAATCTAACTACTTTTATAGGCCTGAAATTCAATCTTATCATTTTGTAAGGGTTTAGTAAAAGATCATTCACATCCTGCCCAAGCAACAGCTTTTATGACTTTAATTGGAGGAGTGTGGGCACATTGAGTATTACTCATGTTTTTGTGTCGCTAGCATCCCATTTGGATCCAGTTGACATACCAATAAATAAGCAGAAACTATGTATCCCAAGCTGCTTGTGATTGCTTCCTAATTCAAAGTTTGTATTATGGTATATTGTGTAAGTATATTGAACTAATTCCTACTGTTTTAGGTTACTGGGTTGTAATTGTGCTGCTGTTCGTCGCCATTATTGTTGTGGCAGTCATACCAAGTAATGGGAAGGCTTGACAGAGGAAGTAATAGGTAAGTTAATGTTTAACAACACCATAATGGAAAGCCTTGAAAGGGACAGACAAAGGTAAGTTAATGTATCACAACAAAGCAATGGGAAACTATGACAGAGGCAGTCATAGTTAGGAAGAATGTTTCTAAATGCAGTAATGGGAAGCCTTGACAGGGTCTGTCATCGGTAAGCTGATGCTTCACAACACAGTAATGGGAAGTCTTGACAGGGTTTGTCATAGGTAAGGTGATGCTTCACAACACAGTAATGGGAAGCCTTGACAGGGTCTGTCATAGGTAAGGTGATGATGCTTCACAACACAGTAATGGGAAGCCTTGACAGGGTTTGTCATAGGTAAGGTGATGCTTCACAACACAGTAATGGGAAGTCTTGACAGGGTTTGTCATAGGTAAGGTGATGATGCTTCACAACACAGTAATGGAAAGTCTTGACAGGGTTTGTCATAGGTAAGGTGATGATACTTTACAACACAGTAATGGGAAGTCTTGACAGGGTTTGTCATAGGTGATTTGATACTTTACAACACAGTAATGGGAAGCCTTGACAGGGTCTGTCATAGGTAAGTTGATACTTTACAACACAGCAATGGGAAGCCTTGACAGGGTCTGTCATAGTTAAGTTGATACTTTACAACACAGTAATGGGAAGCGTTGACAGGGTCTGTCATAGGTAAGGTGATACTTTACAACACAGTAATGAAAGTAACAGTAACGATTGTGCACCATGAAATATATATCATTTACTCTGTGAGTAGTTATGTGAATTGTTTTATGGGTAAGGTTCTTGCAATACTTGACAAGAACTTATAATAGTAACTGAATGGTACACATGAAAGCTAGGACGCCACAGAATACATAATCCTTTAAACTGATTTTGTACTGTGTATTCCTCTCTGTAACATCTAAAATTATTTTCTTAAAAATGTGCACACACATTAAAAAAATCTCATTTTGGTCTTATGGTTACTTACTAAAAATTTTCATTTATGATTTTCTGCAAAATATGTAGAAGATAGCATTTACATTTAAATGAATCCATATATATATGTGTGTATTTGAAGGTTAACTAGGCCAATGATTTCACCATTACATTGTATTTTCCTGGTTCATTTTCAGGAAGAATTTTTCAACTGTACCAGGTATATGTTCTAGATGAGTTGCAATATGACAATGTCCACAGAAGACTACAATTTGTTGATGGTTTTGAAATTTTCATTCTGACGGGACCATAGAATACTTGGAGCTAATTTGCTTGGATGAATTATGCTTTTAGTAAAACCAGAAATTGGTATGACTTGTTTAGAAGACGTCTAATCACATTTAATATTAAAGAAATATAGATGATGTGCATCAGTGATGGTTTGAACCAATATATTGAAGTTCACCATTAATGAGAATGGTTCTTACACTATACTTTGCAAAAATAGTTTTGACTTTCCTAGTTTGATACTAGATCTCAAAACAATCCATTATGTAACAGAATTCCAATACGAACACAGAGAAGTGTGTACTACTCTACATTTACCTAACATTGGACTATGGGAAGAACATGTGGTTATTGTGAGAGGGAAATGTTTCTATGACAGGAAATAAACCCAGAACCTGTTTTTGCTTGAGATCTTTTGAAATATGATACATCTTACTGATTTCAATGGAAATTTCCATTGAGGAAGAAGAAATTTTGATTTCACAAATATGTGATGACATAATAGATTAATTTTAAAGAATATTTGTTGGTAAAGAGACCATTAAACTATTCAGTAACTATCCTTTACATCCTAATAATCAGTGGACGATGATGAATGAGTGTGACATTTGTAAATTTGCAAAGAAGTTGAATAGCAAGGAGATGTTGAAGCCACTCAGTAACCTTCCTCCACACCCTCGTATACAGGTGGACCGCCAGGACATAGAGAGACATACTGTATGTAAATTTGTGAGGAAGTTTAATAAGGAGATATTGAAGTCATTCAGTAACACTTTTTCTCTTATTCTTTGTGAGGACTAAGTGGAATGGAGTGAAAGAAGAAAGATCATGAGATTAATTTATCTAGTGATGATGGTGAAAATATCTTCTTCTTTATGAGAATATACCACTGTATATGTATCACTGGGAGTTTGTAAATATGTACTGATCAGAAACATTCTTTGGTAAGCACAAGTCTTCTTATTTTTTTGTTTTTTTTTTAAATTTTCATTTGCTCTGTATCCCCCATTAATATAACATTTATTTCTTAAATACACATCAATTGTTGAATTGGAATATGCCATATTCTATATAATAGGGGCACCTGTCCTTGTAAATTCATCACAATCATTTTTCTGGGAAAATAGGTATACTTAACTACCAGTAAAACCCTTGAAAATGTTTAAATATCATTGATCGACCAATACAATAATCTTGGATGATTGTGTAATCTTCTAACAAAATTTCATATCTGTTACCAAAATTTACTATTTCAGCATATTTCATATAGAATCTGCCAAGTAAACAGTGCAGTTGAGCACACAATTTGCCTAATAGGTTGGAATACAATATGTTTTATCAGTACATGGACTTTAATTTCAGCACCATTCACTCTTAAGTCTTTGCACTGATTTTTGTCAAGTGTTAAGTGTAGTGGTTTCAAATAAAGATCTGATGTTGTGTATCATCACCTATAGGAATCTGCAATATGAGATATTGATATCATACAGATCTTACCATACCTATCTAGATTGAAATGGGGCTGTTATTCTCCTGTGTTTTTACCAAAACCAGAAAAAAAAATGATTAAACCAATATTTTTATGATTAAACTTGACTCAGCAGAAATATTATAAGACACATATGTAACAATATAACAGTTGTTTATACTCTTGAAATGACACACCTTGTTATGTATTAAATGTGGAGAGATAGAAACCTTAGAGTGTAGGCTTGCTTCCTGTGTCCATACCCACTGTTCTGAGTGGTATTGTGATAGCATAAATGATTGGTGCACACATGTTATATTGTTGTATATTTTGTATATTGCTGGAGATTAAATTATCATACAGACAATAATGTGTTTGGTTGGAATCTATCTGCTTATGGAAGCTAATACACACTGTGAGCTATCACTACAGAGAAGGGACCAGGAAACACTAGAGCAGTGTTAAAATTCATTTAGAATTGTGAGAAGTATGGTGTAATTTAAACTTCATCAGGAAGTAGAAGTGATGTAATGTAAACTTTGTGGTAAATTACATTTAGACATAGAAGTGGTGAAACATTAACCTCATTGACATATGGCAGAAGATTTGTGTATCTGGTGAGACATTGGGAAGTATGGTGTAACTTGTGATTTAATGAAATGTAGGAGAAATACCTTGTGTATCTTAAACTTCAATGAGCTGTGTGTTAGTTAAAGACCAAATTGAATGTTGAGAAATCAATGTTGAATGAAAGGCTAGTCTATGCCCCCTGGGATGGGAGGGGCATTGCCAAATAGGGGAAAAAGAGGTAACTCTTGAAATTCCTTCTTCTTTATTGAGATGCCTTGATTCTATCCCGATTTGATCTGAAACATACCTTGATGAATGAACCCAGTTTTATATTAACCAGGAATCTTGTCTCTCCTGAGGCCAGAGGTGGGGGGTATGACAGGGGACATGTAGTAAATTCTTCAAAGTCCCTCAGCTGAAATGTATGCAAGTTCACATAAATCTTCACAATAACAGCTATAAATGCTTTCAAACCAGCTACAGTATTCACCATTAAGTGCATTGCTGATATTCAATAAAAGTTACGACTTCAAATATACTCAACAAAAAAAGAAAGGTTAACATGTTTCCTTAGCGAATACCTGTAAATGAGTGAAAACAAAATGACGTGTGTGCAATATTAGAAAATGGTAATGTTTTACATTACAAAATCCAAGGGGGTTACCAAAATCATTCAAGCGTGAAAGTCTGTATTAGCGAAAGAGCTGCACGGGGTTTTCTGCGACTAACTTGTATCATCGCTTGAATTTCATAAACATTCAAACTGACAACTGTTCCTTAGATCCTTAGGACTTAGAAATCACCGAATCTTGCTATCTATCAACTTCATCATTATGCCCCGGCTGTCACAAGTACAGAGAGAAAGGGCTGTAGGCATGATCCAGGCTAGGGAGTCTCGCCGTCGAGTTGCACGGCATTTTGATCACAGTGTTAAGACAATTTGCCAGTTGGTAAGTCGTTTAAACCAAACTGGGTCAACATCCGATCGTTCCCGAAGCGGCCGACCCCGTAAAACGACCGCCAAGGATGACCGTCGTATACGATTGATACACTTGCGCAATCGATTCGTAACCGCAGTAGAGACTACAAGACATTGTTTGGGCGTCGTGTGTCTCCCCAAACAGTCCGCAGCAGGTTGAGGGCCTACCAATTGAAAGCGCGGTGTCCCTACACTGGACCCAATTTGTTGCGACGTCACCGTAATAATCGGCGTAACTGGACCCTTGTTCACCGTCGTTGGGCCTTACAACAATGGAACAATGTTCTGTTTTCAGATGAGTCCAGGTTTTGTCTGCAACACGGTGACGGAAGGCGCAGAATGTGGAGGCGACGAGGGGAGCGTTTTGCGAACTGCTGCGTCGCAGAACGGGACCGCTTTGGCGGCGGAAGTGTAATGGTTTGGGGTGGTATTTGTGGGGGACTCGTACCAGGCTTGTTGTGTTAGATGGCAATTTAACCGGCATTCGATATCGGGACGAAATTTTAAGACCAGTGGTTCTGCCATTCTTAAGACGCCATGGCGTTGGCGCCATTTTTCAACAGGATAACGCACCAGCGCACACCAGTCGCGTCAGCAGAACTTTCTTGCAGCAGAATAACGTACAGGTGTTAGATTGGCCGTCTAAATCACCTGATTTGTCACCGATTGAGCATGTCTGGGACGTTCTTGGGCGACGCGTGAGAGAACGTCAAAATCAGCAGTCAAACTTGCAGGAGCTGGCCTAAGCCTTGATCACTGAATAGAAAGGCATCTCTCCTCGAATTATCCGCCGGTTTACGAGTTCCATGCGACGACGTTGCAATGCTGTTTACTTCGCGAACGGTGGCCATACCCGTTACTAATGGTGTTACCTTTGAAATTGATCCCCAACGTCCTTTACAGTCGAATAAAATCAACTGAACGCAAAGTTTTATAATGAACCATGACTGCAGTTTTATCAGAATTGATCAATTACTTTATTCGTACATAATTGGTAAGGATTTATGAAGGGGTTAATTAATTAATCACAGAATAAAGTAGTGTTACCTTTCTTTTTTTGTTTAGTATATAAGATAAATGGTCAAAACAATTTTCATAGAGTCAATATTCAGTTTTATGAACATAAAAAGGAAAAGAGAAAAAATCCGAAAATAAAATGAAATTGGCAGAACAGTACAGAATGAAAAGACCTGTAATTTTTTAGAAGAATCATTGTGAAAGTTCTAAATCGATAATTAGAAAGAAGCTTAAAAATCCAGCAGTTGGTCTGGACTTGACACACTGATTCAGTATAATTAGTCCAACAATATTCACATTGGATTTTCATGGTTGTGGCTTATTATGGTTCCATTTGAAACTCTCTTATATTGTCATATTGCATCGTAGAGAATGCAAGTCAAATGGCAAAATTGTTAGTCTAAACTTGTTTCCAATTACATAATGTTGTTTATAGGCATGCTCTGAAGCACCAAGATATAGAGAAATCACATAGATGTATGTTACAGCCTCCGTGTAAGGCAAGTGTGAAGGGGATGACTACTTGTGTGTGATCTCTGACAGGCAAGATCAAGAATGCCTACAAGGTTGTAATGTTATCACACATGACAGGACAGTAGCAGTGTCCTTTTCATGTAAGTGTCAGTGTAGGTGTATATGTATTGTCACACCTGACAGGTAAACTGGAAAATGTTCACTCTGTGGTATATGTAATTCTGTTGTGGATCAGAAAGTATACGAACGGAAATATGTGTGGGTTTCTTTATCAAAATTATAGTTCTGAACCATAATGATACAGACTGGTTTCTTTTTGATATTAAAAACTATTTCTCTTGACCACTTTGTCATATCTCAACCATAAAAGCAATGAAGTACACTTGAGTTTTGGAAATGAGATAAACTGTGGTCCTTTGATGCTGGTAGATAAAGCAGTACGCGGTGATAGTTAAGTTTTTTTCTCATGAAACCTTGTTGCTTTAACTTCGCTAATGGTAAAACAATACAGGCACTATAGACCTCTTGTGTAATGTATGGAAGCATAAAACTGATATTACTGCATGCTATTTTCGTATAAAGTATTGGAATTTGAGTTCAAACAAAGATGTCAAGTACGAGTATATTAGTACACATGAGAAAAAATGGAATGAAAGTTAGCTGAAGCACACAATACTCCATTTGTTAAAGGCTTAAAATTTATCGCCTGTGTATCAGGGGGAACAACTCCAAATTAACGCACGAATAAGTCCGTTTCGGAAGCCGGATGACCAAACCGGGAAGTAATTACTAGGGTGATAGTGAGTCACGTAACGTCCAGTTACACGCCGGACGGGGTTCCCCTAAGAATACACAACACATCATGAATACAGGGCTTATCAATTTTTCTGGTATCACCACGTAAACAAGAGATTTTTTAAACTACTGATAGAACGCTATGGGGTCGACGTATGATCCACAGATCTGTTTTGAGGGACAACTGGTGAAAGTGACTGTAAGTAATCTTGTTATATCTTATACGTGCGATTGAACTACATTAATGTTCTCTAGTTTACTCGGATATTGGGGAAATGTGATTTATCACAAATTGATTTATCATTTCTATCTTGGTATGTTGTTGATTCTACGAACGGATCCGCCCACATCGTGTGTATATAACTTGTAACATTCACCTGTCGGTAGAGACACTTTCACACATATTTCTATTTAGGTTAGAAGTTAGCAGATGCCAAGCACAAACGTCTACTCTACAGGTCGCCAATTTACTTGATACGGTATTGACTTCTAGCTCATCCTGTAAGATATTCGAGGAAGGAAACATTATTTCCTGACTACTAAAATTGTTTTTGTCATCCGTGAATAACTTAACAGGTAGTAGATCACAGAACTATTGTAACTTATGACACTCGTCATACCTGTGATGTTAAAAGTACAAGAATCAACTGGGCCTGAAATACACATTGTATGGGAATGAGAGTAACACATATCTATTGTGATGATTATATGTTTCCATAATACCACAGGTTGTGAGTTTGTTACTGAACTTAGGCTAACCGTACTTGTTTGAAATAACGAAGTGCCCCTAAAGATAAGTACGGTTAAGTTTAAAAACCACAGAGTTATCAAATAATTTGCAGCTCTGCTGAAAGTAAGAGGCTCCTATTAAGTCTTGTAAATGTTATTTTTATGTTCCCCATTTAGGATTATCATGACCATTTTCCTTTGGAGGTCATTGAGAGCTCTCATAAACATTTAATATCTGTTGGAGCTCATAGATAACTCTCATGAATGACAATTTCTGTTGGAAATCAATGAGAGCTCACATTAATGTTAATATCTGTTGAAGGTCATTGAGAGCTCTCATGAATGTTTAAAATCTGTTGTATGTCATTGAGAGTTCACAAGAATGTTAATCTCAATTGGAGGTCATTGAGAGCTCCCATGAATGTTTAATATCTGTTGGAGCTCATAGATAGCTCTCATGAACGACAATTTCTGTTGGAAGTCAATGAGAGCTCACATTAATGTTAATATCTGTTGGAGGTCACTGAGAGCTCACATTAATGTTAATATCTGTTGAAGGTCATTGACAGCTCACATTAATGTTAATATCTGTTGAAGGTCATTGAGAGCTCTCATGAATGTTGATTCCTATTAGATGTCATTAATAGCTCTTATGAATGTTAATATCTTTAAGAGTTCATTTGGAGTTCACAATAACATTAATCTCTGTTGGAAGTCATTTAGAGTGCTCATGAATGTTAATATCTGTTTAAGGGCATTAAGAGTGTTCATGAATGCTAATCTGTATTTTAGATAATTGAGAGCACTCATGAATGTTAATATCTATTGGAGGTCTTTGAGAGCTCACATGATTGTCAATATCTGTTGGAGGTCTTTGAGAGCTGTCATAAATGTTAATCTCTATTGGAGGTCACTGAGAGTTCTCAAGAACAACATTTCTGTTCAGGTCATTGAGAGCTCTCTTGAATGTTAATCTCAGTTGGAGGTCATTGAGAGCTCTGTTTAATGACAATTTCTGTTGAGGTCATTGAGAGCTCTCATGAATGTTAATCTCATTTGGAGGTCATTGAGAGCTCTGTTTAATGACAATTTGAGTTGAGGTCATTGAGAGCTTTCATGAATGTTAATCTCAGTAGGAGATCAATGAGAACTCACATTCATGTTAATCTCTGTTGTAGGTCACTGAGAGTTTTCATGAATCTTATTTTCAGTTGTAAGTCATTGAGAGTTTTACAAATGTTATTTTTCAGATGGAGGTCATTGAAAGCCCTCATGAATGTTATTCTCTATCGAAGGTCATTGGTCATTGAATTTCAGATTGAAACGATACTCTTTTGACATGTTGATATTTTATTTGTTGTTTTGTGATATTTAGGTGTGACTTCTATTGATAAAGAAATCCTTGATATGATCATTGTCTCTGTTGAAGATAGTCAAAAGCTCTCTTACTGTAGATAAACACCATTTGAGGATACTATAAAACCTTACTTTTCACTGTCCTGTTGGTATTCCATATCTGTATATATGTGTATAGGTCATGGACGGTCCCCTGATTGTTTAAATGTCAATTGAGAGATCCTGAATATCCGAGTATGTATGACAATGATGATTTATCATGTACTTTTTGGTTGATGGTGAGAGGTATTATTTAGCATACAGTAGGCTTGACCATAACGTTAACAATACATTTATTGCCTGCATCTTGTTACTTAGTATCAATATTAATGGGAAGGGTGTTTCCTGGAGGATGTATAGTGAAATCCCATGTTACTCAAAAACCATGCATACTGATCTTACATGGAAATCAGTACAGAGAGATTTGAGGATATTAATGGCAGAGATGTTTACTAGGCATGATCAATACAGAGATATTTGAGGATATTAATGGGTGAGGTGTGAACTAGGCATGATCAAAACAGAGAGATTTGAGGATATTAATGGCAGAGGTGTGAACTAGGCATGATCAATACTGAGAGATTTGAGGATATTAATGGCAGAGGTGTGAACTAGGCATGATCAATACAGAGAGATTTGAGAATAGTAATGGCTGAGATGTGAACTAGGCATGATCAATACAGAGAGATTAGGGGATGTTAATGCTTGATAAGTTAACTAGACCTGATCAACACAATATGACCTGAGAGGTGTCACATCGAGATTACACAAGCTTTAAGTATTTTACAAGTATGTGTTCTTTATCACATATCTGACATAGAAGACATCATAGGAAAATTGTCCCGATTAGTAAAGAGAAGGCAAAAAATGTTCAGCAATAAGATGACATTTCTTACCTTGTCATAGAGAGATTATCATAGGTCTCTGGCTTATGTATGTAATGTAGTGAAGTGCAGTGTGATTGATTCTGTTTTAATTAGATTGAAAAAGTTTGGTAGAGGGCTTTTTAACAAAAGTTTTCATTACCTGAGAATCAGCATGATGGCATGAATTTTGAAAACATATTCATAAGATAGAATTCTTTGTGTAATCACACCATAAATGTCTCTGATATAATCTACTACACAGAGGTACTCCTGATTTTATTAGGTATTTGATACCTACATTTTAATATGTTATGATTTTCCTAATTGTTGTGTTCAAAGGTTCTAATCTTGTTTATTGTTGAGGTAGATCTGGCTTTTGTATGTGAAATGAAGGCGAATCCCGTTATGAGTGACTGGGTTTAGTTTTTGTGTTCAATTTGGATAATTAAAAAATACAGTGTATAAGTATGGGAACACACAATAGAAATAATAGTGTACATGGACATATCATTGCATAGTTTTGTAGAATGTGTTATCACAGTATATTGTGTTCAATACTTATATCTGTTGTTTCCATATATAATTTGATTGCAGATCAACAATCACATGTTAAAACTTCAGATGTAGACAAAAGTGAGTCAATAGATTGTTATGTCCTGTTTGATAGGATCTATATAGGGGAAGTGTGGCAGAGAGTAGATAAACCAGGATATTTATCTTGTCAAGTACTGATGTACATGTTGAAAATACTATCACACTTAAATATGAGCCTAATACATTATATCAGGTCCAGTAAGTACAGTACTTAGGAGGTTTTAAAATTTCATATATGCTGTACACTACGTTTCCCTCTAACTTCTCTGTACATTATCAATTTTGGGACTAATTACAAAGCTAAAATGGCCAAAACATAGCCAACTTAGATTTTGACAAGTTATTACTAACTATTTCTGTTATATAAACTGCCTGTGGTTATCGATCTTACCATATTATTTATCAATACGTCATATAATTAAGAGCAAATACATGTAGGAAAAACGATGCTGAGATCCTGATGCCAAGTGCCAGGGATGACATGTTTGGAATTTACTGTCAACAGAATTAAGTTGTTGACAAAATATTTTTTCATTTAAAATACTTCCATGGCAATATGTACATTACTGGTGTCTTGCATAAAAAGTACCCCCTGCTAAGAAGTACCTGTATACCAGTTACCTTTTATGAAGGAGGCACCTTTTATGCATTACACCGATATATATATATAAGGATATAAGATATACTTATTTATATATCAGAATTCAAATCGCTGTATTATTGCGCTTTATTGATTCGATTCACAGGTAAACTGAAAGCATTATAGTAGACCGGTTAAGAGGAACAATCAGTCTTTTAATTCAGGCAGCTAGCACTCTAGTTTATTGAACAGGAAGTAGAGTGTTAGCAAAACATGTCATTATACAGTGCTTATCAAAAAAATCTAAAATTGACATTTTGATATCTTTCATCACAATTATATGAATGTTTGGTGACTAGTAATATCAGTTTTAGAGCCCTTTTTAAAATGTTATAGAATAATGGTGTTTTAAAATTTGATAATAATTATGTGTTATTTTCCTGACATTGCTATGTCCATGATCAAATGTGTGGTGGATATAATAATTGAGCTTAAGGGAGCTGCAGACGATCATGTCAGCAGTCAACTACATCATCACCGATGTATTGGCAAATTTGTAATTAATGTATCAACATTTACATTTCTTTTGTAATACTGCACAGTCCTGCAGCACTTGTCACAGGGATTGTATTGGTACTTATTGTTCCTGTAACACCTGTCACAGGGATTGTATTGGTACTTATTGTTCCTGTAGCACCTGTCACAGGGATTGTATTGGTACTTATTGTTCCTGTAACACCTGTCACAGGGATTGTATTGGTACTTATTGTTCCTGTAACACCTGTCGCAGGGATTGTATTGGTACTTATTGTTCCTGTAGTACCTGTCACAGGGATTGTATTGGTACTTATTGTTCCTGTAACACCTGTCACAGGGATTGTATTGGTACTTATTGTTCCTGTAACACCTGTCACAGGGATTGTATTGGTACTTATTGTTCCTGTAGTACCTGTCACAGGGATTGTATTGGTACTTATTGTTCCTGTAACACCTGTCACAGGGATTGTATTGGTACTTATTGTTTCTGTAACACCTGTCACAGGGATTGTATTGGTACACTTATTGTTACGGTAACACCTGTCACAGGGATTGTATTGGTACTTATTGTTCCTGTAACACCTGTCACAGGGATTGTAATGGGACACTATTGAGGCCTGTGCTTTCTGTCACAGGGATTGTAATGTGACACTATTGGGGCCTGTAATACCTGTCACAGGGATTGTAATGGGACACTATTGGGGCCTGTAATACCTGTCACAGGGATTGTAATGGTACTTATTGTTCCTGTAACACCTGTCACAGGGATTGTATTGGTACACTTATTGTTCCTGTAACACCTGTCACAGGGATTGTATTGGGTAGTTATTGTTCCTGTAGTACCTGTCACAGGGATTGTATTGTTACTTATTGTTCCTGTAGCACCTGTCACAGGGATTGTATTGGTACACTTATTGTTCCTGTAACACCTGTCACAGGGATTGTATTGGGTAGTTATTGTTCCTGTAGTACCTGTCACAGGGATTGTATTGTTACTTATTGTTCCTGTAACACCTGTCACAGGGATTGTATTGGTACTTATTGTTCCTGTAACACCTGTCACAGGGATTGTATTGGTACTTATTGTTCCTGTAGCACCTGTCACAGGGATTGTATTGGTACTTATTGTTCCTGTAACACCTGTCACCGGGATTGTATTGGTACTTATTGTTCCTGTAGCACCTGTCACAGGGATTGTATTGGTACTTATTGTTCCTGTAACACCTGTCAAACGGATTGTATTGGTACTTATTGTTCCTGTAACACCTGTCACAGGGATTGTGTTGGTACTTATTGTTCCTGTAACACCTGTCAAACGGATTGTATTGGTACTTATTGTTCCTGTAACACCTGTCACAGGGATTGTATTGGTACTTATTGTTCCTGTAGTACCTGTCACAGGGATTGTATTGGTACTTATTGTGTAACACCTGTAACACCTGTCACAGGGATTGTATTGGTACTTATTGTTCCTGTAACACCTGTCACAGGGATTGTATTGGTACTTATTGTTCCTGTAACACCTGTCACAGGGATTGTATTGGTACTTGTTGTTCCTGTAGTACCTGTCACAGGGATTGTATTGGTACTTATTGTTCCTGTAACACCTGTCAAACGGATTGTATTGGTACTTATTGTTCCTGTAACACCTGTCACAGGGATTGTATTGGTACACTTATTGTTCCGGTAACACCTGTCACAGGGATTGTATTGGTACTTATTGTTCCTGTAACACCTGTCACAGGGATTGTAATGGGACGCTATTGTTCCTGTAACACCTGTCACAGGGATTGTATTGGTACTTATTGTTCCTGTAACACCTGTCACAGGGATTGTAATGGGACGCTATTGTTCCTGTAACACCTGTCACAGGGATTGTATTGGTACTTATTGTTCCTGTAACACCTGTCACAGGGATTGTATTGGTACTTATTGTTTCTGTAACACCTGTCACAGGGATTGTATTGGTACACTTATTGTTCCGGTAACACCTGTCACAGGGATTGTATTGGTACTTATTGTTCCTGTAACACCTGTCACAGGGATTGTAATGGGACACTATTGAGGCCTGTGCTTTCTGTCACAGGGATTGTAATGTGACACTATTGGGGCCTGTAATACCTGTCACAGGGATTGTAATGGGACACTATTGGGCCTGTAATACCTGTCACAGGGATTGTAATGGTACTTATTGTTCCTGTAACACCTGTCACAGGGATTGTATTGGTACACTTATTGTTCCTGTAACACCTGTCACAGGGATTGTATTGGGTAGTTATTGTTCCTGTAGTACCTGCCACAGGGATTGTATTGTTACTTATTGTTCCTGTAACACCTGTCACAGGGATTGTATTGGTACACTTATTGTTCCTGTAACACCTGTCACAGGGATTGTATTGGGTAGTTATTGTTCCTGTAGTACCTGTCACAGGGATTGTATTGGTACTTATTGTTCCTGTAACACCTGTCACAGGGATTGTATTGTTACTTATTGTTCCTGTAACACCTGTCACAGGTATTGTATTGGTACTTATTGTTCCTGTAACACCTGTCACAGGGATTGTATTGGTGCTTATTGTTCCTGTTGCACCTGTCACAGGGATTGTATTGGTACTTATTGTTCCTGTAACACCTGTCACCGGGATTGTATTGGTACTTATTGTTCCTGTAGCACCTGTCAAAGGGATTGTATTGGTACTTATTGTTCCTGTAACACCTGTCAAACGGATTGTATTGGTACTTATTGTTCCTGTAACACCTGTCACAGGGATTGTATTGGTACTTATTGTTCCTGTAACACCTGTCAAACGGATTGTATTGGTACTTATTGTTCCTGTAACACCTGTCACAGGGATTGTATTGGTACTTATTGTTCCTGTAGTACCTGTCACAGGGATTGTATTGGTACTTATTGTTCCTGTAACACCTGTCACAGGGATTGTATTGGTACTTATTGTTCCTGTAACACCTGTCACAGGGATTGTATTGGTACTTATTGTTCCTGTAACACCTGTCACAGGGATTGTATTGGTACTTGTTGTTCCTGTAGTACCTGTCACAGGGATTTTATTGGTACTTATTGTTCCTGTAACACCTGTCACAGGGATTGTATTGGTACTTATTGTTCCTGTAACACCTGTCACAGGGATTGTATTGGTACTTATTGTTCCTGTAACACCTGTCACAGGGATTGTATTGGTACTTATTGTACCAGTAACACCTGTCACAGGGATTGTATTGGTACTTATTGTTCCTGTAGTACCTGTCACAGGGATTGTATTGGTACTTGTTGTTCCTGTAGTACCTGTCACAGGGATTTTATTGGTACTTATTGTTCCTGTAACACCTGTCACAGGGATTGTATTGGTACTTATTGTTCCTGTAGTACCTGTCACAGGGATTGTATTGGTACTTATTGTTCCTGTAACACCTGTCACAGGGATTTTATTGGTACTTATTGTTCCTGTAACACCTGTCACAGGGATTGTATTGGTACTTATTGTTCCTGTAACACCTGTCACAGGGATTGTATTGGTACTTATTGTTCCTGTAACACCTGTCACAGGGATTGTATTGGTACTTATTGTTCCTGTAACAGCTGTCACAGGGATTGTAATGGGACACTATTGAGGCCTGTGCTTTCTGTCATAGGGATTGTAATGGGACACTATTGGGGCCTGTAATACCTGTCACAGGGATTGTAATGGGACACTATTGGGGCCATTTGATACCTGTCACAGGGGCCATGTTGGGATACTTACTATTTCTGATTTGCCTGTAAACAGGTTTAAATGATGGCTGTATGTTTTGTGTGTGTGTGTGTGACTTTCTACAGGTCATCAGACATCATTACTCATCACTACACACGAAGTATTCCTGGATCAGACAAAACTTTCTATTGTTTCGCATATGTGTATGCTTCATTTAAATACAGTTTCTCAGTAAATTCAGAACAAAGGACATACATAAAGTTTTAAAAAATCACTGACTTTGAAATCTTCACATAATGTGCATAATAATGGCATGTGTATCTTAATCATTGAGTTAGCCTTGACTGAGCAGATCAGTTAGGCCCATGATAAGTATAGCAATAGCCACACCTTGAGTTTACCCTTAGTCACATTTCCTTAGGGCTGACTAAAACATCTTGTGATCCTTTTACTCAGCAGTAAAATAGTTGTGGCAGATTTTAGGGGAATTCCCACTCATTAGTATTTAAATTTTCCCATTTTATATGTGAATTACACAACAAAGTGTACATTGGTTTCACATTAAGCTAAATTGTACACGACAATGATTTTACTCATGCACTAATTGGTATCCAATAGAGATTTCTGACAAATAGAACAGAAACATTCTCAGAGAAACAAGATCAAATATGAAGCAATATGATTGGAAGAATTATTAATGAAATCCATTTTATTTTAATCTTCATAAAAATACAATATGATACAGACTTTATGTTTGAACTGTTTTAAATCACAGACAAGTCATGGGTTTGATCATGTGTTTATTTTAACAGACAAACAGGGTAAGTAGATCATCTCTGATATCAGGAATGACCAGGAGATACTTTTCTGCAGCTAATTAAGGTCATTTCTGATAGTAATATCTATAGAATGACCAAGATATCTTTTCTCCAAACTGTTTGTAAAGGCATTTTTTTTTTCTGGAATGATCTAGGTATTTTTTCTTCAAACTGTTAATTAAAACCAGTCTCTTTTATCTGGAATGACTAAAATATCATTTATTCAAACTGTTTACAAAGACAGTATCTTTTATCTGGAATGACTAAGACATCTAAATTATTGAGGCCATCGCTTATATAATATCTCTTCTTAATTAAATCAATACCATCTTGTTCGTATCTAAATTGACCATAGCTATTATGTTTTCTGTTTCTTTTTTCCATCTTGCTGTATCTAAATTGACTTGACCATCGATATTATATGTTTTCTTTCTTTTCTTTCTTTATTTCTTTTTCTTTCTTTCTTTTGAAAAAAATTAATCAGTGACGTGATTTCTTTCTCACATAGATATAAAAGTCAATAAAATATGATATAACTGTTGTCATGAATGGTGTTTACTTCTCAATACTGTAAGAATGTTTAGCTTTTCTTGCCTGGTTTATAAATTGCAATGCATACATATATAAGGGACATAATTCAAACTTCGATGTTTTAAAGTTCAAGGGACTAAAACAAAACTTTGATACATCAAGATGAAATACAAAGAGAGATTTCATAAAAGAAAAAGTTTTTATTCATGAGAAAAAACATCATTATTAGGAGAAATTAACAGGAAATGGACATGGAGTACTTATGTTTACATTTCGCTTCAATAGTTACAAGTACAATATATTTGTGTATTTTAAGAATGGATTTAAAACAAAACATGATTTGTCAATGACTGATTTTTCATAGAAAGCAGTCCTTGAAAAAGACTTTGATACATCAAAAAGTGTTTGATTTATAAAACTTTTATTCATAATAGTGGTAAGTTAATCAACAGTGTTATATAAGGATAACATTCTGGACCGGTGTAGTATGATAAAGTGAAGCCTCTGGTAAAGTGAAGCCACTTTATATTTTGTTTTTCATTTGCTGTTTCATCACTAAATTCTTTATCAGTTTACTTAATTTTGTTTCTCAATACATAATAAAACAAAAACAAAAAGAGGGTGAGGAAATTTAGGGTGGGCCATGGTAAAGTGAATCATTTGTTTTCTCATCACCCTGATTCAATCATATAAACACATAGATAACAAAAGATATGTCTGAGGTGGGGAATCAGGGTAAAAAGAAAATAAATCCGAGAAAAAAATAGTGTTAAACTTCTCTTTACCATGGCCATGGTGAAGTGAATCCCCCCTGCCCCACCCTAAATTTCCCCAACCCAGACCTATTTTTTTTCTATTTGTGTGTTGATATTGAATCAGGGCAAACAGAAAAAAAAATTATGAAAAAATTAATTAGTAAGAAAATAGTGAAATGTATCACTATACCATGGCCTTGAAAAACTGGTTCAAAATCAAAGGTCAATTCCAAAATGATTGAAAATGAAAGATTTTTAGTGAAAATTTTCATAAGACAAGTGACAGGAATTATTATGAATCAGCGATCAGTCAATTTGAACTTTTAATAGTTCAAGATTATGGGTAAAGATTAAAGGTTAGATTTACATAATGCAAAAGGAGGATGTTTTGGTTTGGAGTTTTGATACAACATCGTGACTCGAGTCACTCTTTATATCACTACCCAAGCATAAGGGAAAAATTCAGAAATGCAGATTTTGAAGTAAGACCTTTTTGGATCGAAATATTAAATATTATACACAAAATTCTATTCAGTACAAAACATTGATATTTACAGCATTACAGGGTGTTTCCTGTCACCATTTTAAACATATTGTTTTGTCCATCAGATTTCTGTACTCAGTATGGCCCTTTGTTAGTTTAGTGATCACAATATCTAGGAATTGTCCCATACAACATTGTTGTAAATGTTATGAAATTGTACATAATAGCATTTCTAATCAGGAAAATGCTGTGTGATCATCCAGATCAAGGAATTTTTAAATAATGATCTGGATCTAGGAAATTTTAAGGAAATATTAAGGGACGGTCCGGATTAAGGAAATATATTCACAATATTCACAATAGCCCCGCTGTGAACCTTTGATCACTGCATTTGCATTTTTTTTTTTATTTCACTTTATGCAATCAGGTTAGAAATATGTTCTGAAATATGTTAGCATCTCAATTTGTATAATTTTATTTGCAGAAAAGTAAGACTACCCAGAGCCTTTGGTGTACTCTGGATGGTGAAAGTCTAGCTTTCTACAGAAATAAGGTAGGTATCACATAGGATATGATATATTGTATGATTAATTTATTTTGCCATATGCAAATTTTCTGATTTTTGCCATGTCATATGTTTTTGCCATTTAAGACCTGGAACTGCAAATACATTAAGTAACTTGATCTTTTAAAATTCCCTCATTCATTTTGATCATGCAAATCTTGTGGTAAAATTAACGAAAACTAGATGTTGGGGACAAAAACATTACCCATGTACAGTATAACTAAATCATTTATATCTAGCTTTCTGCTGAAATAAGGAGTAGATATCTTGGTTCACCAGACTAGTAACTCAAAAAAGTAATAATGGCGTATAAGTAAAGGAGTATTTATCTTACATAACTTTTTTTTAAAATGTTTTGATACAAAAAATCAGTATCTTTAAGATTTCTGTAATATCACATAACTACATGCACAACTACATAACATGCAAAGACAGATATCACTTGCAAGGTTGGAGTGTTAGTGAATGTAATATCTAATCTGGTATGTCTTCCTGGCATCATACCTGTGTAAGGTTTTGTTCCAGATCTGATAGAACAGACTAATCTACTGGCTTTTGAATTCTCCCATTGGGTTCATTTGACCATAACACATAGTCTCAGCACATCAAGTGTCTGTTTTTTATTCAGTTTGTTACTTTTAGCTCCAAACAAGTAATATGTATGCTTTGACAGTGACGATGTGAAAAATGACCTGAACAGTAAAACTGTGGAGTCCCTAACACCTGTTCAGAATAAATGTGCCTGTAAAATAATAAATTACATATAAGATGTATTTATACAGGAAAATGTATCCTTCATACATGTATTTATGGGTGATGGAAGTGTTTTTGTGGAGGTTTAGAAGGGTGTAAAGTAAATCATTATCTATAGTATTTGGAGGGTGGTACCACAAGGAAATAAAGTATATTTTATAGATCATGTCAAAGATGTTCTGACCTCTGTTTCTCTTATGCTCCTAGGAATGAATATTCACACCAGTTTATGACTGACTTTGTCCAAGTGGAAATAACTCTGAAGTTCTCTCAATTTCTATATGCCCCCTAAAACATTTTCAAAGGAGCATGCAGTTGCTGCCTTGTCAGTTTGTCTGTCCATGTCGGCACCTTAACTTTGCCCAAAGTTAAGCAAGGATCATAAAACTTGGTGTATACATTGGTCATACTAAGGGGATTCGTAGTATACCAAATTCAGGTCCTGCAATACCTTAATTAGGGAGTTGTTGCCCTTTGTTAAAATTTTGTGTCTACAGCATAACTTTAAATTGCTTACATTTAAGGTAGGATAATGAAACTTTGATCATACAAAGACAGTGTGCAGTGTTCCAATGTTAGGGCCTGCAACTCTCTTAATGACAGAGTTATTGCCCTTTGTTAAAATTTTGTGTCTACAGCATAACTTTAGATTGCTTACATTTAAGGTAGGACAATGAAACTTTGATCATACAAAGACAGTGTGCAGTGTTCCAATGTTAGGTCCTGCAACTCCCTTAATTACAGAGTTATTGCTCATTGTTAAAAATATCTTGTCTGGAGTATAACTTTGTCCACAGTTAAGCGAAGATCATGAAAGTTATTGCATATATTGATCATACTTTCTCTGATACTCTTGTTTAAATGAGTTTTATGTTAATAAAGTGTCAGAATAACTTTTAGAATTACCAGATGGCACTTTAGTGTCATAATATTAGGCGTTAGTAGCATGGTGCAATGAAGAAATTATGTTAGTTTGTTAGTTGACGAACTCTTCAATATGTACTCCAATTTCCTCCCTTAATAAGACCCCTCGCACATTTACATCCAGGCCAACAAGAGTGATTAGTATAAGTTGAAATAACTTGTTTTGCCATTGTTGTAAGATAAATAAAGTTTACAGTTTTTAATGGCTATTACTTCACTTTAGTCCATTGCCAAGGCCATATTTAGGGCAAGCTTTTGAAATATTCTCTTTTTTTTTTCTTTTATAAATGTTTATTGATAGTCCCAGGTTCTTAGTAATTGGCTTATGAAACTGGAATTGATAAAAATATTTTCACTTTTAGATTCAAATGATTTTAACCTTAATCCTTTGTTAAGAGTTGAACATTTTTCATATATTGAAATTTTCTTTCAAAATGTTTGATATGATTTTACCAACAATGAATTTCACAGAGTTAGATAGATAGCATGTTTTTTCTGATACAGGCACATTAGGCCTCTTGTTACATGTCTTGAGTAATAAGAAATCTGTTATTTCCTTCTTTAATTGTGATTTTTCTTATGTAAACATTTTTCCTTATGAGGTATATTCTATTTTTTAGCGTTCCTCATGTATGTTCACAATAGAGATCAAAAGGATTAAGTCTGTTACACCATATCTTGATAAAAAACAATTTGAGGTCTTCACAGAAAAGAGCTTCCTGTTTGTAAGTATTAAACCTGATTTACCTTGTCACTACATTGATCTTAATAACTAGCAGGAGAAACTTGTAAATTATGCATCTAAAAGGTTCTGTGATGTGTAATATTTTCACAAATGAACATGGTCATGCAGTGTCCTGTAAGTTTGAAGTTATTGTTTACATTTTAATTTTCACTGTAATTAACAACACAACCTGAATGAAAAATAATTGTACTTCCAGTCTGCTGAGACATTGGAACTTTGCCAGGATTGGATCAACCACATAGAGGAGGCCAGACAACAGGATGGTGAGCTCCTCATTACTAGGTGAGTTATAATCAAACAAGTTCACCATCACTAAGTTTGTAACTGATCAGTGGTTCCGGCTGGTTTGTTAAGTCTACAATAGTACATGTATTCCATATGTTTCAAGATTTCACTGCATCAAAAATAGTTAAATGTATGTTTTCAAACTTGATACTGAATTACTTCCAATCTTGTTGCACTGCATAACAATTAGAATACTGGTAGATAACTTGACAAGGGAGGTAAATCTAAGAAAAAAAACTTTTGTTGACTTTTTTTAAGCTTACTATCATCAGATGGTGAGGTATTCAGATCGCTTTGCATCTGTGGTCCTTCATCCGTCCATCTGTCATCCCTCTGTCTGTCCGTCCTCTGTCCGTTCGTCAGTCTGTAAACAATTTTTGTTATTTGTTATTGCTTGAGAAGTCTTGAATGGATCTTTCTCAAAATGCATATGTAGGTTCCCCTTGGTCCCTAGTTGTGCCTGTTTGATTTTGGGACTGATCAAAAACACTAAATGGCAAACAGGCAGCCATCTTGGAGTTAACTTAAGTTTGTTATCACTATTTCTTGAAAAGTATGGGATGGATCTCCCTCAAATTTCATATGAAGGTTTCACCTGGTCGCTAGTTGTGCCCCTGTTATTTTTAGGATTGATCAGAAAAACAAAATGGCCAAAAAGTGGCCATCTTGGATTTTTGTTGTGCCCCTGTTATTTTTAGTGATTGACCAAAAAACCAATGGCTGACAGAGATAACCATCTTGTATTTCAAAAATGGCCAAAAAGTAAGGTTCCCTTTGGTCCATGTGTCCATGTAGTTTTTGAAAAACAAAATGACCAAAAGGAAAACTTAGAAAAATTGTTATCGCTATTTCTTGAAAAGTACTCAACGGATCTTTCTTCAATTTCATACGCAGGTTACCCTTGGTCCCTTGTTGTGCCAATTTGATTATAGGACTGATCAGAAAAACAAAATGGCAACAGATGGACACCTAGATTTTGACTTTGAAAGTTGTTATCACTATTTCTTGAGAACTACTGTATAGATCTTTCTCAAATTCCATGGATAAGGTTCTTTAGGTCCCTACTCGTGCCTATTTGAGTTTGGGACTGATCAGAAAAACTAGATGGTTGACAGGCAGCCATCTTAGATTTTGCTTAGTAAAGATTGTTATTGCTATTTCTGAAGAAGTACTGAATGAATATCTCTCAAATTTCATATGTAAATTGCCTTTGATCTCTCCTTGTGCTGATCAGAAGGAACAAAATGGCTTCCAGGTGGCCATTTTGGATTTGGCAGGTGAAGATAATCATTTATTTCTGCAAAGAAATGTTCAAATGTCTTATCATTCAGAGCAAAATCAGAAAAGAAAAGAAAGGAAAAGATCTAACTTTCAAAGACCATATATAGAGATCCAACAATGGTGGGCACCAACATCCCTCTGAGATCTCTTGTTACAAATAGAATGGAAAATACAGTTTAAAAGTGGAATTTTAACAATGCAGTGGTAACTCTACCTAAACAAGCACGAGTCAAAACATTAGAGAATATCATCATGCAATTTTTTTATGGTATCGACTTCTTATCATCTTAGGTCTGGGTAAACTTGTCATCAGGTCTGACTTTTATTACCTCACCTGGCCTGCAGGGCTTATGCTGTGGTGCAGCATCTGCTGTCCATCTATCCATCCATTCATCATCCTACATCAAACTTCTTTTTAAACAACTTCTTCTCAATAACCACTGGACCAAAATTTTAATATTCGACTGATATGGTTCCTAGGATGAAACCAAACAAAATTACAAAAAGAAACGACTTTGACCTAATTCAAGGTCACAGGGGTCAGATTTGTTAAAACTTTTAAATTAATTCTACTCATGAACTAATAGGCTTTGAGGCATGATATTTGGCTGATATGTTCCTAGGAAGCAGCACAACAAAGCTTGAGAAAAGAAATGACTGTGACACATATTCAAGGTCACAGGGTCAAATTTGCTACAACCTTTAAACGACTTTATCTCATGAACTGAAAGGCCTAGAGGCATGATATTTGGCTGATATATATATACCTGGTGAGCTCTGCAGGCCCATTGGACCTCTTGTTTGACTTGATTTTAAATTTTGTCCTGAAGTTTGGAATGGTTCTGTTTTAGTTCAATGTGTCAGGGTGACTTATTGCAATTCCCTAAAACTTTTAACATTTTTGACTTGTTCTGGAAAGCTTACAAACCGATGTCATTGAAATTGTACAAAAACCTTCCATCTATAAAGACGCACAAAAACATTTAAATATATGGTCCCCAAGTCCCCAGGAGCCAGAGAGGCAGGGGCAAGGAAGGGTAAAATTGATATAAATTTCAAAAATCTTCTTAATACCAAGATAAAGCAGAACCAGATACTCTGCAATGATGGAAGTGTCTCACGGTGCTTTACCAAAATTGTGAATTTCAAGTCCCTACAGTCTAATATTTCCCTTTGGGGAGAGGTTAAATTGACCAAAATATCAAAGATGTTCCATGATAGAATCTATTGAATACTCTTCATGGATGAAAGAATTTATAAGGAAAATTACATTCTTAATTGTTATTTCTTTTAATACAAACTAGGTTAGCATTGGACAGCAGTTAATGTTGTGCAGTTTACATTTGCATTATGTGTATAGTCTAGTTAAAGTTATCTAATTGTTTTGATAAAATCATTTCTATGACATGTTACAAGAAGCATTGTTTTGTTTTTGTGAGGTTTTTTCTTTGTTCATTTTAAATATCTTAAACTGGTCTTTACATAAATTTCAGTCAGAAACCAGAAAAGCAGCCAATGTCACCAAGACGAGGCTCTCTTCCCCAACAAAATGCTGTCAGTAATGCTATGAATCAACTGTCTAGTAAATCGGTCAATGAATCCAGCTCAACAAAACCAACAGACAGAAAGATAGACAGAACATCAAGCACAAAAGATATGATCAATAGATTTTCAGGTGAAATCACCCCAAAAGAAAACGTAAGTTCCCCTTCCCGTCCATTACGACTTAACTCTGGAGGAAAAGTCAACAGTCTCCTGACACGATTTTCTGGAGGTGGAAATTCATCGCCAACATCTCCAGTATCTCCACCTCTGCAGTCACATTTACCACCACTGAAGACTTCAGACAGACCAGCGTCATTCAGCCTAACTCATCACTCATCATCTAATTCATCTGTGCAACCGTTGTCAGTGGGTAACAAGCCTACAGATCAGAAGATGCCAGGAATTACCACCACAAGTACTGGTACTAAGATTGATCTGTCGCAAGTATCAAGTGTAGCAAGTGAAGGGGTGCAGGGTCAGACCAGTAACTCAGCTGCAGAGTGGCACACTGACTCTGGGTATACCTCAGGTGTATGTAGCAGCCCACCTAAGGACATCATCCAGGCAGAAAGAAGTGAAGATGTGTGTCAGACTGGTGGCAATAGTCCTGATGACAACACAGATGAACCTGTGAGGCTCAGAACAAAAATGTTGCCTAATGGTGATAATCATCATAATGCTGTAGCCGCCTCTGGAATTGATGCTGATGTAGAGGGAGAGGAGGACGATGAAGACAGTGAGCAGGTTGGCCCAAATCTTCAACTCCTCGATGAGTTGATGAATTTAACATTTGAAGAGATCGAAGTTCCTCAAGGGTCATCTGTAGATCTGAGTTCATTCACAGAACTTAAGGAATTACTGACAGATTTGCCAACATCTCTGATGTTACAGAGAAGTGTTGATGTGAACAACCAGACAGCTGTGGAAGAATTGAGTCAATTTCTCAAAACAGTTCATTGAAGGTGTACATATAATCATGCCCACTTACACAATGCATTCCAGTAATTCAGAAATATCAGTATTTTTCTAGAGCAACTGTTGCAGCAATGGTACGAGATATAATAGTCAAAGTTAGAGGTGATTCAGAATGGTTACTGTAAACCAGCTTTTTTTTTTTTTTACATGCGATACACTTTCACAAATTTTATGATTATTTAAAAGTTTAGGCCAGAATAGTAATGAAAAATTATTGTTTGAGAAAGATTTTCTCATCACTGAAAGTCACAATGAAGAAATCACAAAAAGTTAATAGTTATGGAAAGTGGTTATAGTAATGAGTTAGCATTTGGTTTGATACAATACTTTTTAATGAAACATCTTAGGAAAGTTGTTCTTTCTCAATAGTCTTTTTAAAAACTATGTGGAGGACAAAGTTGGTGTGTTTACAATACAGAATTTTTGCTGCTAATGTTATATGGTGGTAATGATGACCTGCTGGTGGTGTTGACTCTTGCAGGAAAATATCTTGTGACAAGCCACTGATTTTTTATGACAACTATATGGATTTCTATGACCAACCTGCGCTAGTTTCTAAACCACCTGTTATGTAAACTTTATATCACATCATACAAACATTAGAATTGCATTAAAGATTGTACATGAATAATGATATTTAAATGCAAGTATGAACAAACTTCTACTATAGCAATTTGAAAAAAGTATTCAATCGAAAGTTTTAAAACAAATTTTCAGAATGTGAGGAAAAACCATAAGTCAGAGAGATATGGGACAAAATATGAATCAGTTTATTTCAGATTTATGACTGTCATAAAGAAGCTGTTTTAATTCAATATCAATCAGACAGCTGTCATGACAGCCTGACATATATGTATGTAGAATAGGAATAGGCAGAGAGCACAGCCAGAAAGTTACTCAGAAGTGCTAAGGTGTTATCTCCCTTTGACTACCTCAGTAGCATTTAATGGGGAGTAACTCTGTTAGGACTGGTAACAAATTCTTGAGAACCAACAATCAAGTGTTTATACAGTGTTGATATGATACAGAGTATGTAAACCATTGATCTGAACTGTGGTGGTCCGGGTATAATGATCTGGTGGATTGTGTTTCAAATAACATCACAATGTTTAAATGTAGATTGTCTTCAAATTCATAAAATCTATGGTCAAGGGACTAATTATCTTGATCTAGAGGAATGTGTGTCTTTTACTAGAGTCACCTGGCAGGCATCAGGGTTTAATGTATGGAGTACATAAAACATTTTGAATACCTTTTGTAAATATGAATTGGACAGTATTGTTTCTGAGGAAACTGCAATTTTCAAGGTTAGATTTATAGTCAACTTTTTTGTTGAAAATAAATACACCGTGTAATTAAATTAGATTTGTATTAAGATGCGGTTGCCTTTACTCTGTATCATGTCCTTTATACAGTAATAATAATAACTATGTAACCTGTATTACAATGTCGATATTATATGGTTATTTTGTGTTTTTTTTTATTTTTATGTATCCACCGTTATTAAAAAGATAAGCGAGCACAATTTAGAGTTAGAACTAAATTTTTCCTCATTGCTGTTGTAGATGCTCATATAACAATATTTGAAATATGATTTAAAATTAACAAATCAGAAATGTTGTAATTTTAAGTTACATGTTTATATAAATGTTTCACTGTAATGTTTGAATGGTTTCATATCAAAATTGCAGACTTTTGATTTCTGTGTAAATGACCTATCTGTGACCCTTAACACAGTGTATCTGTCTAACATACATTGATTTATGTATGCAGCACAGCAAAATACATTAATCTTTTAAACCCGACACTCTAAGGAACACATTACACAAATCTGCATAAGTGACATTAAACAATTACAACGAAGCAGAAACCTAGAAGACATCAGTTACATACTTAAAAACAAACCATATTAGCAAGGACAAGTTCATACTACACTAATATTGTTACATCATAGTTTACATTGTAAAAGATAAACAGCAGACAAATGTAATGTCATAACGTTTATCATCACAGTATACAGGTAAGTATCCACTACAATCTCTAACCTATTAACTTCTTTTATTGACCGAGAATTTGGTCACAATATGAACATTGTATATCTATTTACCAAATTAATATGTATGTAGTTTATCCTGAGTAGATCCTCCATAAATACTAGATCTGTTGTAGTTTAACCTCTTCTGTTTAGATGGTATCAGATTTAGCAATATGTTTATCTAATTTCAACTTTTCAGATCTTTTATCTTCTCGTTTTTTTTAATCCATTTTCTTTCATTGATACTCAATAATATATCAACCAGGTATATGTAGCTATCACTAGAATTAAACTGTCATCAGGTTACTTATAGAGTTCAATATTATCTTATGGAATAAAGGAGGACATCTGTCTATTCTTATTAAGAAGGTGCTGCCATGTTTGTATATATTTTGAGATAGGTGCAATACATTAATTTTGTCAACTCATTTTTATCAAATAGATCCACCTGCATCATTAGAGATAGTTGATTTTGAAAGTATACATCACATTTTAGCATTTCTATAAACTTTCTAAAAATATTATCAATTTATTTGATGTCGAAGCATATAAATCTTTTATGTCTATATGTGACTGGATGCCTTTGTAAAGAAAATTGATTATCAGGCCCCTCTTATATAGACTTTGGTATACAGCACCAGTTGCTGTCTCTCCTGTAGACTTTGGTATACAGCACCATTTGCTGTCTCTCCTGTAGACTTTGGTATACAGCACCAGTTGCTGTCTCTCCTGTAGACTTTGGTATACAGCACCAGATGCTGTCTCTCCTGTAGACTTTGGTATACAGCACCAGTTGCTGTCTCTCCTGTAGACTTTGGTATACAGCACCAGTTGCTGTCTCTCCTGTAGACTTTGGTATACAGCACCAGTTGCTGTCTCTCCTGTAGACTTTGAAATACAGTACCAGTTGCTGTCTCTCGTGTAGACTTTGGTATACGGCACCAGTTGCTGTCTCTCCTGTAAACTTTGCTTTACGGCACCAGTTTCTGTCTCTCTTGTAGACTTTGGTATACAGCACCAGTTTCTGTCTCTCCTGTAGACTTTGATATACAGCACCAGTTGCTGTCTCTCCTGTAGACTTTGGTAAACAGCACCAGTTGCTGTCTCTCCTGTAGACTTTGAAATACAGCACCAGTTGCTGTCTCTCCTGCAGACTTTGAAATACAGCACCAGTTGCTGTCTCTTTTTTGGGCTTCGATATACAGCACCAGTTGCTGTCTCTCCTGTAGACTTTGAAATACAGCACAAGCTGCTGTCTCTCCTTTGGACTTATGTATACAGCACGAGTTGCTGTCTCTCCTGTAGACTTTGATATACGGCACTAGTTGCTGTCTCTCATGTAGACTTTTTGTATACAGCACCAGTTGCTGTCTCTCCTGTAGACTTTGAAATACAGCACAAGCTGCTGTCTCTCCTGTGGACTTATGTATACAGCACCAGTTGCTGTCTCTCCTGTAGACTTTTAAATACAACTCCAGTTGCTGTCTGTCCTGTGGACTTTGGTATACAGCACAAGCTGCTGTCTCTCCTGTAGACTTTTAAATACAACTCCAGTTGCTGTCTCTCCTGTAGACTTTGGTATACAGCACCAGTTGCTGTCTCTCCTGTAGACTTATGTATACAGCACCAGTTGCTGTCTCTCCTGTAGACTTTTAAATACAACTCCAGTTGCTGTCTCTCCTGCAGACTTTGAGATACAGCACCAGTTGCTTTCCTTGAGTCATATACTACAGTAACTACACCATGTGCATGTTTTGTTAAAATATTGTAATACATAGCAAGGTTAATCTGTCTTTTGATTCAATAAACATGAAGATGATGCAGAAAAAACTTTGTCATTTTTTTATTTTATATATACTTATTATGTCATTTGGTGTAAAAACTGAAATATTTAACGTCAAGAATTAGAAATATATAATGGATTTCTTTCTCAATGGCAAAAAATCAGGCCCTCGCATGAAATATACAATTATTATGATATACAGGATAATGTTACCATATATTTATGTGGGGCTTCGCTTTCATGGTTTTTCAAATAATCACTATTTCATGCACGCTGGGTTATGTATATTAACATAGCTCTATAAATTTACTTAAACCAATTTTAGCAGTTTGTAAATATGCATTTGTAGATCAATATTACCCTTGGAATGAAGGGAAAAAAACACTCAAAATTTAATACTTCAAAATATTATATGAATTTTCAAACACTCTACATTGTTGGTGTGTCTTGTTGTAAATACATTTCCTTGGTTGAGTTTCACCCTCATAAGACTGATGAAATTTTTAATTACAGACCTGTTTAAGAAAACACTTTGTTTAACAGTACCAGTAAAAATGTTATCACCTCATCAATACAAGATCAGGGCTTGAACTGTTGACCTCAGAACTGTAGACATGCTTTAAAACAATAAGTACCTGCTTCGATACCTACTCCTATGTTTTGGTTCTATTTCACTTTTGTTTTCAATCTCCTAAACACCAGACCTCCATGACATTAAAAGTCTGCTGTTTAGGCCAGAAACAAATGACAGCTCATTGGTAGAATTGAACATATTGCAAAGTTGTCCTGTGTAGCTTTTTTCATAACCATATTGCATGGAGTGCAATAGCACTGCTCCAGCCCTAGCTGCTTTCTACCATTTTATCTTTCCTCAAGACCAATGGTACTATGAAAAGAATGTCAGTTGGTTCACAGTTGTGTCTTGGTGGAACACCTGCTGCAGCTCATACCTCCCTAGTAACAGGCATTAATGACAATCAAAGGTCTCCGAAAGGTTAAATCAGAGAAATGGCTACAAAGTTTTTTAGTGTGGCCTTTTGTTGATCAACTGATGCTACACAGCATGCTGTGTCAATGGGCATAAAGTGTTCTGCAGCATGTGTTTACATCATGTATCATAAAATATCAAGTTGACAGTATGTAACTACGGCAATATAATATCACTTATTTATATATAAAATGCTCCTGTATAGTGACAAAATGGCTGTAGACCAAGCTGGAAAGGTCAGAGATACTTTATGACTTTCTGGATAAGTGTTGATAGATATTTTATCTAGTAATGTTAGAAATATCATTTTATTTGTTTGGTGGGTTTTGTGCCCCATAAATAGCCAGGGTCATTTTCAGGAAGGGTCTTCTTGAGAAGCTGGTAAGTACCTCACTGAACAAAATACAGGAGGCCCACTGCATGCCATCCAGAGCAATAAGGGATAAGTGTCTTGCCCAAAGACAACATGGAATGGTAAAATGTGTAGGAGTAGTCTAATACATGTAACAGTTTTGCTTCCAAGGTCTCACTCATATACTTTTGATTTTTTCATTCTTTTCAATTATGGAGGAAAATGATTTTTTGGGATTGTGCAGTATATACAAGTTTCATGACTTTCAAAGAAGTTGTTTGGTTCTCAAAATTTGTGAAACACCCTTCTAACGAAAGCCAGTTACCGACCAGCATCAAATAGCTGACTAGCAAGTCACTAACAGAAGAAGGTAAGAAACAGCAGTATGATGCAGTTTAATTTTTCTAATTATTTTCTGAATTATCATGGATATTACGAGGGATGGACTTTTAGTCACCAAATTTTACTGTAGCCTGCATGTTATGTTTAAATTCATACACATGCATTTGACAATCTTTTTCGAAATCATTTTGTATTGAATTGAATGAGATTTACACAATCTTCGAATTCTGTACATAGATTTCAGCAAATTTGGATCTTCAACAATAATTGGGTCATCTTAGCATTACTGACAAGTCCTAGAGGGACGAAACCTCTTTGTACTATTTATTTGGCTATACTGTATCTAATTCTACATTTGTATTTTAAATGCTACTTGTACATGCCCATGTGTCTTGTATGGAGTCATAATGCTCTATATGTGGCAAAGAGTTGCTGGTCAACCACAAACGTCCAGAGCTGGTCACATTGGTTTTAGAATCTGCCAACAAATATCTATTACATTTTCTGTGCATATTACTTGAATTTTGTGAAAATAGATTAGTTTACATTTTAACTAAAATGAAACTACGATAGCAGAATCAAACTGGTTTCCATTGCCATACTTGTGATACAATATTAAAAATCTCCTATTTCTTGATCTAGGCATTAGGAAGTATGATCACTTCATAATATCCAGGAATCCTAAACATGGTATTTGACAGTTTTAAATATCAAAAGTAACAAGAAATACCCAAATGTATATTTTATTCTAAGTGAAAGCCGTTATTCATAGGAATTAAGACATGGCTAAAATTTGATAACCTTTATCAATATGACATGCATACCAAGTACAAAATACAGCATACATGCCATGTAATAAATAGCTCTGTAGTTCAATGATCTGCGAATTTCAGGATGGAATTTAGGAAAATCATATTTCACTGTAACAAATGTGAAGAACCCATACTTTGAATTTTGCAATTACATTGCGAACAAGTGTCACCATGGGAACTAAAACGCTCACCGGCCATTCCTCCTATCACCCAATAATCTCAACATATTTACAATATGAACTTCAAAATGGATAGAACATTGATGCTAAATAAAGGATGTATGTTATGGATGATTGATAAAACAGCATGATAATTTTCATTGATATTGTTTAACTGCTTGTCAACAGCTATGATCATTTGACTGAAAATTTCATAAAGGAATAAAAATGTCTCCATTTGAGGTGAATCCGGTCGTACAAAAGTACTTTCTGCACGAAGAAGAAAAAAAAAACCTCTGTCAACATCTGTCTTGGAGTTCCTGTCCTCAGTCTGTGACATTTACGGTATATATAGGTCATGTTTTGGACCAAATTGACCGGATGTTGATGGTGGATTTATTGAGTAATTTCATATAATGCGCACCCCCATTTTGCCTTGTTTTCTTGGTGCCATAAAAATAAAGAAATAAAGACGGTACGCGTGAAACAGGTAGGTAGGTGTGTGTAGGTAGGTGTACGTGCAGGTAGGTGGGATCGCAGGTTTAGGTAGGTGTACGTGCAGGTAGGTGGGATGGTAGGTGTGTGTAGATAGGTAGATGTTGGTAGGTAGAATATCTATAACATACATACCATTTTTTCTTGTTTTTTTTTTTTTTTTTCATTATCGAGAAAAGTGGTTGTGGTTTAGTAAGATACCAGCATCTAAAGAATTCATATGAGTCTATGAATTGTAAAATATCAACAATGAAAACAAAAATCCTGATAAATTTGACATTAAATCTGTCTTGCTGACCCCAGACCGATGTGGAAGAGAGATCTGTTCATAGCAAATGAGGATCTGCATGATGACGGCGTGTTGCCGTATGAACATGTAACCAGGGACGTATAATACAGTCCCTGACGTAACTAAATGCAACTCAGAACGCTGTTAACCGAAAAAACAACTTGGTTCTTTCCGCCACTCCCAGGAACACACGCATAAAAGTCTTACGTCCTTTCCTTTTCCGCTATTCTTGGGGAAAGTATGTATTTCTACGTGATTTTCCGTAGGAATATTAGACCAAAAGTTGCGTTCTGCCATTTGTTTGATTTGCACTCACGCACGAAGCGATGGCGACCATGCATAACGGCAACAAAGCAGACGACACACGCGACACGTAACGTTACGATGGAAAACAAAATGGTGAGGGATCTTACGTGTAACGTGTATTGATTTTAAGTTTTATTATCAATATCATTTAATTATCTTTGAGTGTAGTCTACCCGTCAAAAATCGGATATGTAACATCACAGCTGTCGGGCGAATGTCCTGCGCACTGCACAGGTAGAGGTACCTGTTAATCAAACGCGATGTGAGCGAAATCCTATTCTATCCGCGTACATGTACAACAGTGTTCATAAGTGAAACATGCAGTAGTCGGCAGTTGAAAAAAAATGTCATGGCTTTGATTTCAATTGTGAAGATGTAGAATTCTATGGTCATACATGTATTTTCATTTTAAATCTCAAAGAATATGATGACACCCTCTTCCTTAAAAAGTTGCCAGCACTGTTCATTAATTTATTTATGAACAAACCTGTGAAACTGAACTGGAAACAAATTAAATTGTTGTTAATATTGATATCATTTAATGACAGATAAAAAATCTTTAGATTGTAAATTTTCATCCTTTGTATGGCTGTAAAAACGATTCAACTTGTTGATATTAAATTTACAGCATTGAAAGGAAAGTAGATTTCTTGTGTTATATAAGATACAGGGACATACTAAGTATACATGTAGACTCTTATATACATATCTTAGAAAGTACACCTAACATGCTTTTTTTCCTCCAGTATAAACTTGATGTTGGTTATGGTTTTGGGCCTCCTATGTGAATGTTGCACTTTGCTTGGTCCTTAGGTGCCCTTATCCTGACAGCTGACACACCTCAGTAGACTGTGTGGAAGGCCATAACAAATCCGATGAGGCTGGTATCACATTGTTCTATCTAACAGTACAAGCCCCCCATCCCTTCATCAGATCACATTGTCTACCCATCACAGATAACATACACTTCCTTACACAAATTTGTAATGAAATATTGTTGTTTGAATTCTATTGAATTGAAATTGAACATGAAGATACGCTTGCAATACACAGCTTCGATCGAGAAAGTAATGTTTTTAGGAATCCCCAGTGTTTTGTGTTGAAGGGATTAGTTAAGATTTTAGAAGTATTACTAAAATCTGATCGACAGATAGCATCAATTCTCAGACATTGCTGGAATAGTCTTTTGAAAAATACTGATGCTTTAAGTAATATGAGATGACTTTCGTACCCAATCCCTGTGGAATTTTAACATTATGGTGACAGAAATTTCACAAGATATTAACATTGAACATGTATGATCAGTGAACAGATCTGAACAAAGATTCCCTCAGATTTAGATTATGATTCTGTAGGCTGAAGATCTTTATTTACAATAAAATCACGCAATTCATGCCCACACCATCAAATTGGTTGCGTCAGATACTTTACCTTGTCTATGACATTTAAGTTAGACTTGTTACAAGCATTAAGATTCATTTCTGTGTCAATAATGCGTTTGGGTTCTGAGGTTTGCATGGATTTTCTGATAATCTTTTTATGTTCAAGAGTAGCAGTATATTAGTTAAATTATGGAAAAAACAATTTACCTCTAAATAATCAATTATTATTGTCACTCTTTGACCTTTTCATGTCAATAACATATTTCATGGTCACCTCAAGTTAACCTTGTCTGTTGAGTAAACTATAGCATTTGGGGGATCTACATTAAAAAGGGTATATATAAAATGTTATCTGAGCTCATCTGATGGGCATCTGTCAACTTACATTCCATTTATCATCTCTTATAAAATTAGTGCCATTTATCTCTGGTTTTAAAATGCTGAAAGCTTTTACATGATTCATAAAATTTCATGTCTATAAGACTATAAGATAGCAGTGGCTCTCTGATGATATCAATATCAATTTTTTCTACCCTGTCTAAATTCTTACATAAATGTCAGTCTGTCTTGAGGCATGTTGATGTATTGTTGTATATTTAACCGAATTTGTATGTTTAGAACTATTGAGTGAGTGACATTGTTACTTCTGCAACGTTTATTCAGGCTTTAAAAAGGCGTGAGGGCGGGGAGGAGGGGCTGAAATAGCTTAATCAGTAGAGCCTTGTAATCGGTGGCAGTTCTCAGGACCAGTCCGTACTGAAATGATTTTGTCCTTGGGCAGTCGAAACTTCACCTTAATTGCTCTTGATGGCATCGGATGGATCTCCTATATACTGTTCAGTAAGGTAGCCACCAGCTACAAGGAGACCCCGCAACAAAATGACTTTGGCCATTTAGGGTTTGTTCTTTACATTTTTTTTCATTTATTGGAATGAATAAAAACATATCAGTAAAATATGTTGTTGATGGTTAAAAAGTTTTAACAGCATTTGGTGAATTTGGGGGTAAGTTACCTTTAAGACTTTGCTTACTGTTTTTATATACCTGTCAAATATTTTTTGTTCAGATATCTCCAACAGTTTTCAGTGATAATATTCAAACTTGGTAGGCTTTGTTTTCTTGAATGGCAGACTGTCTTTAGAAGAGTTTCTGCCCCTTGTTGTTTTCCTAATATTAATCTTATCCAGAGATCTACTCTTTCAGTTTTCAAGCGATTTCTTTCAAACTTTAAATGTTTAATCACTATCACACGAAGTCATGTTTTCTTGAGCAGCAGATTGATTCACCGTTATTTGGAAGAGTTACTGCCCCTTGTTGATTTCATAATCATCTCTCATTTTTCAATCAGTTTCTTTCAAACTTGATAAACTTAACATAACATGAAGTGATGTTTTCCTGCATAGCAATTTGATACAACAAGTTCTGGAGAATTTATTGCCCTTTGTTTTTTCAGCATTTGAAATTTGTATTTAGATTTCCCCAGTTTTCAAAAAATTCTCTGAAACATGATAGGCTTTGTAAGTATTTCTTCATAATTTTCAGTATCACCACCCTCAGTGTTCAACCGTTTTTTTTTTACTAGATCAGTCTTAAAACCACAACATCAGATTGTGTTCTTGTAAATAACATTTTGATTAAATATGTTTTGCCCTTGGTTCTTTTCAACATTTTAATCTTGTCCATGGTGAGATTTTTTGAGCTATCCATCAGGGTTCGTATGCATAAAAAATTAAAGTATTTTTCTTAAATTTTTACTTAAATACACTTTCAACCTACTTTACTAAGCAAGTTGCTTATTTTCTGTTGCATAAAAATTCTAATCATCATGCTTAGTTGTTTTTAGTAAAGCAGATCTTCTTAAAACACTAGTTGCTAATGAAGCGACATACCGATTCCCGTTCTTTCTGTTTACAAACAAAGGCACGTGAATAAAATCGCGTGCCCGGTCGTCTGCTTTCTTCAATCGCATTGAAATTGTATGCAGACAAAATGGCCTCAGAAACGGGAGAGACGCCCTGTAAAAAAAGAAAAACCGAACTGGACTGCCGACGAATGTCTCCATCTCACAAAACTGGCATAATCTTCACATGAAAGGGAAATCGGAGCTGTCCGGTCACAAGAGGCAGACAACGATGACAGGTAGGTTACGTGTATACATGATGGTTGAATTCCGATAACTCCCGAAAATCTATTCATTCTGCACATCGTTCTGCAGACGACAATTTAAGTTCGCAGTAGTTAGTGGGCTTTGCGCAAATGTACCAAATACACTTTGACACAACACGTGAAAATATAAACTTTTGCTTCCGAAATTAACGATTACCTCTGTAGTTTATTAGTCATCATTATCACCATCATCATCCTCATCATCTTCATCATCAGCTAGTGGTGGAATGTTTAGCATCTTTGCAATATTGTGGAGAATTCCACAAGCTGTAATAACTTTACAGACCCTTTCTGGTCTCAGCCTTCTCCACGTCAGACATGAAATCATCTTTCCACTGCCCAATAGTTTTTCCGACTATGCATCTAGTGGTTTTGTGGGCACTTAGAAAAAAAAAGTAGAAAAAAAGTTAAACAAAAAATTACCCCTTATACAGGCAACTATAAAAGATTAATAAATATTAATAATGCAATTCAGTAATGGTATCTTGATTAACATACGTATCCCCAACCAAGATACTTTGTAGTCTACCATTTTACTGAGATTATTTTTATTTCTATACCATTCCGGTGCAGGAACCACCTTATTCAAAACTGATAAAATGAAGTATTATGTAGAGTTGAATTCAAAAAACTGATTTACAAATTGTACATGTTTACTGATAAGCACAAGTAAGTGGTGTTTCAGACAACATACATCAGTTACTTTCAACGTATACAACTTTATTTTGTTTTCTCCTTATTTTCTTCAATATTTATAATAAGATTTACATAAGATTAATAATTTACTTATCTTGATCCAGATGTTTGGCACCTATTTAGTTATTTGATTTCTTTAACAGTATTTTTTTGCATGTGGTCAAAGAAAGTTGTCTGTTTATTTGGATCAGTTACATACATATGTTTGAAATATGAATTTTTAACTACGCATTTAAACACGTGATAAACCAATTTATAAATGGAAAATGTATATGTATGTTTTATTAAAAACTAGAGCTAGACTGGTATTTTTGGAATTGCCCCATTTTGAGCCCAGCGCTATTATATAATTAGAGTTAGTCCCCTTTGGAGAAAACCTTCAATCGAATGACAACGATTGCCGGACTGAAAATGAGTTGTCTAACAAAAACATAGAATATGGAGCATTTACTTGTTTTATCGAGTCTGTGGTCCAGGTTGTGGGTTCAAGTATGGCGTCAATAACCAATTTTTACATGGATAGCCGCTGTCGCCAAGTAGATGGCATTTTACTGGTAACATTCTCACCTCGAAAATCCTTGCCAGGCCACTTTCACGTAGGATTCTGGCATGATGTGCCGATCCTGGCTATTTTTGCAACTAGGTCTAGAATGCGACAACTTGCGTCTACGACGATCTGGACATTTATTGAATGGAAATTTTTTCCTATTTACAAATTGTGGCTCGTGTGTACTGGGACATAAATGCAGATATGTGTTCCATCAATTGCCCCAACAACTCCAGGAAGTCTCGCAACTGCATAAAAATCTTCTTGGTGTTTTCTGATTGTCTCGGCAGTAAAAGGAAAAGCTATGAATCTCGTGACAACATTTGGATTGTTTAGAGCATTTGTCACTCTTTGGATCACCCTAGATACAGTTGACAGATTAACGTTAAAATTATCACCGCTACAAAGTTGCATTTTCCCAGTAGCATAATATCTTAATGCAATCATAACCTGCAAATGTGGAGGTAAGCTGTGGTTTCTTCCCGTCACAGGTGCGATATCGTCTTTAACAATATCAGTTATATCAAATCTAAATCTCTGATAAAGTTCAAATGCATCGAAGTTATGAAGTGGGTTAAACCTGTCTCTAAAATGTCTTTCTCGTCTCAACGCCCTTGCAAACTTTTGAGGTGCATTATGCTGTCCATTAGCGACGACCATTTTGTTGGAGTTTAGTAACTTGCTGAGAAATTTAAGACTGGCTCAGAGGTTGTTTAAAGATAAGAAATTTTATGCAACCCACTCACAAAGATAAGCAAGATGCTAAGCACAAAATCTAATCTGCTGAGCAGAGTTTTACAACTTAAGCATATTCTTAACCACTTAAGAAGAATTTTTATGCATACGAACCCCGGTGTTTATGTGCTTTTCTTGTGTTTATTGTAATTGTTAAGTACTACTTTATAATAACCTGGATTCATGATACTATAACTTAGAAAACATCTCAACATCAGTAAACAATAAACAAAAATGGCCCTAATATTATACACATGACAGTGATCCTGGGAATGATAGGTCATTGGGTTAAATTCTTTTTTTTTTTTGCACTCAGAGAACAAGATACTGATTTCAGCAATGTTTACTTCAACAATGTGTTTCATGTGTTTTCTCTCCAGACTTGTACACTTGCACTTTTTCATACCATAAATTCTAGAATGACCACCATGCTTGTTTACGAATAGTATGGATTTGTGTAACTAACAAGAAATAATATGGGACAATCAAAATTGTGTCAGTATGCAAGGACCTTCACTAATATGAACAGTACAGACACTGATGGATATATTATTAAGAAAGCAGTACATAACATCAGACCCTATATCTGCGTAGACAATCTTTGAAGGCACCAAAGTTGAAAGAGTTCGGTAATTGCTGTTTTACATTTTTGAAACATGTCAGTAAGATAGAGGATTATCTGTGTGTATAGTTCATTTGCAAAGTTATGTTAAATGTTTCACTGATAATCTTAATAAATTGCCTTCCGTTGTCTGTTATACCAATAAGCTTTGCTTAACATAATGGTTATTACATCGTGAGAAATTGTGAGGCTTTTATCCCGGTGCGTCTAACATGTGGATCAAATTGAAAAAAATGATGGAAAGTCATCCATGTGGCTTATACTTGGGTGCGGTGTATAGGCCATGGTAAAGTGAACCCCTACTGCTCCATCCTAAAATTCCCCTGCCCAGACATATTCTCTGTTGTTTATGTGTTTAAATGAATGAATTGGGATAAATAGAGAAGAAATTGGTGAGGAAAAGTTATTTAGTAAGAAAATAGTGAAATGCTTCACTTTACCTTGACTGTGCCCCACCCTTAATTTCCCGACCCTTGTTGTTTTTGTTTTATTATGTATTGAGGAAGAGAATTGATAAAATTGATGAAATCTTAAGTGAAGAGACATCAATTGAAAACAAAATACAAAGTGGCTTCACTTTACCATAAGGAGGTGGGGGAGGTTCATTTCACCGTAATGGTGAGGTTCACAATTGTGGTATTTTGACCATGGTTCATTTCCCCATGATTCACAATATCGTGCTGGACCAGATATTTGGTCTGATGTTACTACATATTTTCATGAGATACCATAATTTAACCAGACAAGTCCAACAGACCAAGGTAGCTTGGCAAATGCTGCTGTTTTCCCTCTTGACATTTGCCTTACCATTTCCATATTTGTATTCATTTGATACAACAAATCTTGAATATTTTTTTGGCATTGGATGGGTGTATATTGTTCCTGCTTTACTCTTGTTTTCATTGGGTATCATTTTGAAATGCAAGGCATTATATTTAAATTTTAATGCCCTAATTCATTTGCTTTGAACTATAAGTTGGAAATTTCCTATTGTTATCTTGCCTGATACCAAAAACAACAAAAGGAGCAAAAAAATGAAGCGATTCACATCTTTCAAATTTATACCACATGTCTCATATTCCTATACAACAACAAAACATATTTCAGACTTTCCTTTTCTTTTCTTTCTGGCATGAATGATTCTTTTACATAATATTTTGTATCCTTTTAGTTCAACAAATATCACATTTAAAAGAGAAAACATTTATTTTTTGCAGAGAGCATATTTAAGAAAAAAACGGGAACAAAAATAAACTTCCTGCTCCGTTATTATAAATCATCTAGACTTCATCATAATTTAGTATATTCAGACATAGGAAAAATAAACCTGCTATTCTACATTCAAATTACTATACTTTCATGTTAGTCTTGTGACAGATTCGTGGCCTGTAAATTTTGTGCAGCATTATTGCTTGAAGGAAAAGTCTTGCCTATTTTTCAGAAAGTCAGTTTTATGTAGTTTACTTACTTAATGTTTTGTCAGACTGCAAGCACAGCAAAACTCAATAGAACCTACAAAGGATTTTGACAGCTGTGCACCATCAATTTTTCCAACTCCGATGATAACCAGTCCTGCAGTTCCAAAATACTCAGGGGAGTCTGTATAAGGTATCAGATGGTGTTTCACAAGTATACTTTTGTTCTATTGATATGTTTATGTATTTTGCTCTTTCTGAATGTTTTAACTCTGAAACAGGGTGGTGCATCATATATAAAACATTTGTTTTTACTGGAGACAGGAGACAATCAACCATCCAGTGTTATCTCTAAAGTTGATGATAAACAGTGTCCTTATATCATGTCGTGTGGTAATTTCATGTCATGATTGTTACCCTAGTCAGCTATGATGAAGTCACACATGCTAATTGAAGTCCTATATATGATTCGGAGACAATTAGACTGTCAAGTTGGAGACAATTGGAGTATTAGGTATTGGTAATCTCAGAGCAAGCAACCACACTAGGTATTAGTGCCCTGGTCAGGTTGCCTAGCTTCCTATTTTTCTCACTTAATTATCCCTAACAAAGTTATTGCCTGTTTGTTCCCTGTGTGTGACCAATACCATTCTGAAATCACTGCTTCGGTCAAAGAGACGAACCACAGCCTGGTGTGAATGTCACGTTAACCTGTCTTTCATTGTTGCTACCACAGGGAAATATGTTGGAGCCTGTAATTGAAATGTTGTATCTTCTGTAGTGTGTGTTGAAATAAACATCCTGTCTATTATAATTCTTAGTAATTACATTCAATCGTAATGCTTGTATACAGAGTCTGACGTTAAAATTCTAAAGTTACAATTTTACTTTGAAAACACAAAATCAGAGGAATTTTTTTTAGAAAATGATAAAGTGTTGATATTTGAGAATGCTATTTCTCATTGTGGGAAACTAGCTTTTTTCATATGGTATGTCAAGAACAAAATGAAATCTATGGCAACATGCAATGTTTTCAAAGTTGGTCACTGATACATACCCAAAATCAATAGTTATCTATTTTATACATGTCTTGCTTTGATTTAAAGAGACTGAACTTTGACTTTGAATGAGAGTACAAAAATGGGAGTGAAGAAATTACATTCATTATGTGTTACAAGATGGTCAATACTCTTATAGTGATTGGTCATGCTAAACCTAATTTGCTGTAGCAGCGTAGTCTGAGGTTGATAGCAATTCTGCTAAATTAAAAACACACAAAATGATAGATATAAATCAGGAGTTTTTGACATCTGATAGAAAGGCTTTCATCATCTGTTACATTAAATGACTGTATGACTCAAAACTGGTCAATACTTAATACCTACTCTGAAAGATTGCTCATATACCAATATAGATTTCTGGGTATACCAAGCTGACTGCTGTGGGAGGTTCTGCGATATATTGTGATTTTGGTGTTAATATCATAGATTATATGCCTTGTAGTGAATGATATACTGTCCGGTTGATATATTGAGTTTTATTAACAAGAACCAAAAGACATTCTTTCAAAGTAATGTACCAAACCTAGCTGGACAGTGTTCCTGCAAAGACTGGACTGGGAAACTATCTGAGAATATAAGACATAGTAATCTTGAAGTGCTGAAGACGAATGATCTACCAAGTTTTTGAAAGTTCTCGTGTATATGGGTAAATTAACAGAGGAGGAACTGTGATAACATTTGAATAAGTGAGTAAATCAGTATAAGCTTGTTCAGTTTACACATTGAGAAAGTTAATAGGACCAAAATCATTGTGAACAGAAAGTTGAAGGTAAGTATACTTTTCACATAGTTTGCTCTACTATGCATATATAGTGTTGTGGCATTTTGTTAATTTTTTTTTTTAACTCACCCGGCCTGCAGGTATAAACAGCTGGTCTTCGTCCCCTTGGGTAGGATCCAATAGGAGAAATAGTGCAAATACTGTGAAATCCTACTCTTCCTGCAGATATGATTAGATTTTGCCCAAATTTGACTGAAAGCAATTTAAGGTAAAGGGGAATTAATTTTGTATAAATGGTGGGTCTTGGCCCCCTGGGGCCAATAGGGAGGGATGAAGTATAAAAGGGGAAATAGGTCATATTCTTGAAAATCCTGCTTCTTTAACAGGAATACTAGGATTTCGTCTTGTATAAACAGTGGCAAGACGACAGGGCCCAATAGGGAAAATAGGACAAATTCTTTAAAATCATTCTTGCTATGTAGGAATGCTTAGGTTCTGTCACAATTTGGTCGGAGACATGCTTGGAGTCAATTTCGTATGAATGGTGGATTTTGGCCCTCTTTGATGGGAGGAGTTTAATAGTGGAAATAGAGCAGAAGTCTTAAAGATCCTTTCCTGTGCTGGAATGATTAAATGTTGTCTAGATTTGATATGTACTTAGCTTTGTATAAACAACATCTAACCTCCTTGGGAAGGAGGGTTGGGGCCTAATAGCGGAAAAAGATACAAGTGTTTTAAATACTTTTCCTTTAGTGTAAATTGGTCGATTTCAGCAAACTAAACCAGATGAGCAATATGGACCTCCTGTTATACACACATTTGACTATGGGTTTTAGGGGATTACAAATTCTTCCCTTGGCATTTATTCAAATTAATTGTCATGCTTGTTATATGTTTAGTAACATTGAAATTATTTTCCAAAACTGACAAATATTTTTCAGTAGTATTTTTGTATTTTCTTCCCCAAACTATTCACATGCGTTGGTGGTATTCTAGGAGTAGATACATATTCTACTGTTTTCTGGTTAGCTGGGAATGGATACATGTTCTATGGATGCTGGAGATATTTATTCTGTGGTTAGCTGGGGATATGAACTTGTTCTGTGGTGAGCTGGGGATATGTACTTGTTCTGTGGTTAGCTGGGGATATGAACTTGTTCTGTGGTTAGCTGGGGATATGAACTTGTTCTGTGGTGAGCTGAGGATATGTACTTGTTCTGCGGTGAGCTGGGGATATGAACTTGTTCTGTGGTTAGCTGAGGATATGTACTTGTTCTGCGGTGAGCTGGGGATATGTACTTGTTCTGTGGTTAGCTGGGGATATGTACTTGTTCTGTGGTTAGCTGGGGATATGAACTTGTTCTGTGGTGAGCTGGGGATATGTACTTGTTCTGCGGTGAGCTGGGGATATGTACTTGTTCTGTGGTTAGCTGGGGATATGTACTTGTTCTGCGGTGAGCTGGGGATATGAACTTGTTCTGTGGTGAGCTGAGGATATGTACTTGTTCTGTGGTTAGCTGGGGATATGAACTTGTTCTGTGGTGAGCTGAGGATATGTACTTGTTCTGTGGTTAGCTGAGGATATGTACTTGTTCTGCGGTGAGCTGGGGATATGTACTTGTTCTGTGGTTAGCTGGGGATATGTACTTGTTCTGTGGTTAGCTGGGGATATGAACTTGTTCTGTGGTGAGCTGGGGATATGTACTTGTTCTGTGGTTAGCTGGGGATATGTACTTGTTCTGCGGTGAGCTGGGGATATGTACTTGTTCTGTGGTTAGCTGGGGATATGAACTTGTTCTGCGGTGAGCTGGGGATATGAACTTGTTCTGTGGTGAGCTGAGGATATGTACTTGTTCTGTGGTTAGCTGAGGATATGTACTTGTTCTGCGGTGAGCTGAGGATATGTACTTGTTCTGTGGTTAGCTGAGGATATGTACTTGTTCTGCGGTGAGCTGAGGATATGTACTTGTTCTGCGGTGAGCTGGGGATATGTACTTGTTCTGCGGTGAGCTGGGGATATGTACTTGTTCTGTGGTTAGCTGGGGATATGAACTTGTTCTGTGGTTAGCTGGGGATATGAACTTGTCCTGTGGTGAGCTGGGGATATGTACTTGTTCTGTGGTAAGCTGGGAATATGTACTTGTTCTGTGGTTACCTGGTGATGTGTACTTCTTTTGTGGTTAGCTGGGAAAAGGTACTTGATTTGTGGTTGGTTAGGAATAGATACATGGTGTTTGGTTGGCGGGAGTTTGCTATGTTGCCTGCTGGATGTGTTGATGACTATTGCTGTGCCATTTGTTAACCTTATGAAATTTTTAATCAATGTTATGTGATTGTGGTTAGCTGACCTAGATAAAATGTTGTTGATGATACAGTGATAGTTTGATCAATTACATGACATTACCTATTTAGTAGTCCTGTTACTGTTATTTCTATGATATACAATGCTCCAATAAGATGAATACATCTATAGCATAATTTTATTTTAATGTCTGCCTGGGGAATCAATTATTTGTTATGTTAATCAGAACAGTTTATCCAAGTTTTATTTGTTCATTTCAGTTCATGAATAATTTAATGTCTGATTATTTCTAATTGTACAGGTAGATGCATATCTGATGTATTATCATAAAAGCATGCAACCAGAACTGATATCCTGTGTTGAACAAATTGAGCAATGGGTTAGACATGTGTAGAGTTTAACAACAAATAATCACCAGACAACTGAAAATTCTCACTAAGCTGAGACCAGTAAGATGATTTGTACTCTTTCTACACTATTCACCAAGGTCTTCAATTTCCAAGGGGTACAACCCAGGTTCTTTTGCTACAAAGATACATTTCAGTTTCCTTGCCATATCACACTTAGAATGGTCATTGACAACAAATCTATAATAAAAAAGAATATTGAATCATTTTCTGCCCTTGCTTGGATAAGAGACCTCATGTGTTCTAGGTGGATGCCTTACCACTTGACTAAATAGAAATTTCTATAAGACTTACAGGGCTATATGTGCTCTGAACTTATACATGTGTTTGTTAAATTTCAATTTGGATTTTGGGTACTCTCCTCAATGGCCACTCTCCTCAATGGCCACTCAATTTAGGGAAATATCGGGAAACTGTCTTAGTTCATAGTGCTTTTCAATGATATTGGGAAAATGATGTTGATTTTAACTTACCTAGGTAGTGATAGTGTAACAGAGGTCATTATTTATTTCAATGCCTCTGTTGGATTCAAACCTGGTGCTGACTTACTAGTCTGACACTCAACTGATCAAGCTAAAGAGAAGGTCTCTCTAGCCGAGCGGTATATTGCGGCTAGTATTTACCAGGGTTATATACTCGCCCTCCGGGAAATAACTCGTCCTCGAGTTTCAAGGGGCTACAGAGATGCTGGTGGGCCATTGCTAAGTATCATTTCTGAGATTCTTCATGGGTGCAATGTAATAGTGTTGGAATGAAAACATCTTCACACAACTTGGTTCGTGAATATTTATTCCAAATGAGTAATTCGTATAATAATCCTATGAAAAGACAATACACTCATTTAGACTACATATATTAAAACCAAGGGACACAACTCTCACACTTTAACACTTTACAATTTCACAATACTTATTCCTATCACTACATTTAGCAGATATACATTCATAAGACACATTATCAAGAATGTTAATGATAGCATTAATGATTCAAGTACATTTTACCTAAATAAATTATACATGTTTCAACAGAGGTATTACATGAACGATTGATTTATATTCCTAATACCTTATAGACAAACTCAGGAATATTGATTAACTAAATACATGACTTGTACACATTCTCTCTGGACAAATTCCCTGTCTCCTACATTTTCTCTATAACTGTAAAATTGAGAGATAATTCTTACAATTAAGTACATTACATTAAGTATTAGACAGAGTGAAATATACCCTTACTTTTATAGCTCATGCATAAGTATGTGTCAGGCACAGGTACATACATGCTTAATAATAATTCTTTCCTCTTCCAAACTCTTCATTTCAACATGTTTTTAAAGATATATGTTAGTAATGTGATCAAACACAAAATTCACAGTCAGTAAAAGCTTCCAATAAAGTTGTTTCGGGGAGCAGTTCTACTGATATTATTATTTTTGGCTCACTTGGCCCAAAGGACTAGTGAGATGATGCCATGGCGCGGCATCCATCATCCCTCAATTTTTAATGTAAATTGCTCTTAGTCATGAATGACTTGAGTAGATTTTCTAGGCCCCCAAGGGCCTAAGGAAGCAGTGCCCAAAAGAGGATTTTAAGTATTTTAAGATTCTACTCCTCCTGTAGGAATAATAGGATATTTCCCAAATTTTGTCTGAGGCGTTTTGGGATGAAAGGGGAAAAACAGTATAAAAATTAGTTGGTTGGGTCTAAAGCATTCCTGGGGGAAAGGGAATCAAAAGGGAATCAATTTTGTGTAGTTGTTGGGTATTGACTTGTGGGGCAGGAGGGGCAGTGGCAAACAGGGGAAATATAGTAAATTCTTCAAATTCTTCCTGTGTTGGAATGATTCAGTTCTGTCCATATTTAATCTGAAGCATCCTTTGGTAAAGACAAACTTAGTTATGTACAATAGATCTAACTCCCTTTTGGGAGCCTATAAGGGATAATAGAGACAGGTGTTTTAAATACTTTTCCTTTAGTTTAAAACAATCAACTTCACCAAAACTAACCCAGGTGAACAATACAGGCCCTACGGTCCTCTTGTTTACTGATAGCCCCAAACTCGTGGTCTTTGACACCAAATCATCAAGCCATGATATAGCCACATTTTGTAGTTGTTAAGGATAATATCACCACCACAGTATAAAATATCGATACATTTTGTAACTGCTACCAATTACACTACCCTAACTCTCTAAACATGATGCTTTGCATATGAACATGATGTTGACTATACTGCTACATTGTTAGAGATTTTGCCTGAAATCACAGCCTCTCTCTGACCACTGGCTGAAGGTACTTATCCTTTGTTATTAAGTCACCAGACAATGAAATTAAATTACCTCTTACATCAGTATGATACGTCTGTCTGTCAACAGGCCTCCAGAATACAATGTTCATTACAGATTACAGCCCAAGTCTGTGGTCTTTGTACATTGGGGTGAATGGCCAAGATTGGAAGAGAGACTTCAACTGATTTCATCGTCACTGGAAAAGAGCCATTTGCTTTCCTTGATACATTTGGGGAAGTTGCTTTTTGTAATGCTGAACTCTAATCTGTTCCTGTGTCTTTTCCATGGTTTTTGTAAATTGATTCCAGACAGAGTAAAATTAATGAAATTTGGATGGAAATGTTAAACATTCAACACAGCAAACTGGCAGCAAATATTGTATGGTATGGATGTACAAATTGTTGCAATATAGATATTTTTGTCTTCATATTTGAACAAGTGCTGTTTGTTAGGCCTACTACTATAAACCTGTTAAGTACCATGGAAAAGACTATGATTGGGTCATACATGTATGACACCTGCAAATCCCAGTGTTCTTGTGCCTGAATCAAAATTACTTTTATTTTCAAATGTTAAAGGGTAAAAACCAAAAAACACATGTCTTAATATCCCTAACACTGCTCTTTAGAAAATGCTAACTTTTGCATTTTGTTGTTGGCAAGCAAAGATCCCGATTTATTTTATTTCTTTTTTTTCAAACATTTACATATTTTATTTTTATATCTATAACATTTTTAACCTTTTCAAAGCAATCTTTAGATATTCAGAGATTTGATTCGAGTGATGATCCTAGATTATGTGAACATATATGAATTAAGATCATAAAATGAAAATGATTGCACTTTTTAAAATCTTAATGTGAAACGGAACAAAACTATTCCCAACAATAGATGTTTGAACGTTCACACATAGCTTTCTTCACAGAAATCAATTCTGGACCAATGACAGCCATCTCATCATCACTGACTTTATCTCCACAGACATTATCCACAAAAGACATTAACCATTTAAAACCTATTTTACCCCCCATTGTCTGCACAGAAGTTTTTATAGTTTGATGTCTAGGTGACTTTAGAGGAGTGAAAGTGTTGTTGGAAGCATTGATCAGTCAGTAGACTATAGCTTATGAAATGTGTATTAAGCCAGATACCTATGATAGGACTTAGCACTACATAAAGTTACCACATATGTTTTAATGCAACTTTCAACATCTGTGATTATTGCACCAGTGATATCAGAAATACAAAAACTATACAAATAGAGCCAACATTGTCAATTTGTTACTGCTTTTTAAGTTTGTTCCTTGTATCCCAAACATGGTTCAAACATCTTGGTATGCTGGGCGATTGCAGAAAAGGAACTGAATGAAACTATATAAAGAAGGTCATGTGATGTATTGACATAAGATGACAGTGTATGTATATGTAGTATGTGCCCATATTTTGTATACTTCAGGTAATAATTTTTTAATATTTGTTTTCCCGATGTAGACTACTGCATTTCAGTTGAAACTGTTAGCCGCAGAATGAAAGAAAGAAACATCATATCCTGGGCTTGTTATTATTGATTACCCTTCTCAGAAATACAGAATTTCAGTTTTACAAATTAATCCACTGTATTTGGTAGCTTTAATGAAAATGGCTAGTTTCCAATGTTCCATACATGTAGCTTTTGTTGAAATAATGAATATTTTAATTATGACAAAAATTATATTAACACATATAACATATATTGGCTTTTGACATTATTTGATGTGGTTGTCATTACAGCAAATTTTCTGGACATGATGTTACACAGTCCTTCACCATGTATTAATTAGTTACCACAGATTCATACATTAATTTCACAGGTATATCAGTCTTATTAGATCCCTGCTGTGCTTTTGTTAATCTTTTTCAGTGTTTTTACTTCAAATTAATGCCAGGAATTAGGAATAAAATGGATTGAATCTGGATTTACCCCTATATTGATGGTGGTGTGATTTAGTTTACTCCACTACTATCGACTGAAATCAAAGTATTCAGCTTCATTTTATATCAAACCTATGTATCACCTGACCCTGATCGATTACTGTCCTCGTAATAGGAACAGGTGTAAGTGATTGTACATCAGGGATTCGGAAGTGTAGCCTTCATTGGGCTATCTCTGTGATATATGGTTCAGATAGCTGTACGAAATGTCTACAGAACTTGGCTTGTAATGGTAATATAAAAAAGACAGTAGCAAGATCAGCAATTATACTGAAACACATTTTATTGTTTTTGGAAACAACAATAGAGCTATGTACAAGATTAATAAAGCCCTCACAATAAGGTCTTTTACTTAAAAGGTTTCTATTATGTGTACTCTGTGACCTCCGATTCAAGGCATTTGGAAATTGGTTTGTATCAGGGATATGTGCTCATTGTTCTAATCAGCTTGTCTATACTAGGAGTGAAACTCGGGGATGTACCATTTTTGTCGAGTGTGTGACAGATTCTCAAAGCGAGACATAGACATTACTTTTCCATCAGCATCAACATTTGTGTTAAAACTCCAAATTGTTCAACCAAATGATAGATGCTTTCATCACCGAACCTGTTTACTGGTTATATATTTAAGTAAGAACATCTTGGTACATGATTTCAAGTAAGATTTTAATATATATTTGACAATCAATTAGACTTAATTATTGAATCAGGCTATATATTAAAGTTTTCTGTTTAGCTTGTTGTTGAGGTTTATATCTCTGCAAGTGAAAAGGGAGCGGGTCATTGTAGCATGTACATAGAGTAAGGTATGGTCCTGTCATTCAGCTGACAGAGCAATGCTTCTTTGCAAATTGTAATGGAAAGGAGTAATGAAAACTAGCCTTACACCCTATGGGATTCGAGCTAGCTACCATAGGCGGATGCTTTACCGTTTAACTGATGGGAAATTTTGTTAGCCTATGCTTGTAAGGCAACCTATACTCTCACCTTCTACATTACTCCCTCTTTCACAAAGTCTTCAACCTTGAAGACAACTTGGGTCCTTCTGCTCAAAGGAATTATCTCAGTCTCATCTAGTTTCTACCCTTGGAGTGGTCAGCAGCACCAAATCTGTAATAAGAAAGAGTAATAAAAATTATCCTGCCACTGCCGGGGTTCAAACCAGCAAATCTTCAGTCTCTAATCAGAAATTCCATCTTGCCAAGGCTAGATAAAGGCAACCTGTACACTTAGCTGCCTTACTAGCCTTTCAACTGTCATACCAACATATATCTTTAGTATGATCACTCCAACAATACACTCATTCTCGTTGGAACGTAAACTTACATACAAAAATCTAATAATTTTAAGTTTCAACAAAGTCACAGTGCACACAAAGGTTGTCCTCTTGTTAAACCTATGATGTTTTTTTCTACAACCTAATATATTGTATCCATTAAAGAACTCAATCTTGCAGACTCAACTAAAAAAAAGCCTTATTTTGATGCATGCTATTGCAACAAACAGCGACGCCATAAATGAATGGATCTCTTAAGAGTGTTGGTCGTGGATAGAGGTTTTGGAGACTGTAAGTATGTTGGATGATCTTGGCATAAATAAAGAAATGCCTACATTTTACCCAAGGGACAGAAACAATATTCATTCAACAGAGGAAGCAAATGATTCAAGACCAAAGTGAAATGGTTCATTAAATCTTTTAACAGTAGGATCAACTCGCAAATACCATTTATTGGTGACTTTGTGTGCTTTGTTGCTGCCCTAAAACAAATACAAACCACCTTTGAATAGTGGGAATCTAGAGAAGGAACAGATTTAGCAGCAAAAATGAAAGTGTTGGCAAAAGAAAAAAAATCAGGTCCACAGTTGAGTCAAAACGAAAAATTAGTACAAAAGAAGTATTTCATGGACGGAAATGACAAAAAATGATTCAGATGACATTGCGACCAACTTCCGTTTTTATCGGGGGAGATAATATCACAAAAGGCGTTTAACAAATTCAGAGTCACCTTGCCCATGAGTATGATGAAGTTGTAGTCAAGTCTGGGTACGGTCAGTGCCACGCTGGGGCCGAAGTGAAAGGAACAAGTGCGCATGACAGGCAGATCAGTTGCCTAGAGTAAGGAATTTGGCACTTTGCTTGGAAGATGCTTCTCGCACACTGGTCCTTGTAGATGCTTTGGACACAGACTGTGTATAATGTTAACATGATAAACTGAAACATACTTTTCCAGACCAACATCAATTGTTGAACTGAATTGTTTACAGAAAATAATTGCTGGCAGACCACTATATATTCCATGCAATTATTGGTTTTATAAAGTTTACACCACTATGATCGATCACAATTCTACCACATCGTAGAAATTTTATAAACTAGTATATGAATGTATAAAATACCCATACAGTTTGATGTATTTGATTACTAATGCTTGTTGTCTCATCAGCATGTTTGTTAATTCAAGGATAAAGTGATGTAAAGCAAGTGTAGTTGCACTGTTTTAACATTTTTATTACAATAATTGTAAATTCTTTCCAGAACTAGTTTGGTTACTAAACCGTTTAACAAAATTCAATTGATATGAAGTCCTATAATGTTTAATAGGATTGGAGAATGTGTGAACATTTGCATGTAATAAATTTTGTATGCAATGCTTAATATTCATTTTAAAAGGAATGCAATTTTGTTTATTAAGTTGGTTGTTAAACTAAATGATTGTACAAAAGACATATAAACAAATAGACTATTTGATATATATCCAGTCAATGGACAGTAGGTTTTCACTTGCTTTGTCTCCAGATTTCGATTTGCCTTTGCAATACAATTAAAAGCATACCATTGCTATGACAGTAATTGGTTGCTATGGAGAATAATTTTTTGTTATAGAATTGTTAACTATTGTTATTACACTGTCTTATTTTACTGTGTTCAATTTCCATTTGATATTTATAACATTCTAATTAACAATTTTATTACCGCTTCACTCCAAAACCAGACTTATCATACAATTTTACATAGGTTGGTATCCTTAGCAGTTGCAAGGCAGTGCAATGCCTATATTTTGTTAAACTGGATGTTTTAGAAATATCAGATATATTTGCATTTATTTGATATAAAATTAGTCACATCCAAAATTGGTCCAAATTTGACACTTACAGGACCTTCTCCTTTGATTGTGCTAATTGTACTTTCTTTAGGCTGATTATATATCAATTATTATGGATTCACAAAATTATCATTGTGTTAATTTACCAAAAATGGATTAATGCGCTAAATTTGATGGCACCAAATTAACTATGTTAACAGTAAATAGTTATACTTCTATGGCATCTAACAGAAATCTTATTATTACTGAGAACAGGCTATTTAATGTGCTTGTTACAGGTGTACTATATCACTGATGATATTTTCGTGCTACCTCTAACAGAGTTTAAATTGGCATCAAGCTTTTTGTATTGTAATAAATGTACACAAAGCATCTTGCATGTTACGTGGTATTTTAGTTGATGAAGAAAGTCATATGTAATTTTATTAAGGAGTGTGTCATAGAAATAAATTTTTGATGTGGTTCATGGATGTACTGAGAAGTATAGCATTTTAATGGTGGGAACTCTGGATTGTCATAGATGTATGTGGGAAATTATGAAAAGAAATCTTTTTTAAATGAGTGTCAATGAGACACTTTGGAGATAAAGATAATTATTTCATAGTAATTCAGTTGTGTGAGCTTGATATCTATCCCCAATATCTTTGTAGCAGTTATGCCCCTTCCAAGGGTTTTGACTGTGATGCTAATTAAAACCTAGCTGAGTTTATAAAACTTTTGATTACAGGTAGCTGATCAATGCTATTAGAGTTGCTGTGTAATTTGCTGTAGAATAGCTCTGATAAAACTTCTGACAGATTTATGTTGAATATTTGTCTTTAGTTTATATTAAGCACAATATTTAAACCCAAATACATTTATATACAACCCAACATGTCAGAACAGTTGATTAATCTGTTTATTACACAGATAGAACCACAGAGGAATTTAAAGCTGATGAAATTATGATAAAGAAAGAAACACAGACAAGTTTATAGCTGATGAAATTATGATAAAGAAAGAAACACAGGAGTTTACAGCTGATGAAATTATGATAAAGAAAGAAACACAGAGGAGTTTACAGCTGATGAAATTATGGTAAAGAAAGAAACACAGAGGAGTTTACAGCTGATGAAATTATGATAAAGAAAGAAACACAGACAAGTTTACAGCTGATGAAATTATGATAAAGAAAGAAACACAGAGGAGTTTACAGCTGATGAAATCATGATAAAGAAAGAAACACAGAGGAGTTTACAGCTGATGAAATTATGATAAAGAAAGAAACACAGAGGAGTTTACAGCTGATGAAATTATGATAAAGAAAGAAACACAGAGGAGTTTAAAGCTGATGAAATTATGATAAAGAAAGAAACACAGGAGTTTACAGCTGATGAAATTATGGTAAAGAAAGAAACACAGAGGAGTTTAAAGCTGATGAAATCATGATAAAGAAAGAAACACAGAGGAGTTTACAGCTGATGAAATTATGATAAAGAAAGAAACACAGAGGAGTTTACAGCTGATGAAATTATGGTAAAGAAAGAAACACAGAGGAGTTTAAAGCTGATGAAATTATGATAAAGAAAGAAACACAGAGGAGTTTACAGCTGATGAAATTATGATAAAGAAAGAAGCACAGGAGTTTACAGCTGATGAAATTATGATAAAGAAAGAAACACAGAGGAGTTTACAGCTGATGAAATTATGATAAAGAAAGAAACACAGAGGAGTTTAAAGCTGATGAAATTATGGTAAAGAAAGAAACACAGAGGAGTTTACAGCTGATGAAATTATGATAAAGAAAGAAACACAGAGGAGTTTACAGCTGATGAAATTATGGTAAAGAAAGAAACACAGAGGAGTTTAAAGCTGATGAAATCATGATAAAGAAAGAAACACAGAGGAGTTTACAGCTGATGAAATTATGATAAAGAAAGAAACACGGGGGAGTTTAAAGCTGATGAAATTATGATAAAGAAAGAAACACAGAGGAGTTTACAGCTGATGAAATTATGGTAAAGAAAGAAACACAGAGGAGTTTACAGCTGATGAAATTATGGTAAAGAAAGAAACACAAAGGAGTTTACAGCTGATGAAATTATGGTAAAGAAAGAAACACAGGAGTTTACAGTTGATGAAATTATGGTAAAGAAAGAAACACAGGAGTTTACAGCTGATGAAATTATGATAAAGAAAGAAACACAGGAGTTTACAGCTGATGAAATTATGATAAAGAAAGAAACACAGAGGAGCTTAAAGCTGATGAAATTATGGTAAAGAAAGAAACACAGAGGAGTTTACAGCTGATGAAATTATGATAAAGAAAGAAACACAGAGGAGTTTACAGCTGATGAAATTATGATAAAGAAAGAAACACAGAGGAGTTTACAGCTGATGAAATTATGATAAAGAAAGAAACACAGAGGAGTTTACAGCTGATGAAATGATGATAAAGAAAGAAACACAGAGGAGTTTACAGCTGATGAAATTATGGTAAAGAAAGAAACACAGGAGTTTACAGCTGATGAAATTATGATAAAGAAAGAAACACAGAGGAGTTTACAGCTGATGAAATTATGGTAAAGAAAGAAACACAGAGGAGTTTAAAGCTGATGAAATCATGATAAAGAAAGAAATACAGAGGAGTTTAAAACTGATGAAATTATGATAAAGAAAGAAACACAGAGGAGTTTACAGCTGATGAAATTATGGTAAAGAAAGAAACACAGAGGAGTTTACAGCTGATGAAATTATGGAAAAGAAAAAAACACAGAGGAGTTTAAAGCTGATGAAATTATGATAAAGAAACAAAGAGGAGTTTACAGCTGATGAAATATGGTAAAGAAACACAGAGGAGTTTACAGCTGATGAAATTATGGTAAAGAAAGAAACACAGAGGAGTTTAAAACTGATGAAATTATGGTAAAGAAAGAAACACAGGAGTTTACAGCTGATGAAATTATGATAAAGAAAGAAACACAGAGGAGTTTACAGCTGATGAAATTATGATAAAGAAAGAAACACAGAGGAGTTTAAAGCTGATGAAATTATGATAAAGAAAGAAACACAGAGGAGTTTACAGCTGATGAAATTATGATAAAGAAAGAAACACAGACAAGTTTACAGCTGATGAAATTATGGTAAAGAAAGAAACACAGAGGAGTTTACAGCTGATGAAATTATGGAAAAGAAAAAAACACAGAGGAGTTTAAAGCTGATGAAATTATGATAAAGAAACAAAGAGGAGTTTACAGCTGATGAAATATGGTAAAGAAACACAGAGGAGTTTACAGCTGATGAAATTATGGTAAAGAAAGAAACACAGAGGAGTTTAAAACTGATGAAATTATGGTAAAGAAAGAAACACAGGAGTTTACAGCTGATGAAATTATGATAAAGAAAGAAACACAGAAGAGTTTACAGCTGATGAAATTATGATAAAGAAAGAAACACAGAGGAGTTTAAAGCTGATGAAATTATGATAAAGAAAGAAACACAGAGGAGTTTACAGCTGATGAAATTATGATAAAGAAAGAAACACAGAGGAGTTTACAGCTGATGAAATTATGGAAAAGAAAAAAACACAGAGGAGTTTAAAGCTGATGAAATTATGATAAAGAAACAAAGAGGAGTTTACAGCTTATGATAAAGAAAGAAACACAGAGGAGTTTAAAGCTGATGAAATTATGATAAAGAAAGAAACACAGAGGAGTTTAAAACTGATGAAATTATGATAAAGAAACACAGAGGAGTTTACAGCTGATGAAATTATGGTAAAGAAAGAAACACAGAGGAGTTTAAAACTGATGAAATTATGGTAAAGAAAGAAACACAGAGGAGTTTACAGCTGAGATAGCAGGACCAATACATAATTCTGAATCAAGAAATGTCCATCTCTTAATCCACAATTTACAATTTACAATTTTTTTTCCAAAATCCATAATTTTCCCTGAACATGAATGAAAAATATGAAAATTTCTATGAAACATGTTCATTGTTCTAGATCTTTTTATGTCCTGAGGGAAGACCCTCCTGCACACAGTATCTCCCCCTACCCACCAAACAAAGAAATATTTTTATATGTCCTCCCACAAACCTTTCAATGATGTGCGTTTATGTTGGGCATATATGAAACCTGAAATTGTGATAGAATGCTCAATGGTTATTTATTTATTTATTTAAACAAATGTACAATTTAGCTTCTACTGTTACAGAAATGCAAGCATCCAGTAAGTGTTTTAGGTTACAAAGTTTATTTCTTGTCAACCTTGGACTTATGCCAGTATTTCTGCAAGAATATAATGTGGTTTTTGCAGATCTCGACAGAACATTTTTTTTTTTTTTTTAAATTTACCTAGTATCCATAATGTGTTTGTCATACAAAATTAGTTCCTCTTTGGTCAAGGCTGCTGACAGTTGCTATGGTGAATCATATTGGTTTGGATGTTAGTCACACACAAGTTTATATAGATTCACCACACTAATTGGATTAGTAGATATCTGCTGCCAGGACTAAACAGATTTAGTGTGGGTGTGATACAACACGCAGGGCCATTACAGGTGTTGTCTTCTCCTAACCCTTTACAAATGTTCTTGTAAGCAATGATTCTATATTAACAAAAGTGGTTAATGTTTTCATTTCAGATGCCATGGGAAAATATATTCCTGTGTGTATATTGAATAATCTACCTTGAATGTTGGGAAATTAGGGCAGCATGAACTGTTACACATTTTATATGCTTCTGTGGCAGGTTTTAACCATTGTTTAGGAGAATGGACAAATTCTAGAGGGAATTTACCTTCAGCTCAATCATTAGACTAACAGACAGATTGAGGATTTGATCCCCTACAGTGGAACATTGCTTCTTTCCTATTACAATTGAATTGTAAACACAATTCAAAATGTTGGATAACATCATTATTATGTGCTATATTTAACTTGTCCAAATGATACAATTGAAAAATGTAAAATTTATTTCAATTATTGATTCAGTCCATTAAATATTTAACCTACATTTAAATCATTATGAAGTGAATGGATGCATTCATTCATTGCAGTTCACTGTGGTGTTGTAATTGGATTTGGACCACTCAAAACAAAGGACATATTTCAAATAATGACCAGTTGCTCTTATGAAACAATTTCATTGTTACAAAGTAGTCACCTGAAAAAGTTGTGAAAAACACTAGATCTCAAGCATCCTCAATACTCCTCAGGTTAGAATCACTGTCAATACTCCAGGGGTTAAAGAGCGAAAGTGATTGTAACCTCTGGAACATGTCACAGCAAAATTGAAGGTTCCACATGTAACACTTTGTGGACAAGACAAAAAGCCTAGTTTGATTCTTTGATGTACAACAAACAAATCCCGAGATCACACTACACACTACTATATTGTAATGGCTTTGAGGTTGTGTGTCTCTCCTTTGTAATCTTCAAAAGGAGCTTACAACAAATTGCTTTGCTTGTGCCATCAATTTTGCCATGACATGTTCCAGAGATGCAAAAAGCAAAAGTGATCATACCCCTGGAATATCAAGGATGGATCTCAAGAGGACATGTAGTAAATTTTTCAAAACCAACATTGAAATAAAATGAAGTTAATTATTTAATTGATAATTAGCTTTTTACGAAACAGAAGAGTTGCTATACTTTTGAATTTTCTACCATTTTCCGAAGTTTTCTCCCTATTATAACCCATCCTTGGAGTTTAAACTGAAAGAGAATTGACAAGTCATTAGAGATAATTTGCAGTTTAAAGACAACAAACATTTCCAGTGTAGACAGTACTTGAATGTTAACTATATGATAAGCTACATTTATTAAAGGTGCATTCAGTTATCATACACTCATAAATAAAATGGAAAGTATTATGTACCTGTTCAAAAATTTATTTGTGTTAATTTGAAAAGAATACAGATTGCATGACTTCATGACTGGATATAGAAATGAACAGTGTCATATCAGGATTCTGCAATCCCTGGACAAATAATCTACAGGTAGACATTCTGACCATTTCAAGTGACACTTTTTATTGTTGCTTGTGTTTGACATGTCTATGGGTTTGTCAATGTCAAGACAACATTTGATATTTGGATTTTCCCTTTCCAAGGATGCATACACATACTTGGAACAAACATTTGGTAGAGGACCAGAATTTTTGACAGGAGAGAAAAAACAGTGCGTGATGAAGATTTAAAGTTAGTTCTCCAGGCCCTAAAAACATATACTAACCAGTTGATCTCCCCATTTCTTGTTAATTCAACCAATTTTTCTTAGCCTCCATTATTATCCCCCGCAAAACATGTTTGGTTTCTGTGCATGCATGGGTGTGTGGTGCGTCCATCCATCCATCCATCCATGTATGGATTTTCAGGGCTATAACTTCAGAACAGTTCATATTAACTTCACAAAACTTGCTGTATATATCAAGTTAGTGCCCTAGTTTTGCCTTTTGCTATTGACAACATTTCATCTTTTATATTTTTTCTGTTACTATGGGAACATAGCCAAAAAACACAAAATTAGTGTTAACTTTCCTTTCCGGGCTACAACTTCAAAACCATTCAACTCAGCACCGCAAAGCCATATTATATATATTAGGTTAGTGCCCTAGTTGTACCTTTTATATTGAGGATATTTTGTTATTCATCTTCTTTCTTCAATTTTTTTTATTTCTTGTGACTTCTTGTATTACTCCAGAGCTTATAGAGTGTTGCATAAATTTGTTCATAGACCAAGCACTATTCAAATATCAACAGTTCTATAAGGTTATTATGTAAGATATGTATATATATAGATATATAATGTTGAAGTTGAGGAGATGCAAGGAAATTTAATTGATATTTGACAAAAGACGTTACATTTGCACTAAATCTTCTGGTGATAGTAGCGATACATAATTTGGTGACGTCACAAATTGTTATACCAATATTTATATCATATTTGGGTTTTACACCAACAGCTGGGTTCAGGGAATAATGCCACGCTTTGCGGCTCCTGTATTTTCATTAGAGAATTTTGTATCAGTAATAGGTTTATAAAGGAAAAGGATGAGGCATGTCATTGTGGTTTATGTGTTCAATTACATTTGTCTTAAAGGAGTCTCATCGTGTAAAGGCAAATGTCAAGGTTACTTCTTTGCTCAAGTGTGTTAAAGGCAATGTCAGAGTCACTTGTATTTTTTTCATTGTATAAAAGCCAATGTCAAGGTCAGTTTAATTTGTTTTGTTGGAAAAATTCATTATGAAGGTCACTTAAGTCTGTTTGAACGTTTAAAAGCCAGTGTCTAGGTCATGATACAAAAGTAGTTTACAGATATTGCAAATTTTTTGACATCCTTTTTCATGAAAAAGAAATCATTAGATAAGCCATTGGTGGACACTGGGCATTCATGAGGAAGCAGTGTGTGATGGTCTGGAACTAATCTCTGATGAATCAAATAAATTGTGTTCCCCAACCTATTATTGACTTTCAGTTGGTCTGAGTTGGAATGAGCAGTGTTATATTCTACAGTGTCCAAAGGCTAATGTTGGAAAATCCTTGTCACTGAAGCTCTTACTTTTGTAAAATCTTCAAGAAAATTTAGGCATATTAATCATATTTATATGAAGGAGAAAGTTCATAAGCATGATATAACAGCTTGGCTTCGCAAGATGATTTCCACTTGCTAATTTACCTCTTAATGAAAAGTTGTATATATTGTAACAGATGTATCAGTATGTTTATCATTTGGTTATACTGAGGATTTTTTATGTTGAATATCTACAAATTTCGCATGGAGAAAATGCCTTCCCTGTACATGTATACAAATGTAGCTCTGATAATTACATACTGAATGATGAATATTCAGGAGGGCAGTCAGTATTAACTTGGTCCCAAGTTCGTACTTGTCCAACAGACTCCATGGAGACAGGATAAGAGGATTATACCACAGAGAACCAACCCTTTTTAATAAACAGCTCGTCTATCTCATCATTAAACAATTATTACACTGTGGTGGTCACAACCGTCATCAATCGCAGTATTGTCACTTTCCTAGCTATTGATCACTTAGGATCACAGGCTTTATCGTTGCCATCAGTGACAGGCAAGGGAGATGCATAGTGAAATACGATCACGTCGAATTGATCTCTACTCATACTCATTTGTTTTGGTTGAGTAAACAGCGTAGTATTTTATCACATAGCCAAACAATTGTATTGACTATTGATTTATTGGCTAGCTGAGTAAAAATGAGCATGCTTACGCGAATGAAAAAGCAAACAAAGAAAAACAATCTGTCTGATACCGAAGTTTAGTATGTAAAATACACAGTGCAGAACAAAGTTAATCGGCCTTGCATTTGCCAAAGACTTAATATTTATTGGAAACATCATACTGACAGTGCAGAATATTGCTGGAATATTCATTTATTTTAATCATAAAAAAGGCATAACAGTGTTGTATCCTTAGTTAATACATAGTCCTCTGTAGGGTCCTGTGTACAAACATTTCATGAAAGCTATACGCAACACATCTGGTCTAAATTCTACCATTAAAGTTGTAGTGATTCCTAAACTTAAAGTATGTCGCTCATGCAGGGACTCGGGAGCATTAGGTAAGGATGAGGTATTTCCTGGATGGGGAGTATGTATCTCCAACACAGGACTTGCAAGGTCCCATGTTCAAATCCTAGCCGAGTTATTGAAAAACAAGATGACCTCTGTTGTCTGTATATCACTGTATGGCTGGAAGAGACTGGCAAGCTTTTAATTGGAATCGATTTGAACAATTGAAAAATCTTTTATTTTCAATATTATATACTTTGATATTTTTTCTCCATATTACAAGTTATTTGTTGGAAATATTTTTTTCTCTCAGGGAAAATTCCTTATCAAATGTACAGTGATATTTGTAGGAATCAATTTTCAAGGGAGATAACTTGATTGTATACTCATTCAAGGTCACTAGTATTTGAATTTATCAAGGGGTCCAAGAAGGTTCAATATATAATGCTAATGTTCATGTAGACACAGGTACTGCAAAACTTTTTTTTTTGTATTAAATTTAGATACATGTTGTATTTTGGTTGAAATCCCATCAAAATGCTTTCCAGAAAGATAAGATGCAGAACAAGAGCCTGGAATTCTAGAAGTATGAAAGACAAAATAAACACCGGAGCTTATAAGTCTGCCAGCTGTATACAATCAGTACAAATGGCACGGTTACTGAAGATTCATAGTGTAGAGTAATATCAAGTCATTGCCTGCTGTGATACTCATTCAACCTGTTCAAAGTTGACAAGTATACTGGCACACAATGCTGGGTAGGGATAAATAGATCGGTATGAACCACACCTTGTGAGTCAAGGTTAAGATCTGCAGGTTTTCTGGTAGTTTGGTTATTGCTTTGTTTATAGCATTGGCTTTGATGCATTCCCTCATTACAGTGAATAATGTCTATACAAGTATTGGATTTAGATGGCATATAGGGTAATTATGGAAAAGCATGCAGTTTCATTATTTTGAGCTTGTGTTGAAGTGGATGCTTGCTAGTACAGGCACATATAAAATTACTTTGCAGATATTGCTGAATAAATTGGCTTTTATTTTATAGAGATTCATATTGTCAATCATCTTTTTTACTGTATTAATAACAAATATCCTTTTTAATGTTTAGCTTGTTTTCATATTGAAAGCTGGTATGACAGTTTTATCTAGAATGAGAGTGGGTTTAATATTCGCTGAACATTAAAACCTGTGTTTTATCACAAATGAAGGATGACTTGAGGTACTTAAGATATCAGAGACCAGGGTATATTATTTTTCAAGGCATACCTACATTTCAAAACACCAAAGGTACACAGGAAACAATGTATATCCCCAACACCAGAACATCCATAGGGGTGTAGAGTCAAGCCGTTCTTTGCGTAGTGTTCGTAGGTTCCGTGGTCCCTAGCTTGGATACCTCCAGGTATGCAGGGCGATTGAGAAATAGTGGTAACAAAAGGGTAATATTCAATCGCAACAAGTCCAGGGTACCAGAAGAGTATATTTATTACAATCTGTCTACCAGTTTCGCCGGAACATGTGGGCTTCTTCAGAAATAAATATACTCTTCTGGTACCCTGGACTTCTTGCGATTGAATAATACCCTTTAGTCCCGAACACCGCAGATACAAAGGAAACTGTGTATACACCAAATACTTACATACACAGGAAACTTTATACCACCCCAACAGTGGATAGACAGGAAATTTTATATCCCTACCACCCCAACGGTGAATAGACAGGAAATTTTATATCCCTATCACCCCAACAGTAGATAGACAGGAAACTTAATATCCCCAACACAAAGAAGATACACAGAAACTTTATATCCCCAACACACCAAACATACACAGAAACTTTATATCCCTAACACACCAAAGATACACAGGAAACTTTATATCCCTAACACACCACACATACACAGAAACTTTATATTTCTAACACACCATAGATACACAGGAAACTTTATATCCCCAACACACCAAAGATACACAGAAACTTTATATCCCTAACACATCAAAGATACACAGAAACTTTATATCCCTAACACACCACACATACACAGAAACTTTATATCCCCAACACACCACACATACACAGAAACTTTATATCCCTAACACACCACACATACACAGAAACTTTATATTTCTAACACACCATAGATACACAGGAAACTTTATATCCCTAGCACACCACACATACACAGAAAATTTATATCCCTAACACACCATAGATACACAGGAAACTTTATATCCCTAGCACACCACACATACACAGAAAAATTATATCCCTAACACACCATAGATACATAGGAAACTTTATATCCCTAACACACCATAGATACACAGGAAACTTTATATCCCTAACACACCAAAGATACACAGAAACTTTATATCCCTAACACACCACACATACACAGAAACTTTATATCCCTAACACTCCACACATACACAGAAACTTTATATCCCTAACACACCAAAGATACACAGAAACTTTATATCCCCAACACACCAAAGATACACAGAAACTTTATATCCCTAACACACCAAAGATACACAGAAACTTTATATCCCCAACACACCAAAGATACACAGAAACTTTATATCCCTAACACACCAAAGATACACAGAAACTTTATATCCCTAACACACCACACATACACAGAAACTTTATATCCCCAACACACCACACATACACAGAAACTTTATATCCCTATCACACCACACATACACAGAAACTTTATATCCCTAACACACCAAACATACACAGAAACTTTATATCCCTAACACACCAAACATACACAGGAAACTTTATATCCCTAACACACCAAACATACACAGAAACTTTATATCCCCAACACACCATAGATACACAGAAACTTTATATCCCCAACACACCAAACATACACAGAAACTTTATATCCCTATCCGGAAACTTTATATCCCCAACACACCACACATACACAGAAACTTTATATTTCTAACACACCATAGATACACAGGAAACTTTATATTCCTAACACACCACACATACACAGAAAATTTATATCCCTAACACACCAAAGATACACAGAAACTTTATATCCCTAACACACCACACATACACAGAAACTTTATATCCCCAACACACCACACATACACAGAAACTTTATATCCCTATTACACCACACATACACAGAAACTTTATATCCCTAACACACCAAACATACACAGAAACTTTATATCCCTAACACACCAAACATACACAGGAAACTTTATATCCCTAACACACCAAACATACACAGAAACTTTATATCCCCAACACACCATAGATACACAGAAACTTTATATCCCCAACACACCAAACATACACAGAAACTTTATATCCCTAACACACCAAAGATACACCGGAAACTTTATATCCCCAACACACCACACATACACAGAAACTTTATATTTCTAACACACCACACATACACAGAAACTTTATATCCCTAACACACCACACATACACAGAAACTTTATATCCCCAACACACCACACATACACAGAAACTTTATATCCCCAACACACCACACATACACAGAAACTTTATATCCCTATTACACCACACATACAAAGAAACTTTATATCCCGAACACACCACACATACACAGGGAACTTTATATCTCCAATACACCATAGATACACATGAAAGTTTATGTCCCCAACACACCAAAGATACACAGAAACTTTATATCCCTAACACACCAAAGATACACAGAAACTTTATATCCTTAACACACCACACATACACATAAACTTTATATCCCTAACACTCCACACATACACAGAAACTTTATATCCCTAACACACCAAACATACACAGGAAACTTTATATCCCTAACACACCAAACATACACAGAAACTTTATATCCCCAACACACCATAGATACACAGAAACTTTATATCCCCAACACACCAAACATACACAGAAACTTTATATCCCTAACACACCAAAGATACACCGGAAACTTTATATCCCCAACACACCACACATACACAGAAACTTTATATTTCTAACACACCACACATACACAGAAACTTTATATCCCTAACACTCCACACATACACAGAAACATTATATCCCTAACACACCACACATACACAGAAACTTTATATCCCCAACACACCAAAGATACACAGAAACTTTATATCCCTAACACACCAAAGATACACAGAAACTTTATATCCCCAACACACCACACATACACAGAAACTTTATATCCCCAACACACCACACATACACAGAAACTTTATATCCCTATTACACCACACATACAAAGAAACTTTATATCCCGAACACACCACGCATACACAGGGAACTTTATATCTCCAATACACCATAGATACACAGGAAAGTTTATGTCCCCAACACACCAAAGATACACAGAAACTTTATATCCCTAACACACCAAAGATACACAGAAACTTTATATCCTTAACACACCACACATACACATAAACTTTATATCCCTAACACCACACATACACAGAAACTTTATATCCCCAACACACCAAACATACACAGAAACTTTATATCCCTAACACCACACATACATACACATAAACATATCCCTAACACACCACACATACACAGAAACTTTATATCCCCAACACACCATATACACCTTTATATCCCCAACACACCAAAGATACACAGAAACTTTATATCCTTAACACACCACACATACACATAAACTTTATATCCCTAACACTCCACACATACACAGAAACTTTATATCCCTAACACACCACACATACACAGAAACTTTATATCCCCAACACACCAAAGATACACAGAAACTTTATATCCCTAACACACCAAAGATACACAGAAACTTTATATCCCTAACACACCACACATACACAGAAACTTTATATCCCCTTTATATCCCTAACACCACACATACACAGAAACACACACACCACACATACACAGAAACTTTATATCCCTATTACACCACACATACAAAGAAACTTTATATCCCTAACACACCACGCATACACAGGGAACTTTATATCTCCAATACACCATAGATACACAGGAAAGTTTATGTCCCCAACACACCAAAGATACACTGGAAACTTTACCCTAACACACCAAAGATACACTGGAAACTTTATATCCACAACACACCAAAGATACACAGAAACTTTATATCCCCAACACACCACACATACACAGGGAACTTTATATCTCCAATACACCATAGATACACAGGAAAGTTTATGTCCCCAACACACCAAAGATACACTGGAAACTTTATATCCCTAACACACCACACATACACAGAAACTTTATATCCCCAACACACCACACATACACAGAAACTTTATATCCCTATTACACCACACATACAAAGAAACTTTATATCCCTAACACACCACGCATACACAGGGAACTTTATATCTCCAATACACCATAGATACACAGGAAAGTTTATGTCCCCAACACACCAAAGATACACTGGAAACTTTACCCTAACACACCAAAGATACACTGGAAACTTTATATCCACAACACACCAAAGATACACAGAAACTTTATATCCCCAACACACCACACATACACAGGGAACTTTATATCTCCAATACACCATAGATACACAGGAAAGTTTATGTCCCCAACACACCAAAGATACACTGGAAACTTTATATCCCTAACACACCACACATACACAGAAACTTTATATCCCCAACACACCACACATACACAGAAACTTTATATCCCTATTACACCACACATACAAAGAAACTTTATATCCCTAACACACCACGCATACACAGGGAACTTTATATCTCCAATACACCATAGATACACAGGAAAGTTTATGTCCCCAACACACCAAAGATACACTGTAAACTTTACCCTAACACACCAAAGATACACTGGAAACTTTATATCCACAACACACCAAAGATACACAGAAACTTTATATCCCCAACACACCACACATACACAGAAACTTTATATCCCTAACACACCAAACATACACAGGATCCTCTGTATATCCCAACATACCAGAGAAACACAATAAACTGTACTACACTCAACACACCAGGAATACAATAAACTGTACTACACTCAACACACCAGGAATACAATAAACTGTACTACACTCAACACACACAGGACCAAAGTGTACTGTGCTACACTCAACACACACAGGACCAAAGTGTACTGTGCTACACTCAACACACACAGGACCAAAGTGTACTGTGCTACACTCAACACTCCAGAGATACACAGCTCACTGTGTCAATCAACCCACCAGACTTATACAGTAATAACAGCAATAAACTGTCTATAACCCAGTGAAAGGTCGTGGCAACCCTTTTTAATGATATTTATGAGTATGTTTGCTGTACCTTATACAGAGCACTGTTACTTGCAAAAATTAATGTCAAAATGTCCTATTGTTAAACAAATTATCTGCAAAATATATCTCTGAAAAAGACATTTTTCGTTGATTGGATTCATTGTGTCTAACACAATTATCACTCTAAGATGGAGTTTGTCAAAAAAAACAATCAGTATTGAACCAATAGTTTTTCAGGAAACAGGCACTACTACAGAAAAGACATACGTTACTATCTTTTTTTTGTGTTGTATGAGAATCAAGCTGTTTTAGGGTGTGGTAATCTAGTCAATATTCTTTCTATATTATTCTGCTACCTCAATGCTGGTAATTCATTACTCTTTCTTAATAACCTTCGGCATTTCTTTTACAGTCTTTTTGAGATATTTGCTTTTACATGAACTTTTAACCATGTTAAAATGTCTGGTACAGCCCTTTCTGTATGTATTGTGGTATTGCGATGCCTGTACATGTTGTACATATAATGTTTAATTAAAGTTTGGAAATGATGTTGCTTAGCCAGAGATGCAGGCATGGATTCCCAGTGTGGGTACTTGGTGATTTTTTTAAGTTTAATCATGTTAACGGTAGAATGTTCTGTTGATTTCTGTTGGGAAACATTTGCCTTAAACTGTGAAATGTCAGAATACCTATGGAAAGGCATATCATTGCTTTAATACAGATTTAATGTGAACATACAGACCAAGCAGGTATTGCCTCCACCTGTAGAATGATCAGCCAGGCCAAAGATGACTGGGTAATTTATAACTTCCCAGTGAATAGAATCTGAAAGCATGATGGTATGGTTAGTCACAAAGCTTGATACTGACTTTGGTTTAAGCCTGTCTGATGGTCCTAAAATCAGGCAAAACAATATCATTAAGGCAATAGATTACAACTAAAACTGTTATGATATGTTAGGGGGCAAGTCTTTAGACTGAAATGATTGCCAGACCACAGTTTGAACCACTAATGCTCCACAAATGAAGTTTCAGACCACAGTTTGAACAACTGCTGCTCCACAAATGAAGTTACAGACCACAGTTTGAACCACTGCTGCTCCACAAATGATGTTACAAACCACAGTTTGAACCACTGCTGCTCCACAAATGATGTTACAAACCACAGTTTGAACCACTGCTGCTCCACAAATGATGTTACAGACTACCGTTTGAACTGCTACTGCTCCACAAATGATGTTACAGACCACAGTTTGAACTGCTGCTGCTCCACAAATGATGTTACAAACCACAGTTTGAACCACTGCTGCTCCACAAATGATTGCCAGACCACAGTTTGAACCACTGCTGCTCCACAAATGAAGATACAGACCACAGTTTGAACTGCTGCTGCTCCACAAATGAAGATACAGACCACAGTTTGAACTGCTGCTGCTCCACAAATGCTGTTACAAACCACAGTTTGAACCACTGCTGCTCCACAAATGATTGCCAGACCACAGTTTGAACCACTGCTGCTCCACAAATGAAGATACAGACCACAGTTTGAACTGCTACTGCTCCACAAATGATGTTACAGACCACAGTTTGAACTGCTACTGCTCCACAAATGCTGTTACAAACCACAGTTTGAACCACTGCTGCTCCACAAATGATGTTACAGACTACAGTTTGAACTGCTGCTGCTCCACAAATGATGTTACAGACTACCGTTTGAACTGCTGCTGCTCCACAAATGATGTTACAGACCACAGTTTGAACCACTGCTGCTCCACAAATGCTGTTACAAACCACAGTTTGAACCACTACTGCTCCACAAATGATGTTACAGACTACAGTTTGAACTGCTGCTGCTCCACAAATGCTGTTACAAACCACAGTTTGAACCACTGCTGCTCCACAAATGATTGCCAGACCACAGTTTGAACCACTAATGCTCCACAAATGCTGTTACAAACCACAGTTTGAACCACTGCTGCTCCACAAATGAAGATACAGACCACAGTTTGAACTGCTGCTGCTCCACAAATGCTGTTACAAACCACAGTTTGAACCACTGCTGCTCCACAAATGAAGATACAAACCACAGTTTGAACCACTGCTGCTCCACAAATAATGTTACAGACCACAGTTTGAACCACTGCTGCTCAACAAATGATGTTACAGACCACAGATTGAACCACTGCTGCTCCACAAATGATGTTACAGACCACAGTTTGAACCACTGCTGCTCCACAAATGATGTTACAGACTACAGTTTGAACTGCTACTGCTCCACAAATGCTGTTACAAACCACAGTTTGAACTGCTACTGCTCCACAAATGATGTTACAGACCACAGTTTGAACCACTGCTGCTCCACAAATGATGTTACAGACTACCGTTTGAACCACTGCTGCTCCACAAATGATGTTACAGACCACAGTTTGAACTGCTACTGCTCCACAAATGATGTTACAGACCACAGTTTGAACCAGTGATGCCCTATTGTTGACTACCAATGATGATATAGACCACAGTCGGAACCAGTGATGCCCTATCCTTGACTACTGTTACCCCTCTATGTTGTACTATCCTTATGTTATACAAAAGACCAGCAACAACCGTTCTCAAGTACAAATGTTGAGTATTAACACAAGTTACAACAATGATAACATGTATGGCCTGAGTATCGAGCTTAACAAGTTACTCCTTCCACGGCCACACCAGGACTGACTCTATTTGCTGTGATCTTACAGTTTATCCTAAAGCAATTATAATCTAATTCTGATAGGGAAAGTGTCTTCTACTGATCTACAATTAAACCGTGACCAGTTAATGTCTCCATGGTGGAGAGCATGTCCAGCCAATGTTTCACGGCATGATTCTGACACTAAGGTGACCGCAATTAAACTATCTGTCTGATAAGCCAGCCGGTCACATTAAGATTTAACACAAATTATGTTCTACACTTGAGTGACAAATTTCACTATTAACATCCCCCTGCCTAAGAAAACTTTTACGGTCTAAAAGTTCAGAGATAGCTAACTGCTCATGATACTCAGGCTGAGATAATATTTAGTATGTACACAAACACTGGTAAGTTTACTTGAACAACAGTTAATTCTAAATTCTACAATATACTGTTAACTTCCTTGGATAAGGTACTTCTGTTAGACTGTCACTGTTTGTTCTTAAGGTATACACATCACAAAAACCTGAAAACACACCGTGTTCACAACTGATGATACATCCAGAGTCAGTGTTCCCCCTTTTTTTTTCTTCTTCTTCTTCTTTGTTCGAGACAGTGGCCCAACAATATCCATAGATATTTTGTAAAATGGCTCACTGATGATCGGTGGTTGTCCTAATGGAGCTTTCTCATCACCACGTCTTCTGGCGGTCTTTTGACATACGTTACAAGTACTACAGTATTCCTGTATGTCCTTAAAAATCCCTGGCCAACAGAACGAATTAACGACACGCTCTTTGGTCTTTTCTATCCCTAAATGTCCCGCAAGTGGTCTATCATGTCCCAATTTAATGATATTGAGACGTAGTGCCTCTGGTAGTACTACCTGGACTCCATGTTGGGCTCCATCACTAGACTCCCATTTCCTACGGAGAATCCCATTTTCCCAGTACAGGGCATTCCTATCTTCCTGCACAGATTCCTCTGAACTTGCAGCTTTTCTCCGAATGTTGGCTAAAGTTGGATCTTCCTGCTGAAGCTTACTAAGCACTTCAGCATTTACAGCAGAAAGTTCAAGCGGTTCCTCTGTTGTGATGTTAACTGTATCATCCCCATTGCTGTGGGATACAGTCTCACTGATGTTGTCAATGTCCTCACCAACGCCATCGCCATGGTCCAGGTCCACATCGTTCGCCTGTCCAACATCACTTCCCTTACTGGCATCCACTTGGTCCGTGTCGGGGTCCATTCCAACTTTTACATGGCATTCCTTTGCCTTGTCCTCAGCTAGCCTTTCTTCAGCAATGTTATTACGATGTTGTGCACGCGTAACAACATTCACAGCCTTTGATTGTCTCTCTATGATGTCTACCCCCAACAGGGCTTCAGCGACAAGGTCAGGCACTAATCCGACCTGAGCATGTCCCTTATAATATGGCGTGTCCATATCAACGATAGCCAGTTTGGCTGAAAACGGCTGTCCAGTCGCTGTACACAGCGTCTCCCGCTGACCCTCCAATACACAACTTGGGTCCACCAGGTCTTCCCTAATCAAGGTCATCGCTGACCCAGTGTCTTTCACGAAACTAATATCACGGCCATTGACCTCTCCTGGGACATGGATAAGTCCTCCCGTGTATTGTCGCACTAAAAATCCTGCAAGATTTTTACCTTCTCTGTTTTTTGGACATTTCCTCGCGAAGTGCCCGTACTTGTTACAATTGTAACACTGCACACTTTTCATTTGCTCTGTCGATTGCTCCTTTCTCTGGTCCCGATCAGAGGTAAAAGTTTTTCCATTTATACTTTTACCTTGCGTTGATTTGTTTATATTCCGTTCAGGTAGAATATAATCCTCTGCGGCTTCAACCACACTGCTTGACCCTTTGTTACGGCGTATCCATTGTGCTTGTGACACTGGCAATGCACTAAGAAAATATTCCTCTTTGAATTTTTCCATGACATCCTCTACTGAGTCCACAAATCTAGTAAGATATTGTTCAATTCTTGCCATAAGTCCTCTGTATGTTTCCTTAGGTTCCCTTTGGGCTGTCTGTAATAGCTTGAAATATTGGTAGGGCCTTTTCCCGTACCTGTCCATTAGGGCTTTACAAAGTTCTTCAAATGACCCGTGTGCTTGAATAGCTACCTCTCTGGCCTCACCTGTTAACAAGGTTCTCAGCTGTAGCATTTTTACTTCTTCTGTCCATCCAGCCTGTGTTGATAAAGCAGTAAACTCTGATAAGAATGTCACTATATCCTCACTTTCAGTATGATTATAAGGTTGAAGTTTCAGTCTAAACGGCACAGGGTTAGAATTTGTCTCACACCGTTCCTTTTGAAGTTTTGCTTTTTCAATCTCTAGTTCCAATTCTTTCACTTTCCTTTGATGTTCTCTTTCCTTTTCTTCGGCGTCCATTCTTATCTTTTCTCTTTCCACTTCCCTTTGATGTTCTCTTTCCTTTTCTTCGGCGTCCATTCTCATCTTTTCTCTTTCCACTTCCATCGTCATCCTTTCTCTTTCGAAATTCATTTGGCGTTCTTTTTCCTCTTTCTCTGCTTGAAGTTTTTCTTTTTCTAAGTTCATTTGGCGTTCTTTTTCCTCTTTCTCTGCTTGAATTTCGAGTCTTCTTATTTCCAACTTTGTTTGTGCTGCCGTCATCTTCGCAGTTTCCGTTTCTTCAGGCGTCGACATATTAAACAGTTCTAATGAGCGTTATATCTTTGATAACGGAGTCCTTCTCCTTAGAATGATCCTTTACCGCTGCCACCAGAATATGTTACCCCTCTATGTTGTACTATCCTTATGTTATACAAAAGACCAGCAACAACCGTTCTCAAGTACAAATGTTGAGTATTAACACAAGTTACAACAATGATAACATGTATGGCCTGAGTATCGAGCTTAACAAGTTACTCCTTCCACGGCCACACCAGGACTGACTCTATTTGCTGTGATCTTACAGTTTATCCTAAAGTAATTATAATCTAATTCTGATAGGGAAAGTGTCTTCTACTGATCTACAATTAAACCGTGACCAGTTAATGTCTCCATGGTGAAGAGCATGTCCAGCCAATGTTTCACGGCATGATTCTGACACTAAAGGTGATAAGCCAGCCAGTCACATTAAGATTTAACACAAATTATGTTCTACACTTGAGTGACAAATTTCACTATTAACACCATGCCTTTATATATAAAAAAGATGGTAAACGCAATATATAACCAAACGTTTCCTATATAGAAAAAAAGTTTTTTATGTTCTCTCATTTAATTGTAATGCATATGATTATACAAAGATTTAACACAAATTATGTTCTACACTTGAGTAAATCCTTTTTTAAAAATATGTAAACCCAATAAAAAAATTTAAAAAAACACAGAGTATTTAATTTTTAATATGATCACATGTAAAATATGTAGCAATTACTGACTTTCATGGATTTCCTAATTCATAATACAGGAGATTTGGCCCATGTACTAATATCACATTTACACAAATATAAATGTCAGATATGTGTTTACACAAATGTCAGTAGTACAGTTTGAAACAGTTTGAAGCCAATTAACATATATATTACAGACAACTGGATTGTAAAACACGACAAGTTGAGCATCAGCGTCAATGTCCATTTGTAAATAAATATGCTAACCAACGCAATATACACAAAAGACTGGTATCTAAATTAATTTGTTTTGAGAGTCAGTGTAATGCATAAAGTGATACTTGAGTATCTTCACAAGTGGCTATGAGTACCACATCACTCCTTAATGGTTTTGTCTCCATACTCTTAATAAATAAATATATTTATCAGGTCATACGTATGTACACAGTTAACAACAAACAGTGCTTATAATTCTCATCTTAAAAGGGATATGGCTTATATACAAGTGACAGTGCTCTTTAATCTTCATTTTCAGCATTTTCCATTTTAAACAAATTCTATACTTTTCAATCATCCCTTGTTTGTTTATTGCAGACAAATTCTGTTCTCTTTTAATCTTCCCTCTCAGGGCTATGCCAGACAAATTCTATACTCTTAAATCTTCCCTTCCTGGGTTATTACAGACAAATCTGTATTCTTCAATCTTCCCTTTCTGGACTATTCCAGACAAATTCTGTTCTCTTTAATCATCCCTTTCTGGGCTGTTCCAGACAAATTCTGTGCTCTTAAATTATCCCTTTCTGGGCTATTCCAGACAAATTCTGTTTTCTTCAATCGTCCCTTTCTGGGCTATTCCAGACAAATTCTGTTCTCTTTAATCATCCCTTTCTGGGCTGTTCCAGACAAATTCTGTGCTCTTAAATTATCCCTTTCTGGGCTATTCCAGACAAATTCTGTTTTCTTCAATCGTCCCTTTCTGGGCTATTCCAGACAAATTCTGTTCTCTTTAATCATCCCTTTCTGGGCTGTTCCAGACAAAATCTGTACTCTTTAATCATCCCTTTCTGGCCTATTCTTGGCACAATCTGTGCTTTCAAATATTCCTGTTTACTGCATACCTGACACCAAGGATTGTACATATAACATAAATGTTTACAATATCTGTTCTTACTAATTTAGAATGAAAAACAGTATACCTATCTAGTTGCTAACTGATATCGACTGACAAATCCTGGTTTGAAAAGAAAAAACGTGTACATGAAACATATAAAATCTAAAACATGTATTGGCACAAACACGGTATTTTTGCCTTATGCAACAACGCAATTCCATCAACACGGATGTGACCAACCGCAACTTGATATACTGCTGAAAGGGGGAAAAATCAGTATACAAAGATGAAAGGAAAGCAATAAATGTTTTTTTTCCAAAAATATTGTATAAACCTATCTAAAACGAAACTAGGAATCATCATATTGTTGATATAAACTTTTTTCTGTCTGCTTTAGTAAATGTGTTGATATTTAATTCATTATTTTTCTCAGTTATATTTGACGCTCAGTTTTTATCAGTAGGTGCATTTCACTTGTGCATCTTTTGTACAGTTTGCTATGTTATAACGAAACTTACTTGGTGTATCTGAAAGTCTTTTTTAAGGAGGTTGCTAAGTCTGTGAATAATAATAATGCCGCTGCAGACACGTCGGCTGTGGATTAGACAGAAATGAAAGCAGAATTTTGTTGAGGAATAAAAATATCCGAGTCAACGCGAGGTGATATGTACACAGTGTAAACATTACTGGTAAAACCACAGCCATTTTCGTTTTGTATTTGAGAGCAGTGTTAATAGATTCACGTGTATAATGAATAAATAGACATAAATAGAAATATGACTCAATTATATTCACTAACATGGTTTTTATTCATTTGTAGTTTTATACAGTTTACTTAAGTGAATGCAGATAACAATACGTGACATAGCAGAAAGCAAACTTATTCAATACACTGGCATACATAGAATTCAGGTCAACTTTCCTAACCATGACTTCACCTACATAGCTGTCATGTATAACCACAAAAATAATTGAATGATAATCAATCTATTTTGATATATTTAGGGAGACCTTCCGCATTTATGTATTATATCCACATCGAAGGAAAATAACCTTGAATGATGCACAACATGTATGTGCAAGTGACTTATGTAATAATAATAAACCTGATTTATTTTACAATTGCGAAGCAGGTTTTTCCAACTTATATTACTAACTCTTGTTGGCACGGATGGAAGCGCGCGAGCAGTCTTACTGTGGGAGGAAACCAGAGTACCCAGGGGAAACCCACGTGGTCAGGCAGTTGAACCCACACCTTTTCACATCAATTCCGGTAATCGAACCCCGGACGGCTTGGTGAAAGGAGAGTGCGTTACCACTGCGTCACCCGATCACCATGGTGACTTATGTGGTTCGGCAGAATAGTTTTGACTAGGTGGTACTCTTTTAGTATCACGTGACTTTAAGTAATTAGCTATGGAAAGAGTGTTTTCTTAATGTTATGAAGATTAAACATAAGAATTCCATTTTCAATAGTATGTGCAAAATCTGATACGAAAACACAAAGAAAATACCGCCATGTTTACAGGCTCTCAGGTTTATATGGAAACTCCTAAAAATACAGTACAGTCACTGAAGAAAATAGATAAAACCAGGTGTTCCGGAATAGTTAGTGTCTTCGGCTTTATATACATCCACCACGTAAATCTTAATCATTCCAAATAAGTAATGTTACGCTCCCAAAATGAGTTCTTGAATAGCAACTGAACTGCGACCTGCATTAAACCATAGATTGGGGAAGCAGGAAACTTTAATATAGAAATCGAATATTCACAGCAGGGAATTAAGATAATCACGTCATATCATGATCTACTCACCACGTTTATTAGTTGACGATAAGTTGTCGGTGCTCAATGAAAATGATAGATACATAGCTAAGATGAATTCAGCAAAAATGTGACCTTAAATTCATTTTCATTCCATTTTCTTTAGCTCGTTAGAAGTTTGCTTGGATAAGAGATTGCTTTATTTGATACATCCTACATATATTTGTATAATTCTATATGTTAACAATCACAAAATAACTCATTTTTAATCAATAATATATCATATATAGGTTTGCTGTCTGAATGAAAATCTTACAAGATTTACGGTAATGAAAGCTTCGTATCCCCAGGCAACTGTCATTAGCACTAACAAGAAACCGCTTGATACAAGTTAATTGATATCATGTTTGATTCTAGTTTAATTGACAGTAAGTGTCGCTGTTGCGAATCTATTATATCAAGATGAGTTACACCACGACCATACAGGTAGACATCAAACCCAGTGAAGACAACTCGCTTGTACTGTGTAAGAATACATCCTACGGTGTTTCTCGAACAACTACTGTGACTTCGTGGTCTGCGGTGTAATTTTTAGGTAAATGTATCAAATGGAAACTTTATAAACAGGAAAAAAATAATGATAACGTCTTTCGATTACATCATATTCCTGTAAATCAGTATTGTATGTGTGGTCGTCAAACACTTTGGTTTTCAATATAACTTAGATTCTTTTATATTCATTATAGAACTATGATTGTTCGTTGTTACTAAACTTATTTTAATTTGGGTACGTGTCATTTACTTTCTTGCATCGATGAAGCAGTGGACGCTTAGTCCGGAACACCTGGTTTTTATAACACTCGGTTTTTATCACACCTGGTTTTATAACACTCGGTTTTTATCACACCCGGTTTTTATCACACCCAGTTTTTATAACATTTTGATAACACCTGGTTTTATACTATTTGTATACTTCGTGTTTTCCTTAGTTTCAATTTCTTTGAATTTAATTTAAAAAATTTTGCTTACAAGCTGATATTTTCTTTGTTGCTTTTGAATGACAGGGATGCTCACAACATGGCGAATACAAGCCTGTTCATGTTAACCCTGATTCTATGGATAATATGTATCTCCAGAGAAGCTGCTGGGAAATGTAAGAAATACGCTGACCAAGTCCTTCTCGTTTCCATGGACGGGTTTAGATATGACTATCCAGAGAGAGCGACCACACCAAACTTTGACAGAATGGCTCAGAAAGGGGTGAAAGCAGATTACGTCACAAATGTGTTCCCTACCAAAACCTTCCCATCCCACTATAGCGCCGTTACAGGTATGTTTGGGATAAGATTCCTCTTAAGTTAAAGCAGAGGGAATTCTACAAGTGTTGAAAAAATATGCAGAAAATTTCTATGTAATGAAAGTTACAACTTGTGGTGTTCTTCCTTACGCTGTTGCGATTGTGGAACTCTTTTGGTTCGTCCGTAATAAGAGCTGTAAAAAAGGCATTGGTTTTCTATAAATGCATTAAAATCTTATTTTTTTCTTCCCCGTAATCAGCATGTGATTAACATTTTACATTACTAATAGTATTGCCATCGTCTTGCACTACAAACATGGGTAATGATGTATGATCTATCGCTCTTTGTTATAATAACAGTTTAAGGATTATGATTTTTGTCAGAACCATATTGCTTGTGTTAGAAATATGAATTTTGTTCGATCCTGGTATGGAAGACCATGATGTAATACCATAACTACTTAATGTTCAACATAGGACTGCATACGGAAAGTCACGGAATCGTAGGAAACACAATGTATGACCCAGAGTTTGACGAATACTTTTCCATGAGAACCCATGAGACAAAATGGTGGGACAGGGGAGAGCCATTGTGGATAACAGCCCGGAAGCATGGTCGAAGTTCCGGCTGCATGTTCTGGCCCGGAAGTGAAGTGGAGATACAGGGTTTGCGTCCGAACAGGTGGTACAAATACAACGAATCTATAACCTATGATGAGCGAGTAGACATCGTCATGGATATGCTCAAAGTTGATAAGTTAAACTTCGTTACCCTATATTTCCATCAGCCAGATCTAGACGGCCACATTTATGGACCTAGTGCGACAGAGATTGTCGAAAAGGTAGAAGAAATGGACGCACTTCTTGGGACACTCTTGGACAAATTAGACGAGAATGGACTCGTAGACAAAGTTAACTTGATCATCATGAGTGACCATGGAATGACCGAAATTGATTATGACAATAAATTAGTAGAGATCTACGACTTAGTGAATAAATCTCTAATCGAGCGCACAGTGGACAGTGGTCCGATTATGCACGTGGTTCCAATTGTTGGACAAGAAGATGCTGTTTTAAATGCAATAAATAGCCACCCTCACTTCACAGCCTACAGAAAAGCTGATATACCTGACAGGCTACACTACCAGAATAACCGAAGAATAATGCCAATCTTCGTAATGTCGGATGAAGGATGGTCTATAACATGGGTGAGTTCATTTTGTCCGGAACAAAACGGATACGAGTTTAAATACAATGTACTGTCGTGACGCTGGTGACGGGATGTATGGTTTCACACTAGTTTCCATTAAAGTGAGTTTATGATGAAATAACATTAATGGTTACATTCAGTTTAATTTGTATGGAAAAGTTGTAATCCATGTTTCTGGATCGTTTCCTCTCTCTCTCTCTCTTCTCTCTCTCTCTCTCTCTCTCTCTCTCTCTCTCTCTCTCTCTCTCTCTCTCTCTCTCTCTCTCTCTCTCTCTCTCTCTCTCTCTCTTTTGTTTAAAATAAATATTCGTATTAACAAATATGCAGTTTGACTCCAAATTTGATCTTTTAACATTCCATCCCAAGGCAATTGGGAGTTTATTACATGATGAATATATTCTCTCATATAACAACTTAAATAAAGCCCAGAAACTTAAAGTTATCTAAGTTCCGTTTTGTGTTCAGAAAACGTTGTTCACAAAACTATTTGTGTTCTGACATTTTTTTTTTGTTCCAGAATCGAACTTGGACGAGACGTTATCTCAGTAAAGGTAACCATGGATACGACAACGGTCTGATGTCCATGAAGTCGATATTCTATGCCATGGGTCCTAACTTCAGGCAAAAATATCCGGCGTCGCCCTTCAAGTCGATTGACCTGTACCCACTGGTGTGTGAACTGCTAGATATGCCGCCCTCAGATAACAATGGTACTCTAGCAAACACCAAAAACTTCATAAAACCTTTCAAAAATTGCGACGGAACTTTCAGAATCACTTCCAGTAAATTTTATCGTCTACTTTCATATTCCAGGAAGTCGACAGTCCGGAACGAAGGAAAGATGAATTATTTTTTTCGACATGAATTTCGAGAAATGTTTTCAGGAAAAATTTGTAATCACTTCATTCAAAGATAAGGACCTATAGAAATTGGCGTGAGAATGAAATATACATCTCGGATGAGTATTCATGATCCTTGGCAAGAAACGAAGTTGTACTGTAAATAAAATATTAGCTACTCTATACATTAAGAAAATAGAGATTTTGTCCATATGTATTCTTACTTATTTTGAAAGTCGAATGCAACGACTTACATCTACATTAAAGTATCAACAAACTAACGTGGTTTATTTTTTCTTCCATTAGTTTTCCATTAGACGGGCGGAATGTTCCATCTAGATTTTTATTAGAGACAAGGAGTCATGATACACTTCACATAGTTATCACACCCATGATAAAGATAATGAAATAAGTCATAGTAACGGCCATATCAACCTTTCGACTTTTCAAACTAACTTTCTTAGGAGTTTTCTGGGGTACTTCAAATAACACGCAATAAAGATTAAATTAGGACGTGGACAAAAGTACTTGTACCATGAAACAGGTTCTTTAGAGAATTATCAGGTTTTTTGACGTTTCTCAACAAATATTTATAAACTCATTGGAATGCTTAGTGTTATATGCATATGAATATGGATATTCATATTCACACAGTAGTATAACAGTATGTAAGAGTGTAATCTAATGGTTAATCACGAAAGGCTGGAACCTGCTTAACATGCCTTGTTGATAACAGCGTGAGTAAAACATAACGACGAGGATGGGATTCGAACCCACGCGGGGAGACCCCAATGGATTAGCAGTCCATCGCCTTAACCACTCGGCCACCTCGTCTGTACATCAGCAACATCGTAACAGTATACAACGTAAAGGGGTCAGGGTACACTTCACAGGGTCGTCATCGTAACAGTATACAATGTAAAGAGGTCAGAGTGCACTTCACTGGGTCGTCATCGTAACAGTATACAACGTAAAGGGGTCTGGGTACACTTCACAGGGTCGTTATCGTAACAGTATACAATGTAAAGGGGTCTGGGTACACTTCACAGGGTCGTCATCGTAACAGTATACAATGTAAAGGGGTCTGGGTACACTACACAGGGTCGTCATCGTAACAGTATACAATGTAAAGGGTCATGGTACACTTCACAGGGTCGTCATCGTTACAGTATACAATGTAAAGGGGTCTGGGTACACTACACAGGGTCGTCATCGTAACAGTATACAATGTAAAGGGTCAGGGTACACTACACAGGGTCGTCATCGTAACAGTATACAATGTAAAGGGTCAGGGTACACTACACAGGGTCGTCATCGTAACAGTATACAATGTAAAGGGGTCTGGGTACACTTCACGGGGTCGTCATCGTAACAGTATACAATGTAAAGAGGTCAGAGTACACTTCATACGGTCGTCATAGTAACAGTATACAATGTAAAGGAGTCAGGGTACACTTCACATGGTTGTCATCGTAACAGTATACAATGTAAAGGGGTCAGGGTACACTACACAGGGTCGTCATCGTAACAGTATACAATGTAAAGGGGTCAGTGTACACTACACAGGACCGTCATCGTAACATTATACAATGTAAAGAGGTCAGAGTACACTTCATACGGTCGTCATAGTAACAGTATACAATGTAAAGGAGTCAGGGTACACTTCACATGGTTGTCATCGTAACAGTATACAATGTAAAGGGGTCTGGGTACACTTCACAGGGTCGTCATAGTAACAGTATACAATGTAAAGGGGTCTGGGTACACTTCACAGGGTCGTCATCGTAACAGTATACAATGTAAAGGGGTCTGGGTACACTTCACAGGGTCGTCATCGTAACAGTATACAATGTAAAGGGGTCTGGGTACACTTAACATGGCTGTCATCGTAACAGTGTACAATGTAAAGGGGTCTGTGTACACTACATAGGGTCGTCATCGTAACAGTATACAATGTAAAGGGTCAGGGTACACTACACAGGGTCGTCATCGTAACAGAATACAATGTAAAGGGGTCTGGGTACACTTCACGGGGTCGTCATCGTAACAGTATACAATGTAAGGAGGTCAGGGTACACTTCACAGGGTCGTCATCGTAACAGTATACAATGTAAAGGGGTCTGGGTACACTTCACCGCCGTAATGGTATGCAATGTACTCCAGAACGTATCCTTTTGACAGATTTGCGATTCAATAAGGGCTGACCATAATTTTTATTCTAAAAAAAACATGAGAGTCGGGATAAGCTATCTGGTGTTGTTTTCTTTAGTGAGTGTGAATATTAGAAGGGGCTTAACTCTTGCAAGAGACATATGTGCAGTTATTTACAATTTACCAACCAACATATGCCTTTCATGTGCTTATTTTGCTTATCTTGTCCTCATTTCATATATTTTGAGAAAGAATTTTGATTTTGGTGGCATATCATAGTTCTTTTGTTCGACTCTATATTTTGTGCAGACTATCTATTATTGTTTAGAAGTGTGAAGGTTGTGTGATAGAAAACATTTTTTTTACCTGCTGTCGTGCTTCGCCAAAGCAGATGGAAGATTGCACGAATGTCGCACAGATGAATACCATAGTGAATAGATGCAGTAGAGCCAAGTAATGAATTAAACTGCATCCTATAGCTGTTTCATCCGTCTAGGCCTTGTCAGCATAGTAAGTGACAAAGGACCTGAGAGGCGACTGAAGATTTGAAGAGCGAAGAAATATTGATCAAAAATTAATATAAAAAAATGCATCAATACCAAAATATCTTACAATTTGTAAATTTCAATTTTGAAATATGTTAAAAGAACGTTAAGTGCATGTGAGTGAATTAAAACGTGGCATAGAGGTTGAATCTCGAGTCAGATAAAGATAACGAATTTCCTTTCTGTTCCTAATGTAAAGATAGATGTACAGTCAAAAAATGACTGGTTGGTTTTGATACAGTTATTTGATCTTTTGGCTACCCATCACTGATGTATTTAGGCTGACATTTTTTGATGACGTTATTGATGTTTTTGGCATGGTAGAGTACGTAAAGGCTGACTGGTTGGTTTTGATGACGTTATTGATGTTTTTGGCTACAGAACGTAAAGACTGTTGGTTTTGATGACGTTATTGAATTCTAATTAACATGTTTTTATCTAATTATGTTTGAATTAAATTATCGAATGTGTGTCTTCAGTTTATGTTTTAACTAGTTCACGAACTATTGGTTTTGATGACGTTATTGATGTTTTTGGCTTTGGTAGAGTACGTATTTAGGCTGACTAGATGGTTTTGATGACGTTATTGATGCTGTTAGCTATGGTAGAGTACGTATTTAGGCTGACTGGTTGGTTTTGATGACGTTATTGATGTTGTTGGCTTTGGTAGAGTACGTATTTAGGCTGACTGGTTGCTTTTGATGACGTTATTGATGCTGTTGGCTTTGGTAGAGTACGTATTTAGGCTGACTGGTTGGTTTTGATGACGTTATTGATGTTTTTGGCTTTGGTAGAGTACGTATTTAGGCTGACTATTGGTTTTATATTATTGATGTTTTTGGCTATGGTAGACGTATTTAGGCTGACTGTTGAAATTTTGATGACGTTATTGTTGGCTATGGTAGAGTACGTATTTAGACTGACTGGTTGGTTTTGATGACGTTATTGATGCTGTTGGCTATGGTAGAGTACGTATTTAGGCTGACTGGTTGGTTTTGATGACGTTATTGATGTTTTTGGCTATGGTAGAGTACGTATTTAGGCTGACTGGTTGGTTTTGATGACGTTATTGATGTTTTTGGCTATGATAGATTGTATTTATACTGGTTGGTTTTGATGACGTTATTGATGAAAATTAAGATCAGGAATCCTTCTTACTAAAATCTTAATGTGTGTGGAAATTTTGATAATTACCAATGGTACGTATTTTGACTGGTTGGTTTTGATGACGTTATTGATGTTTTTGGAGTACGTATTTAGGCTGACTGGTTGGTTTTGATGACGTTATTGATGTTTTTGGCTATGGTAGAGTACGTATTTAGGCTGACTGGTTGGTTTTTGACGTTATTGATTTTAGAGTACGTATTTGACTGGTTGGTTTTGATGACGTTATTGATGTTTTTGGCATTATGGTAGAGTGTGTACGTGACGTTTTATTTAGATGCTGCTATGGTAGAGTACGTATTTAGGCTGACTGGTTGGTTTTGATGACGTTATTGATGTTTTTGGCTTTGGTAGAGTACGTATTTAGGCTGACTGGTTGGTTTTGATGACGTTATTGATGCTGTTGGCTATGGTAGAGTACGTATTTAGGCTGACTATTGGTTTTGATGACGTTATTGATGCTGTTGGCTATGGTAGAGTACGTATTTAGGCTGACTGGTTGGTTTTGATGACGTTATTGATGTTTTTGGCTATGGTAGAGTACGTATTTAGGCTGACTGGTTGGTTTTGATGACGTTATTGATGTTTTTGGCTATGGTAGAGTACGTATTTAGGCTGACTGGTTGGTTTTGATGACGTTATTGATGTTTTTGGCTATGGTAGAGTACGTATTTAGGCTGACTGGTTGGTTTTGATGACGTTATTGATGTTGTTGGCTATGGTAGAGTACGTATTTAGGCTGACTGGTTGGTTTTGATGACGTTATTGATGATGTTGGCTATGGTAGAGTACGTATTTAGGCTGACTGGTTGGTTTTGATGACGTTATTGATGTTTTTGGCTATGGTAGAGTACGTATTTAGGCTGACTGGTTGGTTTTGATGACGTTATTGATGTTTTTGGCTATGGTAGAGTACGTATTTAGGCTGACTGGTTGGTTTTGATGACGTTATTGATGTTGTTGGCTATGGTAGAGTACGTATTTAGGCTGACTGGTTGGTTTTGATGACGTTATTGATGTTTTTGGCTATGGTAGAGTACGTATTTAGGCTGACTGGTTGGTTTTGATGACGTTATTGATGTTTTTGGCTTTGGTAGAGTACGTATTTAGGCTGACTGGTTGGTTTTGATGACGTTATTGATGCTGTTGGCTATGTCAGAGTACGTATTTAGACTGACTGGTTGGTTTTGATGACGTTATTGATGTTTTTGGCTATGGTAGAGTACGTATTTAGGCTGACTGGTTGGTTTTGATGACGTTATTGATGTTTTTGGCTTTGGTAGAGTACGTATTTAGGCTGACTGGTTGGTTTTGATGACGTTATTGATGTTTTTGGCTTTGGTAGAGTACGTATTTAGGCTGACTGGTTGGTTTTGATGACGTTATTGATGTTTTTGGCTATGGTAGAGTACGTATTTAGGCTGACTGGTTGGTTTTGATGACGTTATTGATGTTTTTGGCTATGGTAGAGTACGTATTTAGGCTGACTGGTTGGTTTTGATGACGTTATTGATGTTTTTGGCTATGGTAGAGTACGTATTTAGGCTGACTGGTTGGTTTTGATGACGTTATTGATGTTTTTGGCTATGGTAGAGTACGTATTTAGGCTGACTGGTTGGTTTTGATGACGTTATTGATGCTGTTGGCTATGGCAGAGTACGTATTTAGGCTGACTGGTTGGTTTTGATGACGTTATTGATGCTGTTGGCTATGGTAGAGTACGTATTTAGGCTGACTGGTTGGTTTTGATGACGTTATTGATGTTTTTGGCTATGGCAGAGTACGTATTTAGGCTGACTGGTTGCTTTTGATGACGTTATTGATGATGTTGGCTATGGTAGAGTACGTATTTAGGCTGACTGGTTGGTTTTGATGACGTTATTGATGCTGTTGGCTATGGTAGAGTACGTATTTAGGCTGACTGGTTGGTTTTGATGACGTTATTGATGCTGTTAGCTATGGTAGAGTACGTATTTAGACTGACTGGTTGGTTTTGATGACGTTATTGATGTTGTTGGCTATGGTAGGTAGAGTACGTATTTAGGCTGACTGGTTGGTTTTGATGACGTTATTGATGTTTTTGGCTTTGGTAGAGTACGTATTTAGGCTGACTGGTTGGTTTTGATGACGTTATTGATGTTTTTGGCTATGGTAGAGTACGTATTTAGGCTGACTGGTTGGTTTTGATGACGTTATTGATGTTTTTGGCTATGGTAGAGTACGTATTTAGGCTGACTGGTTGGTTTTGATGACGTTATTGATGTTTTTGGCTATGGTAGAGTACGTATTTAGGCTGACTGGTTGGTTTTGATGACGTTATTGATGTTTTTGGCTATGGTAGAGTACGTATTTAGGCTGACTGGTTGGTTTTGATGACGTTATTGATGTTTTTGGCTATGGTAGAGTACGTATTTAGGCTGACTGGTTGGTTTTGATGACGTTATTGATGTTTTTGGCTATGGTAGAGTACGTATTTAGGCTGACTGGTTGGTTTTGATGACGTTATTGATGTTTTTGGCTATGGTAGAGTACGTATTTAGGCTGACTGGTTGGTTTTGATGACGTTATTGATGTTTTTGGCTATGGTAGAGTACGTATTTAGGCTGACTGGTTGGTTTTGATGACGTTATTGATGTTTTTGGCTATGGTAGAGTACGTATTTAGGCTGACTGGTTGGTTTTGATGACGTTATTGATGTTTTTGGCTATGGTAGAGTACGTATTTAGGCTGACTGGTTGGTTTTGATGACGTTATTGACGTATTTTGACTGGTTGGTTTTGATGACGTTATTGATGGTGTTGGCTATGGTAGAGTACGTATTTAGGCTGACTAGTTGGTTTTGATGACGTTATTGATGTTTTTGGCTATGGTAGAGTACGTATTTAGGCTGACTGTTTGGTTTTGATGACGTTATTGATGTTTTTGGCTATGGAAGAGTACGTATTTAGGCTGACTGGTTGGTTTTGATGACGTTATTGATGTTTTTGGCTATGGTAGAGTACGTATTTAGGCTGACTGGTTGGTTTTGATGACGTTATTGATGTTTTTGGCTATGGTAGAGTACGTATTTAGGCTGACTGGTTGGTTTTGATGACGTTATTGATGTTTTTGGCTATGGTAGAGTACGTATTTAGGCTGACTGGTTGGTTTTGATGACGTTATTGATGTTTTTGGCTATGGTAGAGTACGTATTTAGGCTGACTGGTTGGTTTTGATGACGTTATTGATGTTTTTGGCTATGGTAGAGTACGTATTTAGGCTGACTGGTTGGTTTTGATGACGTTATTGATGTTTTTGGCTTTGGTAGAGTACGTATTTAGGCTGACTGGTTGGTTTTGATGACGTTATTGATGTTTTTGGCTTTGGTAGAGTACGTATTTAGGCTGACTGGTTGGTTTTGATGACGTTATTGATGTTTTTGGCTATGGTAGAGTACGTATTTAGGCTGACTATTGGTTTTGATGACGTTATTGATGTTTTTGGCTATGGTAGAGTACGTATTTAGGCTGACTGGTTGGTTTTGATGACGTTATTGATGTTTTTGGCTATGGTAGAGTACGTATTTAGGCTGACTGGTTGGTTTTGATGACGTTATTGATGCTGTTGGCTTTGGTAGAGTACGTATTTAGGCTGACTGGTTGGTTTTGATGACGTTATTGATGTTTTTGGCTATGGTAGAGTACGTATTTAGGCTGACTGGTTGGTTTTGATGACGTTATTGATGTTTTTGGCTATGGTAGAGTACGTATTTAGGCTGACTGGTTGGTTTTGATGACGTTATTGATGTTTTTGGCTTTGGTAGAGTACGTATTTAGGCTGACTGGTTGGTTTTGATGACGTTATTGATGTTTTTGGCTATGGTAGAGTACGTATTTAGGCTGACTGGTTGGTTTTGATGACGTTATTGATGTTTTTGGCTATGGTAGAGTACGTATTTAGGCTGACTGGTTGGTTTTGATGACGTTATTGATGTTTTTGGCTATGGTAGAGTACGTATTTAGGCTGACTGGTTGGTTTTGATGACGTTATTGATGTTTTTGGCTATGGCAGAGTACGTATTTAGGCTGACTGGTTGGTTTTGATGACGTTATTGATGCTGTTGGCTATGTCAGAGTACGTATTTAGGCTGACTGGTTGGTTTTGATGACGTTATTGATGTTTTTGGCTTTGGTAGAGTACGTATTTAGGCTGACTGGTTGGTTTTGATGACGTTATTGATGTTTTTGGCTATGGTAGAGTACGTATTTAGGCTGACTGGTTGGTTTTGATGACGTTATTGATGTTTTTGGCTATGGGAGAGTACGTATTTAGGCTGACTGGTTGGTTTTGATGACGTTATTGATGTTTTTGGCTATGGTAGAGTACGTATTTAGGCTGACTGGTTGGTTTTGATGACGTTATTGATGCTGTTGGCTATGGTAGAGTACGTATTTAGGCTGACTGGTTGGTTTTGATGACGTTATTGATGTTTTTGGCTTTGGTAGAGTAGAGTACGTATTTAGGCTGACTGGTTGGTTTTGATGACGTTATTGATGTTTTTGGCTATGGTAGAGTACGTATTTAGGCTGACTGGTTGGTTTTGATGACGTTATTGATGTTTTTGGCTATGGTAGAGTACGTATTTAGGCTGACTGGTTGGTTTTGATGACGTTATTGATGTTTTTGGCTATGGTAGAGTACGTATTTAGGCTGACTGGTTGGTTTTGATGACGTTATTGATGCTGTTGGCTATGGTAGAGTACGTATTTAGGCTGACTGGTTGGTTTTGATGACGTTATTGATGTTTTTGGCTATGGTAGAGTACGTATTTAGGCTGACTGGTTGGTTTTGATGACGTTATTGATGTTTTTGGCTATGGTAGAGTACGTATTTAGGCTGACTGGTTGGTTTTGATGACGGTATTGATGTTTTTGGCTTTGGCTATGGTAGAGTACGTATTTAGGCTGACTGGTTGGTTTTGATGACGTTATTGATGTTGTTAGCTATGGTAGAGTACGTATTTAGGCTGACTGGTTGGTTTTGATGACGTTATTGATGTTTTTGGCTATGGTAGAGTACGTATTTAGGCTGACTGGTTGGTTTTGATGACGTTATTGATGTTTTTGGCTATGGTAGAGTACGTATTTAGGCTGACTGGTTGGTTTTGATGACGTTATTGATGTTTTTGGCTATGGTAGAGTACGTATTTAGGCTGACTGGTTGGTTTTGATGACGTTATTGATGTTTTTGGCTATGGTAGAGTACGTATTTAGGCTGACTGGTTGGTTTTGATGACGTTATTGATGTTTTTGGCTATGGTAGAGTACGTATTTAGGCTGACTAGTTGGTTTTTATGACGTTATTGATGTTTTTGGAGTTGGTAGAGTACGTATTTAGGCTGACTGGTTGGTTTTGATGACGTTATTGATGTTTTTGGCTATGGTAGAGTACGTATTTAGGCTGACTGGTTGGTTTTGATGACGTTATTGATGTGTTTTTGGCTTTGGTAGAGTACGTATTTAGGCTGACTGGTTGGTTTTGATGACGTTATTGATGTTTTTGGCTATGGTAGAGTACGTATTTAGGCTGACTGGTTGCTTTTGATGACGTTATTGATGTTTTTGGCTATGTCAGAGTACGTATTTAGGCTGACTAGTTGGTTTTGATGACGTTATTGATGTTTTTGGCTATGGTAGAGTACGTATTTAGGCTGACTGGTTGGTTTTGATGACGTTATTGATGTTTTTGGCTATGGTAGAGTACGTATTTAGGCTGACTGGTTGGTTTTGATGACGTTATTGATGTTTTTGGCTTTGGTAGAGTACGTATTTAGGCTGACTTGTTGGTTTTGATGACGTTATTGATGTTTTTGGCTATGGTAGAGTACGTATTTAGGCTGACTGGTTGGTTTTGATGACGTTATTGATGTTTTTGGCTTTGGTAGAGTACGTATTTAGGCTGACTGGTTGGTTTTGATGACGTTATTGATGTTTTTGGCTATGGTAGAGTACGTATTTAGGCTGACTGGTTGGTTTTGATGACGTTATTGATGTTTTTGGCTTTGGTAGAGTACGTATTTAGGCTGACTGGTTGGTTTTGATGACGTTATTGATGTTTTTGGCTATGGTAGAGTACGTATTTAGGCTGACTGGTTGGTTTTGATGACGTTATTGGTGCTGTTGGCTATGGTAGAGTACGTATTTAGGCTGACTGGTTGGTTTTGATGACGTTATTGATGCTGTTGGCTATGGTAGAGTACGTATTTAGGCTGACTGGTTGGTTTTGATGACGTTATTGATGTTTTTGGCTTTGGTAGAGTACGTATTTAGGCTGACTGGTTGGTTTTGATGACGTTATTGATGTTTTTGGCTATGGTAGAGTACGTATTTAGGCTGACTGGTTGGTTTTGATGACGTTATTGATGTTTTTTTTGGCTATCGTATAGTACGTAATTACGCTGACTGGTTGGTTTTGATGACGTTATTGATGTTTTTGGCTATGGTAGAGTACGTATTTAGGCTGACTGGTTGGTTTTGATGACGTTATTGATGTTTTTGGCTATGGTAGAGTACGTATTTAGGCTGACTGGTTGGTTTTGATGACGTTATTGATGTTTTTGGCTATGGTAGAGTACGTATTTAGGCTGACTAGTTGGTTTTGATGACGTTATTGATGTTTTTGGCTTTGGTAGAGTACGTATTTAGGCTGACTGGTTGGTTTTGATGACGTTATTGATGTTTTTGGCTTTGGTAGAGTACGTATTTAGGCTGACTGGTTGGTTTTGATGACGTTATTGATGTTTTTGGCTTTGGTAGAGTACGTATTTAGGCTGACTGGTTGGTTTTGATGACGTTATTGATGTTTTTGGCTATGGTAGAGTACGTATTTAGGCTGACTAGTTGGTTTTGATGACGTTATTGATGTTTTTGGCTATGGTAGAGTACGTATTTAGGCTGACTGGTTGGTTTTGATGACGTTATTGATGTTTTTGGCTTTGGTAGAGTACGTATTTAGGCTGACTGGTTGGTTTTGAGACGTTATTGCTATTGTTACGCTGCTGTATTGATGTTTTTGGCTTGGTAGAGTACGTTTTTAGGCTGACTGGTTGGTTTTGATGACGTTATTGATTTTTTTGGCTTTGGTAGGTACTGGTTGGTTTTGTAAACACTACATTGGTTTTATTTTCTATACGTTCAGGCTGACAGAGTTTTGATGACGTTATTGATGTTTTTGGCTATATGGTAGAGTACGTATTTGATAACAGAATGTGGTCAAGTTTGATGTAACCTTACCTGAGTGATGGGATAGCCTATCATTAATATCAACAAATTTTGGCTGCATAATGTATTGATGAATACTGTTGGTATACCATTATAGTACCGATAACCTGACCGCGTTATCTTACATATCCAGTTGAATTACGCCGACGGAAAGCGTTCGTAAGACACATCCGTTCCCACACTTCAGCTTAGTGCATGATTGTGTACACTTTTAACAATTTAAAACTAACATTGGCAGCGGTAATCTACCCTAATATCCTGGATGGACTGTTTGCCACGGGTTCGTAGTGTAAAGGAGTTCGAACAGAGAACAGCCTGACAGGAGGGTCTGTTCTCCTTGAGTCCGCACAGAGTACACCCCAACAGGAGGGTCTGTTCTCCAGGAGACCGTACATAGTACATCCCGACAGGAGGGACTGTTCTCCAGGAGTTCGTACAGAGTACATCCTGACAGGAGGGTCTGTTCTCCAGGAGTTCGTACATAGTACATCCCGACAGGAGGGACTGTTCTCCAGGAGTTCGTACAGAGTACATCCTGACAGGAGGGTCTGTTCTCCAGGAGACCGTACAGAGTACATCCCGACAGGAGGGACTGTTCTCCAGGAGTTCGTACAGAGTACATCCTGACAGGAGGGTCTATTCTCCAGGAATCCGTACAGAGTACATCTCCACAGGAGGGTCTGTTCTCCAGGAGTCCGTGCATAGTACACCCCGACAGGAGGGTCTGTTCTCCAGGAGTCCGTACAGCGTAACCCAAACAGAAACACTGTTCTCCAGACTCTTACCATATACCGGTCAACCTTGCAAGTATTACACTGTGTTGAAATTCATTAGAATTACTTCTTATTTTTAATATAACATAGGATGAATCTATCACCAGTTGAGTAGATACTATTTTGAGATGTCAGCGAACACGTTAAAATGAACGTTGACCTACATCACCAGCATTAGTGTGAAGTGCCTTAAAAGCATTAAGTGTTTATATGATGATTCATTTGAATGATACTTTGATTCTTAAACTAAATAGGATTGTATTATGTGCACACGTGTCCAGTTTTAGACCATCGTGCTCCGTTGTATTTGCTCTCGACAAGACGTCTTTTTATCACTATTCTAAGTCACGAATTACGAACTGAAGAAAACATTTATAACTGCATTGGCACCTGAAAGTTGCTTTTGCATGGGATAGTTTGTCATTAATATCCGGAAACCTTGGCTGCATAATATATTTCATCATAGACGTTTATGCGTGTCATGACCATGTTGAAAATGAATAAATAAATAAATAAATAAAACACAAGCAAATGAATATCAACAACCGTTGTAAATATACCACATATGCCACAGCTTCGGATAGAATTACGAGGCTAACATAAAATTATTAAAAACAAAGTGTAAGAATATTTTCCATTTCGTTGTTGACAGGAGAGTATACATCATGGTGCAGATATTTAGATTGATGTCTTCAGTATTTATAACGATGATCTGTATCACTGAAGAAGCTGCCGCCGACAGATGTAAGAAATACGCCGACCAAGTCCTTCTCGTGTCCATGGACGGGTTCAGATATGACTATCCAGAAAAAACGCCCACACCAAACTTCGACAAAATGGCGCGAAATGGAGTGAGAGCGCAATACGTCAACAATACATTCCTCACCAAGACCTTCCCAACCCACTACAGCATCGTTACAGGTAGGAGTAATGTTGAGTGTGTATCTAGTACATGTCTAAGATTCAGTGAAATCTTTTTCCGGGGGAGAGGGATATATTAAAAAGTATATTTATGATCATTTAAAAGTAAACATCTCGATCCATTTATTTCTCCAAAATGCTTATTTATTTCCTGTATCTATACTTTCTTATTTCTACGTAATCGTATCATCCAAGATTTCTGTCTATTGGGAATAATTTTGAAAAATACAGTTTAGTATATATTCAATAGGTGCTGAAATAAAATGGCAGGTGTTTTATGAATAGACCACGTTGGAGTGATAATGTGGTATAGGCTACAATTACTTGATAGTACTTGATGATACATAATGGGGAGGGGTTTTTGGTCAAATGAGTAATGAACGAGGCCAGTAGAACAAGTGCATTGACATTCAGGACTGTGTTGTTTTTTGCATGTAGTTGTACTTTTGACACCAAATTTACAAAAATTACAAATATAAAAAGGCATGTCATATACTATAAAATCGCTTGTTAATCACAGGACTGTACGATGAAAGTCACGGAATTGTTGGAAATACCATGTACGATCCTCAATTCGACGAAATCTTCACCCTGGCGTCAAAAGAGACGAAATGGTGGGACAGTGGAGAACCCATTTGGATAACAGCCCGAAAGCACGGCCTTACTTCCGGTACCATGTTCTGGCCCGGAAGTGAAGTGGAGATTCAAGGAATGTATGCAAACAAGTGGTATAACTATGATAAATCCATTACTTTCGATCAACGTATAGATATCGTCATTAACATGCTGAAACACGACAAATTTAATTTTGTAACCACTTATTTTCACGAGCCGGACCGGACTGGACACATCTACGGACCAAATTCACCGGAAATTGTCGAAAAGATCACGGAGATGGACACACTTCTCGGAACACTCTTGGACAAATTGACTGCAAATGGACTCCAAAATAAAGTTAATCTAATCCTGACAAGTGACCACGGAATGACCGAAATAGATTGCGAGAACAAACTTTTGGATATTTACAATTTAGTGGATAAATCCTTGATCGAGCGCACAGTGGACAGTGGTCCGATTATGCACGTGGTTCCAAATGTTGGACAGGGAGATACTATTTTAAATGCAATAAATAATCACCCTCACTTCACAGCCTACAGAAAAGCTGATATACCTGACAGATGGCACTATAAAAACAACCGAAGAGTAATGCCGATCTTTGTGGTGTCCGATGAAGGATGGTCTATAACAGAGGTAAATACAAATTTAAATATACATGTCAGGTAAACAAAATGTATTGTTTATGCCAAAGATGAATATTATATCTTAAAAATATTGATGTTAGTGTTTTAGAAGTTATTAACCGCACCAAGTCAACAGTGGAAAAGGTATCAATAATATGGAAGAGTCAATGCCTTAAACGAGGGCAGCGTGGAGATGGTTTTTTTTTTTTTTTTTTTTACGAAATTGTCATATTTTCAAATCGAAGACAAGTGTAAGTTTTCAAAAACCTATTTTTAATACAAAGGAATCGACAATAATCATTTACATAGTTTCTCTTAAATCAATCTTTGTATTTGAGAACATAGTATTTATTTATACATGTTTGCATGCAGGAAAATAACGAAAATTATTTTGAGAAATAACACCGTCTATGGCCTCAATGTACTTTGCAAAAATCATGGAAGACCGTATTACCTACATCAGTAAAAAAAATTCTGCGTTTCATATTTTGGAATAATGTTGTTCGTGTTATTGTGTGTTTTTGTATGTTCCGTGGTTTTAACCGGAAGTTAGATAAAAAGGAAAGCAAATGAAATTTGATACGAAAATCTATTGTCTGAAACAAGCTTTGGCTTAACAGGTTTCAATTTCTAATGTATCTGTTATTATGTTTGAATGGTTTTCAAATATATATTTGAAGGATTTTTTTTAGTAGGGCAGGATAACTATCTTTATTGAATTCCCTCACGACACTCTATACCATCAATCACTTGCTATCAAAGATCCATTTTGGTGTCTGTTGTCAGTGACTATTACTTCGCAAAATAAACGATTATTCTTTCGTCATTTTTGAGATGGATCTTCGAATTAATCACTATAACTCAAGACAAATGGAGTCGTTTATTCAATCGTAAGAAAAGCAATGACAGAAAAAAAACTGCAACATTAAAAGAATAAAAAAAGCTTTGTTACGTTCGTTTCAGAATGCTACTGCCATTAGACTCAATCCAGGAAAAGGTAACCATGGATACGACAACGATTTGATGTCAATGAAGCCGATATTTTATGCCATGGGTCCTAACTTCCGGTCGAACTTCCTTGCACCACCACTCAGGTCAGTTGATATTTACACACTGGTGTGTGAACTACTTGGTATTTCGCCGTCTCCTAACAACGGTACCCTAGACAACACAGCAGACCTCTTGCAACCTTTCAACAACGACCAACAAATTTGTGATGGGGCTATCAGTTTCACTTCTGGAAGACTGAGTCTTCTGTCATGGATTCTTTCCGTCGTTGTCATGGTTATGACATAAAAAAGTTACATAACAGAGACGGAAATGTCGAAGTCCAGCGAAATCTTGGAAATGGAAAGTTGAGACCGAAAGGAGTGCACATCTTGTAACCACAATAAACACCAATACTACAATCTATTGCACAAATACATATAGTTGTACATCGTCTCTTGGATATGACACTCACGACCTACAGCCTGGATGATTTATATTAATCTGTGTGTTCCCATTGTCTTTTTTTCTGTGGGTTTCAGTCAATAAACAGTATATCATAGGAAAACCTAACCACTACAAATCTTTACAATTGAAATAATTTATTATAGATATTGGCGTTACATATACAGAAGCATACAGGAAGCATGAGGAGAGAAGTATCATTACAAACCATAACAACCATTAAACGTCAGCATTAAAGAAGAAAGTTTTAAACATATTCCTGAGTTAAGCCATCGACTTCATGATAATATATGACATTCAACATTCTGTTGACATCATCAAAACTGTAAGTCACTTTATCAACTAATTATTAGGTAATAGTCAATTACCTTACCACTTTGAAACTCCAGTTAAGCATTCAATACCATCGTCAACATCAACAGATCTTTTATTCTAATTATCTCTGACAGAGCAGCTACGTCACAAACGTACAGTGTGAATTCAAACTACTTTTATCATTTATAAATGATCTTATGTATCGTAAAACATTATTTCTGACACCATTTCATTCTAATAAGTCTATGTACAATAATAAATGGCTCCCACCATCACAACTGGTATTTCCTATGCAATATTCATATTTACATGTTGTATAATGAACTCTGACAACTTAAATGTGTATATCACAGTGAATTTTAACATATGACGTAGTTACAAAAACAATTTTAGAAAACTCGAATTATAATGGGTTGTTCGGCAACTTGTATTACTACTCAATACGAGTAGTCTCCCTTACTCAACCTTTTTACTTGTGGAGAGGAATAAAACTACTGCAATAAACATGACTAGCTAGTATCACAGATATCGTTATATTGGCACACACTAAATAATACCCTTGTTTGCCGGAATATTATTTCATATTGTTGAAGACAAGGTGATTTACTTAAGATAGCTTGTGAATATAATCAGTATAGATGATTACATACAAACGTACATACAAATATGGTACAGACGCTGTGTCCTTTGTATGTCTGAAGCAACATTTTCAACGGTTTACAGCATCTACATAGGACATTGACGTTTGGCATTTCGACAAGTAGTCACGCTTGCTTTACAATGTAAAGGGACACAAACATTAAACATAACACGTAAAATTATCAGGGAAAAAAGGGCATGATTCTAAACGCACTTAATATTTGTCATCATTAGGGGAAATTGTAAGTTGTGTCGTCTGGCATTTCCTCCTCAAGCACTGTTTTGTAAGCCATTTCTACTCATCCCAGATGCAAGTGCATCACCATCACATTTTCTACTTACAAAATTACATTTTGATTATTTGTTTTTTCGGTAGCTGGTGTTTGATGGTGTTGCTTGCTGCTGTTTTGCTGTCGTTTTATGTTGTTTGCTACTGTTTGCTGTTGTTCGCTGTTGCTTTGCTATTTTTTGCCGCTGTTTGGTGTTGTTTTGCTGCTGCTGAAATTACCACATTTTCTATTTGCAAAGTTCACATTTTTCAAAATAATATTTTGATTTTTTTTCAACATTTCTAATGATAGCGAAAAAAAAACACAACTTTGGTTGTTGGTTTCTGCTGTTTAATTCTGTTTTGCTGCTGATTGTAGTTGTTTTGCTGCTGTTTGCTGTTTTTATTGATAACATTCTAGCTTTTTAGAATTCATATTAAAAAAAAAATTACTTATTTACATTTTAAACTGGCAAACTGTTTTAAGTAGGCTGAGGAGGATTAATAGTAGTATTCTTCCACAACTATACACATGAAACTAGGTCACATTTTGATAACAGAATGAGGTCATGTTTGGTGTTTTCTTCAAATAACGTGTATGAAAAATCGTATATAACACTTTGGTTATGTTTCCATCTAAATAAATATTTTATTGACATAAATGGAAATTTAACATTCCTTCAGATAAAAATTAGGTAACAGAAGTTTTAACTTATCTTAATAAAGTTCATTATTCGTTATGCTTCTCAAGTCTTTGGTACATAGTAAAAGTTCTTTAGCTCTATAGTAAGGTACTCTTCTCCGTCAGAAAACATAAAATATTAGTTTTAGATAATCATACTCGCTGCTGATTGTTAATAACATTTCATATCAAAATGACATGGAATAGCCTATCATTAATATCAACAAACTTTGGCTGCATGCTAAATTGCTCAATACTGTCTGTTTATCATTATAGTCTCAATAACCTGACCGAGTTATATTACTCCTTATCGCTTGCTTGTGTACACTACTGAAGATTTATTAGTGCTGATAACGGTTGTGTGACAGTTTGCCAACACTGGGTAGATGAAAGAAAATGGAGAACAAAGGAAAAACAATTATAGTTTGTTCTATAAAAGTGCCACCTGTTACCTGTAAAAATTTCCCTGTACAGATAAATTTACCTGTATATAACATATCTATTTTCAAATTACTATGTAGTAAAATGATGATATATAGCGCTTTAGTTTCTTAAAATAAAAATAAAAGAAATTAATAAACAAAAATATTTTTAATTTAATCAAAATCTTATACATTCATAATATATACTTACTTTTCAAATAAACATATATACAAGTGAATTAAGTAGCACTACCAATATTAACTAATATAAAAAATGACTCCTATTGCGAATAAATACAAATATATAGCACTAATATCATTAATGTAATTATATGATAAACATGTAACACAAAACACATCTTCGTCGCCGAGATGAACAAGGTGAGAAGCTGCATTGGCGTAATCCATCAGGTCCATTGTGTTGTTGTGAAGACGTTCCTTCAGCTGTGCGAGTCTGTGTTCAATGGTCCGGTATTTCTTTGCCCGTGGTCTGTAAGATCCTCCTGTGCTGCGCTGTATCCTGGTAATCTCGTTGACTGCCTGTATCTCCTGAAATATCCGGATCAGTGTGTAGATGTTCGGGTGGGAGAGTTGTGTCTTCTTCTTCAGCTTCCCGTGCCAGGCTTCCAGGTGGTTGGTGGTTCTGGGTCCTTCTGTGTCGTGATGGTTCCACATGCGTTTGTTTCCTTCTTTCCAGTGAGTGACGACGTAATCAGTGATGCGGGTTGTGTCGCAGGGTACATGAGCATCCTCCAGTTCCTCCAGGGCGTTGAACCAAACATCCTCGACGCGGTCCAGTGGTACCAGGGGTAGTACTGCTGCTAATCTCACAAGGCGGTTGATGTCGTCGTTTTCTTGGTAGGGTATCTTTAGGCCATTGGTCTGGGCGTTCTTCCAAATACACTGGGTGTAGTGATCTCTCGGGCTATAACATTTGCTTGATCAGCGGGATGAGTGTGGTCATGTTGTCCAAATCCAGTGGGGAGAACGTTCATGGTGTTGATGGTGGCTGCGCAGGTTGCAACAACGCATCTCCAGTATGTTCTCTCAGCACGTCTGGTCTTGACGCTGAAGTTGTAACCGTTGTGGGTCAGGTTCTGTCGTCCAAATTTGTTACGAACAAATTTGATCTGTATCTGTGCATTTGCCATAGTTGTTGTTCAGAATCGTAGTGATGAATCGAATGATGATTTCCAAAAATATGCATGTATTTATACCTAAGGAAAAGGCTTGGGATGTTCATAGTGACAAGTGTTTCATGTCATCAGTGATGATATTTTTCTGAAACAGCTTGGTTAATTTAATAAAGTACCCATTTACTAAGGAAATAGCTTGGGATGTTCATAGTGACAAGTGTTTCATGTCATCAGTGATGATAGTTTTCTGAAACAACTTGGTCAATTTGATAAAGTACCCATTTACTATAATTACTATAACGCCATAAGGCTAAAATATTTCATTATTATTTTTAACGATATAATAACACTTTTGTTTAATACAATACCCTATCTATATCTACAATATAAAATACTAAATACAATTATTGTAAATAAACAAGATGATAGTAAATACAATAAATAAATATATCATTTTTATAAAATACTAAATAGAATGAATGTAAATGTACAATTTCTTAAATTAACCAACTATATTAGCCTACATTACCACTGTATAAGTCTATAGTCAAAATATTTGCCCACAAAGTATCTCCCACAGGTAAACAGACATTCTACAGGTAACCCGTAATTTAGAAACTGACTTTAATCCCTTAATATAACATACCAGAAAACTGGTGTTGGCAAACTGGGAACACCCCCCTGATACCATTGGTGACAAGCAGCGTTTATCTACCCGAATTAATATTAAGGGTCTGTTCTCCAGGAGTCAATACAGAGTACGCCCCGACAGGAGGATCTGTTCTCCAGACTTTTACCATATACCGGTCAACCTTGCAAGTATTAATTACACTGTTGAAATTCATTAGAATAACTTTTACTTTCCCATATTACATATGCTGAATCTATCACCAGTGGAGTAGCTTCTATTTTGAGATGTCAGCGAACACGTTAAAAATGAACGTTTACCTTCATCACCAGTATTAGTGTGAAGCCACTCAAAAGCACTAAGTGTTTATATGATGATTCATTTAAATGATACTTTGATTCTTAAACCAAATAGGATTGTATTATGTGCACACATGTCCAGTTTTAGACCACCATTGTATTTGTTCTCGAAAAGATTTCTTTTTATCACCATTCTAAGTCACGAATTACAAACTGCTTTTGCATGGGATAGCCTGTCATTAACCTTGTCTGCATAATATATTTCATCATAGACGTTTATGCGTGCCATGACCATGTTGAAAATGAATAAATAAATAAATAAAACACAAGCAAATGAATATCAACAACCGTTGTAAATATACCACATATGCCACAGCTTCGGATATAATTACGAGGCTAACATAAAATTATTAAAAACAAAGTGTAAGAATATTTTTCCATTTCGTTGTTGACAGGAGAGGATACATCATGGTGCAGATATTTAGATTGATGTCTTCAGTATTTATAACGATGATCTGTATCACTGAAGAAGCTGCCGCCGACAGATGTAAGAAATACGCCGACCAAGTCCTTCTCGTGTCCATGGACGGGTTCAGATATGACTATCCAGAAAAAACGCCCACACCAAACTTCGACAAAATGGCGCGAAATGGAGTGAGGGTGCAATACGTCAACAATACATTCCCAACCAAGACCTTCCCAACCCACTACAGCATCGCTACAGGTAGGAGTAATGTTGAGTCTGGTGTGCATCTGGAGTTAGTACATGTCATAGATTCAGTTAACCATCCAAGATTTCTATCTATGGGGAATAATTTTAAAAACGGAATTTAGTATATGTTCTAATGGTTGTAATTGTAATGATTATGTGGATATAGGCTACAATTACTGGAATAGTACTTGATGATACACAATGGGAAGGGGGTCAAATGAGTAACGAACGAGGCCAGTAGAACAAGTGCCGTGACTTCAGGATTGTGTTCTTGTTTGCATGTAGTTGTATTATTGACACAAGTACAAACATTACAAATTTTAAAAGTATGTCAGATACTTTAAAATCTCTTTTTAATCACAGGACTGTACGATGAAAGTCATGGAATTGTTGGAAATACCATGTACGATCCGATATTCGACGAAATCTTCACCATGGGGTCAAAGGAGACGAAATGGTGGAACAGTGGAGAACCCATTTGGATAACAGCCCGAAAGCACGGCCTTACTTCCGGTACCATGTTCTGGCCCGGAAGTGAAGTGGAGATTCAAGGAATGTATGCAAACAAGTGGTATAATTATAATGAATCCATTTCTTTCGATCAACGTATAGATATCGTCATTAACATGCTGAAACACGACAAATTTAATTTTGTAACCACTTATTTTCACGAGCCGGACCGGACTGGACACAACTACGGACCAAATTCACCGGAAATTGTCGAAAAGATCACGGAGATGGACACACTTCTCGGAACACTCTTGGACAAATTGACTGCAAATGGACTCCAAAATAAAGTTAATCTAATCCTGACAAGTGACCACGGAATGACCGATGTAGATTACGAGAACAAACTCGTGGACATTTACAATTTAGTGGATAAATCCTTGATCGAGCGCACAGTGGACAGTGGTCCGATTATGCACGTGGTTCCAAATGTTGGACAGGGAGACGTTGTTTTAAATGCAATAAATAATCACCCTCACTTCACAGCCTACAGAAAAGCTGATATACCTGACAGATGGCACTATAAAAACAACCGAAGAATAATGCCGATCTTTGTGGTGTCCGATGAAGGATGGTCTATAACAGAGGTAAATAAAAATTTAAATATACATGTCAGGTAAACAAAATGTATTGTTTATGCCAAAGATGAATTATGTATCTTAAAATATTTATAACTGCACCGAGTCAACATTGGGAAAGAATCAATAATATGGAACAGTCAATGTCTTAAACGAGGGCAGCGTCCAGATGGTTTATGCTTTATGAAAATGTCATGTTTTCATTTCGAAATGTAAGTTTTCAAAACCTTTTTTTCAATACAAAGGAATTGACAATTATTGTTTATTTCTTTTAAATCAGTATTTGTAACTGAGAACCTAGTATTGATGTATACATGCATGCAGGAAAAAAAGAAAAGATTGTGAGAAATAACACCGTCTATGACCTCAATTTACCTCGCAAAAATCATGGAAGACTATTTTGTGAATGCTTATTGCAACTTCCGTGACCATGAATTTGAAATAGCATAGTGCTTCTTCGACATACAGATTATCAGTGACGTCAATGTCGAGTTGTGCTTATAATAATTAGCAGACACAGCAACAGACCAGATGCTCTGTGGTAAATGTTATCAGTTCAAATTTAACAAAAGCAAACCTTTTTGGTGTTCTTCTATCTTTTTAAGCTAGAGATTCGTCAATATTTTATGCCACATTGAATGCAAAACGCACTGGTAACGATCTTATGGGCTTTACATGCACTGCATTACTTACATCAGTAAAATCTTTTCTGCGTTTCGTATTTTAGAATAATTTTGTTCCTGTCATTGTGTGTTTTAGTATGTGCCGTGGTTTTAACCGGAAGTTAGATAAAAAGGAAAGCAAATGTAATTTGATACGGATTTGCTAAATTCTACTGTCTGAAACAAGCTTTGGCTTAACAGGTTTCAATTTTTAATGTATGTTTTATTATGTCTGAATGGTTTCCAAATAAATGTTTAAGGATTTTTTTTGTAGGGCGGGATATTTTTGGATAAGAAATCGATTTATCAAATACTTTTTTTTTTTTTAACTTTTTTCAACCACATTGAATTCCCTTACGGCAATCTATACCATAAAGCACTTGCTATCAAAGATCCATTTTGGTGTCTGCTGTCATTGACTATCACTTCGCCAAATAAACGATAATTCTTTCGTCATTTTTAGATGGATCTTAGAATTAATCACTATCACACTCGACAGTTGATTTTTTTATTCAATCGTGCGAAAAGCAATGACGGAAAAAACTGCAACATTAAAAGAATAAAAATGTTTTGATACGTTCGTTTCAGAATGCTACCGCCAGTAGACTCAGTCCAAGAAAAGGTAACCATGGATACGACAACGATTTGATGTCAATGAAGCCGATATTTTATGCCATGGGTCCTAACTTCCGGTCGAACTTCCTTGCACCACCACTCAGGTCAATTGATATTTACACACTGGTGTGTGAACTACTTGGTATTTCGCCGTCTCCTAACAACGGTACCCTAGACAACACAGCAGACCTCTTGCAACCTTTCAACAACGACCAACAAATTTGCGATGGGGCCACCAGCTTCAATTTTGGAAGACTGAGTCTCCTGTCATGGATTGCTTCCGTCGTTGTCATGGTTACGACATAAAAAGAAAAATTACATTACAGAGACGGAAATGTCGAAGTCCAGCGAAATCTTGGAAATGGAAAGTTGAGACCGGGGTCTTAGAAATGAAATTCCAACATTGGACATTAGTTTAGATGTTTGTATTCTGTAGTAACTCATAACTTAATAGTCTCATAGCCAATATGGCCTACATTATTCCCGAAAGGAAAGGAGTGCACATCTTGTATACACCAATACTAGAATCTAATACACAAATACATATAGTTGCACATCGTCTCTTGGATACGACTCTCACGACCTACAGCTTGGAGGATATATTTCAATCTATATGTTCCCATTGTCTTTTTTCTGTGGGTTTCAGGAACTCATCAGAAAAACGTGTTAATGAACAGTATATCACGGAAAAAAACCAAACCACTACAAATCTTTACAATTTAAATAGTTTATTATAGCTATTGGCGTTACATATAAAGAAGCATACAGGAAGCATGAGGAGAGAAGTATCATTACAAACCATAACAACCATTAAACGTCAGCATTAAAGAAGAAAGTTTTAAACATATTCCTTACGTGTAATAAATATAAACTCTGAATTAACATGTTGACTTCATAATAATATATGACATTCAATATTCTGTTTATATCATAAAAACTGATGAAATCAGTTCTCAAATACATTGTATAACTCCAATTCATCATTATAATACAGACACTTTATCAGCTAATTATCAATTATTAGGTAATAGTCAATTACCTTACCACTGTGAAACTCCAGTTAAGCATTTAACACCGTCGTAAACATCAACAGATCTTTTATTCTAATAAACTCTATGTCAACATCATTATTCTTTGTCAAAAGTTCAATTTTGTGCATAAGGTATATCGGATCTAATTTACAAAATACCACAAAAGAAACAACTAACGATACTCTTATTAAGTTACTGTAAAGGTGTATACCTGATGGGTTACTTCAATGAATATTAACCTAAAGTGTTTCAATACATTACAAATACTCATATTCCAATCGTTCTTGTATCAGTAGCCTTATACACATCTGAATTGATTTGTGAATTACACTTATGAACATTTGTTTCAACGGCTTCGTTATTTCAAATATATGTATTTGTTTGGAAGAAAACTAAAAATACAGCTGAAGCCGTTGCAGAGTGAGTATTATCTCTGACAGAACAGCTACGTCTCAAACGTACAGTGTGAATTCAAACTACTTTTATCATTTATAAATGATCCTATGTATCGTAAAACATTATTTCTGACATCATTTCATCTTAACAATATCACAATAATGTACAATAATAATAAATGGCTCCCACCATCACAACTGGTATCATCAATACAAGGATATAATGTATAGTTTTAATGGATAATAATTATCGAAATCTATGCCATACAAGACGTATTTCCTATGCAATATTCATATTTACATGTTGTATAATGAACTCTGACAACTTAAATGTGTATGTCACTGTGAAATTTTAACATATGACGTAATTACAAAAACAATTTTAAAAAACCCGAATTATAATGGGTTGTTCGGCAACTTGTACTACTGCTTAATACGAGTAGTCTCCCTTACTCAACCTTTTTACTTGTAGAGAGGTATAAAACTACTGCTAATTTTTACAATAAACATGACTAGCTAGTATCACAGATATCGTTATATTGGCACACACTAAATAATACCCTTGTTTGCCGGAATATAAATTCATACTAAAGATAGTTTGTGATTATATTAGTTTGTGAATAAAGTCAATGTAGATGATAACACACAAACGTACATACAAATAAGATGTATGTATTTCAATAACAATTATACAGACGCTGTGTCCTTTGTATGTCTTCAGCAGCATCCTCAACGGTTCTCACCAGCTACATCGGACATTGGCGTTTGGCATTTCGACAAGTGGTCACGCTTGCTTTACGTTGTAAAGGGACACAAACATTAAATATAACACGTAAAAGTGGTCAAGAAAACAAGTGCACGATTCTAAAAGCACTTAATATTTGGAACTGGTCAATATCCCTTCGGTTTCATTAATTGACCCTTTATTTGAACACATTACAAGCTTCCGATCGCCTTTGTCTGTAAAGATAACATCTCACATGATTGAACATGATTTTGAATTAGCATTTAGGTACATAAAGGTGTCCGAGTTAGGACGCACTTTGGGCACAGGCTTCACACGTTTTAATAAAATCTTGTCTTTCGGGCAAGCGCCTATCATCCCAGAGGTAGGGCGGGACTGAGGGGAGTGACCACCGCTCTCAATTTTGTCCCAGGAGCGGGACAGTCTCCCATCCACGTCGTCAGCCAGGTCTATTTGCCGACTTCGTAGCGTTTGGATGACGTCAGAAGGTACTTCATTATCAGGGTCAATGAGTACATATGATGCGATTGTTCCATCACTGCATCCAACCATGACAGTGCGGTCGTTTTTGCATAGATGTAAGTGACAGATCTTGGCATGGACGTTACACGTTGCAATCTGTTTGCCATCGGAGATTCTTACGACGTATAGAACGCAGGCATTAGCATACACCACGACGGAATCGTTAAGTGCCGTGAGACTTGGTCTCACGCCAGGGTTCGGCAATTGTCCTCGATAATAACACTGGGTGATGTCAAAGTAATTTGAGTTGCTGTCGAGACAAAATTCAAAGTCATTAGAATATACCAGCCCGGTGTCTATGCATGCAGAGTTTGTCATGAAGGGATCACACATAGCGATCATTGATCCGCTACAAATGTCAAGAATGAGAATTCCATGTGCTGTCTTGGCGATACCGTTCGGTGTGGCGTTTTCCTTGATATCGAACGTGGCGGTTGATTCGTACATAATTGCTATGGTGTATGGATTTTTTGGACACGGTTTGACATCCACGATTTTTGACACATTCGCTGTTCCTTGGAAACTCTCTGGAGTGAAGTAGGAGACACGCATGTCCTCTTCCATTGCAAATGTACATATGATTGGCGTATCGTATGATGCAGTCAACTGCACATAGTCCTGAGCAGTAAGCACAACAAGGTACTTATCATCGCTGGTAAGGAACGGCTTACCAAGAATATACTTCAGGGCAAGGGGATGTGTGTACTCGTGGAAAGTGTCCCCGACAAATTTGAACAGTGTAATGTAGAAAGGGGCTTTGAAATTGTGCTGTTCTTGGGCCACAAAAAGCATGTAGGCATCAACGTGGGCACTGATACAGTGTCCAGTAGTGTTCCCGAATTCCTTAATGATTCGACGTTCTGTCATGTCCCACAGTTTGGTAGCCATATTCAACTTTTTCGACAGAGTGGACACAAGAACGTAACTGCCAGTAGGTGTGATGGCGAAGTCACTTACGGGACTGTCGTGCGTTAAAAGATCCAACATTGATCCATTACGCATATCGATGACACCGATTTCGTCACTGCTCTTGCACATTGCGTAAGCAATAGAACTATCCCCAGTGACTCGTATGGCAGTGATTGCTCCTGTGAGACGATCAAGCATATTAACCTGATTGACAGCCTCGTCTATGTTCCACAACTGGATGTTGCTCGCGCCCTGGATGTGAGTGACTATCTGACTCCTTTTGGTTGACACTAGAAGTTCCGTGATGATACCGACCGGGGCCTGGATGCTTGTAACTTGATTACCAGTTGAGATTTGCCACAGGTAAATGTTTCGGAAGATGGTACCAATCACAAACTTGCCATCCCGCGTATAGTCGGCCGCTGTAAAGTACAGGTCGATGAAGTGGCTTTTTGGCAATTTGAATTCTTTTGGAATGTCTTTCGGTCTTGGAAACCTTGCCATCACCTTCTCGTTGAATCTGCTGTAAACAAGGATAGTGTTCCGCCCACGAATAAGAACAGTGTCATCATTAGGGGAAATTGTGAGTTGCATGATCATGTCGTCTGGCATTTCCTCCTCAAGTACTGTTTTGTAAGCCATTTCTACTGATCCCTGGTGCAAGTGCATCACCAACAGCTTCGTTTCGAAGCTGCTTGACAAGTACCCACGAAAACCATCTTTGCTGAATGTCATAGAATTAGGCTTATTTCCAAGGGAGAATGTGCAGGTATGTTCTAGTGTGTACAAGTCGTATCCGAGAAGGAACTCGTTTGAATTGCAGAAGACAAATTTTCCGTTTGGTGTTATTCTGCATAGGTCAGATCTGCCGTCAAGACTAATGATTTGCAAAAAATGGCAGGATTCAATATCCGCGATGCAGAGATAACTTGAGTCTGTGGTGACAATCAAGCAGATCCGGTCATTGGTAATACTGATGTCTCCCATCTTGTACTTTTCCTTTGGTTTAAGCGTGATATGATTCAGAACTATAAGTTGGCCAACAAAGTCTCCGGTCGAAGAGTTGTGTATCTTGACAGCCTTTTCGGTGACATGATCAACTATTATAAAGTATTTTCCATCAGGAGTAGTATGCAAAGCACCGTTAGATGTAAATATGCTTTTCTTTTTCTCTCCTACCGCCATATCGTACACGTGTATATGGGAACTGTCTCTTTGCTTGATCAACAAGATCCTGTCATCCTGAAAAAGTTGAAAAAATTCACCTGTAATGCTTGTGTCGAGTGTGCAGATCAAAGAGCTTCCTGGAACTTGTAAGTATGGGAAATTGGGGATAAGCGCACAGTGCTTCAATCCATCCGTGTCACATTGACTAAGGAGTGCACGTATATTTGCCATTGTACCGTAATATGGCAATAGATGGCCAGCTATTTCAGGAGACAGGTTATTAATATCTAGTTCGATTACAGATTCTGCAACTCTCAGAGCTTCTTCTACAAGTGTAGCCTCAACACCAGGGTTTAAGGCAAAGTCCGCCATGATATGCTGCAAGGAGAGAGCTTTGATTTTGTTATACATCCATTCGTAGTTGAACAAGACTAGTTGATTTAGCTCTTTCAGACGATCTGCCAGATACAAATGTCGTGGCACCTGATCATATTTCCTCCTGTTGAATCTCACTGTTCCAGCTCCGTGGAAGAAAGTGAGCGGTTGTGAGGGAACATATCGATCTGCCTCTTTCACAGAGGATCTTTGGAGTTTTTGACCATCCATTGACTCGACTTGATCAATAGGTTTTGGTTTACCGTGCCATGTACCAAGGAAGTAGTCAGCCATCATAGAGTGCACCTGTTTCGCTGTTTCTTTACTGCTCATATACTTTTCCTTTATAACTATGTTGAATTCCTCTTGGCGAAAGCAGCATGCTGTCACCCCATCCACTTCTCGAACGATCAGAAACCTTCGAATGTCATCTTTCAGACGTAGCCATTTCAGTGGAGGAAGTCGTCTGATGTACGGATGATAGTCGGTATAGAGAGAGGACATCACATCGTCATCCAGAGACAAGAGGTCCTCGATTTCACAATCACTTAACCCAGTAACGGACGCGACAAGGTACGCCATTGCTTTAGAAACGAAATGTGCACCGTAAGATATCTCAAGCCCATCCAATAGTAAATTGATTGCTTCGTGTATACTTGTTGGAAGTGTCTTCAGACTAATGTCATCGTGTGAATGGAGCATTTTTGCGTGCTCTGCGCACAGACTTACGTACATCGGTAGCGAACAGTTGTTCATAGCTTCCTTGAACACTTGCATCTGTGTTGTGCTGATTCTTCTCCCATACTGGCCTAGGAAAAACACTAGCATCCGTTCAGCATCCTCTATTGACAACGGTTTCACTTCAACCAATGCCTTGTCGTTTCTGATTATGTCTTGTTTCATCGCCGAGAGGATTTGGTTTTTCTCGGGATGAGTGGATATCACGATTTTCACGTTGCGATTCAGTAGATTTGGCATCCAGGACATGAAGTGAGCACTGTAGTCTGGTAAAATGTTATCTACACTGTCCAGAAAAAGCACCAGGGTAACGTGGGATGGGATCGTCTTGATCACATTAAGGAAGAACTTTTGCAGGTCCTTGAAGTCATGGGGAACTTCTGTTGTATCACGCTTGAGAGAGGCGAGAATTTGCGTACATATACCTGACAAGAGCTGTTTCAGATCGGCACTCCGTGGAGTAAAACCGACATACCTGATTATACTGATTACCTCCCCTGGTACCATCTCCTGAGTCTGCAAAAACATACAAATGAATGAGAAATATAATTTGTGTTTTTTCCCTGAAAATTTGTACTATTTTCAATCAATTCCAGAAATCAGTCGATTGAAAAAAAAACACTCATTGAAAGTTTTTATTTCCGATAGATGTTACAGAGGGTTTTTAACCGATCTAAAATCTTTAATCATTAAATCATTTTTCGACACTACAAGAAAACCTTTCTTTTTCAGTTGAATATGTTACTTTTTTTTTTACTGTTAAAAGTTCAGTTCTCTATTAGACTGAGGAATTTCGATTCGAAGAGAACTATAATGACGTCACATCAGTGTCATTATACAGGCATCCTACAATATTCTAGGAGTTGTGTGTATTATACAACAAAGCTGACCAAGTACATGTTAAAGACTTATCAACATACCTCCATGGCAACCTTTGATAGCAAGGAAGTCTTACTGGAACCAGGTTGACCGAACACGACGACAGGCTGGTTGAATGTCCCTAACAGGTATTCGGTTAGGAGGCCAAACTCGTTCTCTCTACCACAGAAGTTTCGGGAGATATCCTGACATCGCAACCAATGGTATAATGTTTCTTCTACGATGTCAGACTGAAAATCGTAAACAGTTGTCGGAACTGAGCGATCCACTAACTCCTTCATAAGTATGCTGAACTCAGAATATAATTGGTCCAGATAATCTTTGTGTAGTTCCGGGCTGATGACGTCATCGTAACGCCACAATACGTCGTAGGATAGTATGTTGGGTGTTACCATGGAAACAGCTTCGTCTTTCATTTTAGTCAGCATCTGAGTTGATTCTGTTTCTAATTCGAATTGTTCGTATTTTTCATTGTAGACAACTTCAGCAAATGTTGTAGCCTTCGGGTCATCTAAATAGTTTTTAAGATCGACGATGTTTCGGAGAATCAGAGTACACTTGTTGAGAGGGTTGTCCGACTCTTCAATGCCTTGATGAATTTGGCTGTCTAACTCTGGTAGAGAGAAGATTTTAATGGTTAAAGGAGGTCAAAGGAAAACCAATGCTGCATAACAGAAGTCAAATTCAAGGGATTTGATATTAAGAAGTGTTAGATTCTTATTATCAAAACAATTGTTTACACCATGAATATCTGTTTTTGATATGTAATGAATGGTTCCGTTCAAGATAACACAGAGGCTGTGGTCAACAACAAACGGAAATTGAACCAAAAACAACAGAAATAACAATAACATCACGTGGATCGCACCTGACATGGAGTATTTGTTCTTGGTTTCCATGGTAATCTGTCCCTCGAGATAACAATAGTCTGCTGCCTTCCGGAAGAGTCGTCTCATCTCTTTTTTCACCTCCAGCCATTTTGACATTCCTTCACTGTGTTGATTGCCATCCTGCTAAAGAAAAACAAAGTTTAGTAAACTTCCTATAACACAACTAAAGGCAAACTGTTCTCCATAATGTAAAATACGTTTGCATCGTAAAATTTTTGATTGCATAAACTTCAGAAATTGAAATCAAGCAAAAGTATGTAACTTTGGATTTGACGATTCATTTAAAAAAAAATAAGTCTGCTCATTCTTTAAAAATTCAGAAACTGCTTTTGACTGATTATGTCTCGGATTTTATCAATATGCTTGAATATCGAAAATTTAAAATGCTGTTAATGTTTCCTTCTTCTTTTTTATTCTCAATCTATGACGTACGAGCAACAATTGTGATATGTATCTAACTCCAGCGAGGGTAGGTTTCTACACTTACCTGCTTATACTCTGGTATGACGTCACCTATAGCCCTCAACACGTAGATTGGTGCCACGGAGTTATCGTCCCTAGTATACCAAGTGTCCAGTATGGGTGCATTTCGAGTTTCTCTTCCCTTATGGTTATGAAGTGCCATACGTAATGTATCGAACTCCTCGGCTGGGATCGATGAGTGAAGTAATCGCTCCCCATATTTCTGGCCAATGAAGGCCTGTTGATGGAAAAAGGGACGTCAAACTTGTGTTAACCTTGATGTCAACCCCAACACTTTTTGTTAACCCCCACACTTGTTGTTAACCCTCACACTCGTTGTTAACCCTCACACTTGTTGTTAACCCTCACACATGTGTTCACTTTCATAGGAAACCCCATTCTTGAGTTAACCTTGATGCGAACCTCTATACTTGGGTTTATCTTGATGTGAACCTCTATACTTGGGTTTATCTTGGTGTGAACCTCTATACTTGGGTTTATCTTGGTGTAAACCCTATACTTGAGTTTACCTGGATGTTAACCCCCAAATTTGTGTTAAATTTGATATGAATGCCTATACTTGTGTTACCCTTGATATCAACCTCTATACTTGAGTTTACCTTGGTGTGAACCTCTATACTTGAGTTCACCTTGATGTGAACCTCTATACTTGTGTTAACCTTGATGTGAACCTCTATACTTGAGTTAACCTTGATGTGAACCCCTATACTTGAGATAACCTTGATGTGAACCCTACACTAGTTATTACGTTACGTTTATAACTCTTAACATCGTTGTATAATCATATTTCCTAATAGTAGCATCATACTTTAGTATAAGCAGAATCAGGATAATGTATTGAATAACAGTTATTCTAGTATCTGTGAACACCCATTCCCCATAGTTATATAAAGCAGACCTGCCTACGCCCTATTACCAACACCGGTTTATAGCGCTTAATTCGTTATTGTGCTTCTGTGATTTGGCGACAAAACTAGATAGTTAATCGACACTACATGATCTAACGTTTATTAATTTTGACTTCAAACCAGTCATTTACTTCCTGCTATATGCAATATGCAACATAAGCTTGGGAACTATCGTTCGGTATCAGATTTAAAACTTTCTTTTTTATCAAGGGATTGCAAATAAAAATGGAAACTCCATGATCAATACATTCTTTCAAGTGACAGTGTCGATTGAACACACATTAAAATATTGATGCAGTATAATTGATACAACGGGTTCATGTATATTTCAATGGCCGTGCTGAATTACTACTTACCACGAAATTGGGACCTGCGGAGCTCCTCTGGCAGCGCTGTAACTCTCTAAGCTTGAAATCAGGAAGAGTGTTGTCTATATTGGAATCTGAAGGTGGCTTTCCCCACTCAAGGTCAATCATCTGAAAATCAAAGATGGTTTCTAACAGATAGGACACTAGTCGTTATATAACCTGATTACTGGTACAATGGTCGTATATAACTGGTACAATGGTCGGTATATAACTGGGACAATGGTCGGTATATAACCTGATTACTGGTACAATGGTCGGTATATAACTGGTACAATGGTCGGTATATAACTGGTACAATGGTCGGTATATAACTGGGACAATGGTCGGTATATAACCTGATTACTGGTACAATGGTCGGTATATAACTGGTACAATGGTCGGTATATAACTGGTACAATGGTCGGTATATAACTGGTACAATGGTCGGTATATAACCTGACTACTGGTACAATGGTCGGTATAGGTCGGTATATACCTGGTACAATGGTCGGTATATAACCTGACTACTGGTACAATGGTCGCTATATAACTGGTACAATGGTCGGTATATAACCTCACTACTGGTACAATGGTCGGTATATAACCTGACTACTGGTACAATGGTGGGTATATAACCTGACTTCTGGTACAATGGTCGTTATATAAACTGACTTCTGGTACAGTGGTCGGTATCTAACCTGACTACTGGTACAATGATCGGTATATAACTGGTACAATGGTGGGTATATAACCTGACTACTGGTACAATGGTCGGTATATAACCTGACTACTGGTACAATGGTCGGTATATAACCTGACTACTCGTACAATGGTCGGTATATAACCTGACTACTGGTACAATGGTCGGTATATAACCTGACTACTGGTACAATGATCGGTATATAACTGGTACAATGGTCGGTATAGGTCGGTATATAACTAGTAAAATGGTCGGTATATAACCTGACTTCTGGTACAATGGTCGGTATATAACCTGACTACTGGTACAATGATCGGTATATAACTGGTACAATGGTCGGTATAGGTCGGTATATAACTAGTAAAATGGTCGGTATATAACCTGACTTCTGGTACAATGGTCGGTATATAACCTGACTACTGGTACAATGGTCGGTATATAACCTGACTACTGGTACAGTGGTCGGTATATAACCTGACTACTGGTACAATGATCGGTATATAACTGGTACAATGGTGGGTATATAACCTGACTACTGGTACAGTGGTCGGTATATAACCTGACTACTGGTACAATGATCGGTATATAACTGGTACAATGGTCGGTATACAACCTGACTACTGGTACCATGGTCGGTATATAACCTGACTACTGGTACAATGATCGGTATATAACTGGTACAATGGTGGGTATATAACCTGACTACTGGTACAGTGGTCGGTATATAACCTGACTACTGGTACAATGATCGGTATATAACTGGTACAATGGTGGGTATATAACCTGACTACTGGTACAGTGGTCGGTATATAACCTGACTACTGGTACAATGATCGGTATATAACTGGTACAATGGTCGGTATATAACCTCACTACTGGTACAATGGTCGGTATATAACCTTACTACTGGTACAATGGTGTCTATGTAACCGGACTACTGGTACAATGGTCGGTATATAACTTTACTACTGGTACAATGGTCGGTATATAACCTGACTACTGGTACAATGGTCGGTATATAACCTGACTACTGGTACAATGGTCGCTATATAACCTGACTTCTGGTACAATGGTCGGTATATAACCTGACTACTGGTACAATGGTCGGTATATAACCTGACTTCTGGTACAATGGTCGTTATATAAACTGACTTCTGGTGCAATGGTCGGTATATAACTAGTACAATGGTGGGTATATAACCTGACTACTGGTACAATGGTCGGTATATAACCTTGATACTGGTACAATGGTCGGTATACAACCTGACTACTGGTACAATGGTCGGTATATAACCTGACTACTGGTACAATGGTCGGTATATAACCTGACTACTGGTACAATGGTCGGTATATAGACTTACCTGGAGTTCTACACCGTGTCTGTTCCGACAATTTTCCATAGTTCGGAGTGGACTTACCTGGAATTCTACACCATGTCTGTTCCGACAGTATTCCCTCAGCTCAGGGTACACGCGTTGTATGATCACATTTCGCTCAGCTATCGTATCTGAAGAATCAGAAGAAGGAAATTACAAAGTCTTTAAATAATTCTAAACGATATATAACGTACCAAGTCCTGTCTAGAAATAATTTGCATTCTGGTATCAGGTGTATTGCTGGAGGGGAAATATTCCATTTGAAAACTAAACCACCATTTATCCTAACAAGGTTTACCTTTGTAGTCTTATTGACAAGAATCGTAAACACAGAGTTATGACGTATGTTTATTCCGGCTTCATGTAAACTTTATTATCAAAACAAAGGCGATATTTTTTTCTCGGACGAAACTCTAAATTACTGGTAGTTACTAAGACTGTCATGCGTTGTACAGCTATGAAACAACCCTACTTGTGAAACGTCATTCTGAATGTGTCAATATCTCCGAGAAATACTATGTTTATTCTATATTCTTAGAAATTAGCGTAAATTGTACATACGATGACAGGTTCAGGTGGTGAAAAAAAACATGCGATGTAAGGCTGTCTGACAACTATGAGGTAAATCTCATAGAATGTTATCAGAATCCTGAATTATCGTGTACAAATAGCCCTAGCATAAAATAATTTCTCAATAATCTTAGTTCCACTTCAGTGCATCCTTTTTGAGTATATCTTAAAGATTAATGTAAAATTCCACCACCATATCCATGACCGGGGAATTATGATTAACGAAAAGGCTACTTTACATGACTAGAAAAACTTACAGTTATAAATACATTAATCCATATCACGCTTTACTTGCCGATCCGGTTCTGTTTCCTGGTCGCTTTAAGATTTGTATGGCCCACTAATACGTGTAATTAAATGTAAAGATTTGAAATCAGAATCAAAAATCAAACTATTTAATACATCTGTTAATATATAAGTCAAGCGGCTTTTAGTGTTTTCGCTATTTAGGTTACAGCGACCGATCATACCATTCATCGGCATGTACATGTATAAACTAAGAGATACACATTTTACTTATGTGCGCAATATCCATGATTATATGGAAGAAATCCTATCTGTAGAACCATACATATGGTATAATGTTTCATACAGTTAGTTTCATACTGCTAAAACCGTAGGGGTTATGGTGAGGTTGAGGCTGGGGTAGGTGTTGGGGGGTGGGGGTGGGCCTTCAGAGTTCCTCATCGTCCGTCCGTGTACTTCCGTACTACCTACTACACACCAGCGCCTCTGGCGACTCGATTCCTTGAGAGATTCTCACCAAAATTCACACGCTTACAAAGCATCAATTATCACGAGAACAACTTTGAACTTCAAAGTTTTTGGGTGTCAAAGTCAAGGTCAACGTTACTATTTTCAGATTTAAGTACTCTGGCAGCTTCATTCCTTATTCAATTTCGATAAAATCTAACACAGAGACAACAATAATATCTCTGGCAACTTTGAGTTTGAGAGTTGTTGGGTCAAGGTCACTGCTACTATTTTTGGAAAACCATTGTCAGCTCTCTCACGGCTTCACGCCTTACAGGATTTTGATTAAAATCTCACACTTACAAATGACCAAACAAATATTTATATATTATTTCTAACTGGTGATAAAACCGTACTGGTAGATTGTCATACTTATTTATTTCATTGTTACATTAAAATCAAAATTTGAAATTAAAATACATTTTACTTTTTTCTCATATTATCACCAAACAGCACCATATCTTTATGAAATATTACATTGTTATAGCTTGTGAGGGACAAGTACAGCTTTAATAAAATGATATATAACTTGTGAAAGCCTGTGTTTAACCAGGCATTCCATCAGGCACATCAGAACATCGCACGGCACATCATTAACAAGGTAGATATATAACGGTGTTCATGTATAGTTCAGAAGCGATACCCCACACCAATATATTAGTATATGATATTGACATTCAGGTCACAATACGGCATTCAACACGTATAAAGTTAAACTAAGGTGCTATTTATATGGATAACGGTATATATGATATTTACACGCTAGATGTAGACTAAAGACCTTGTGTATTTTACATTTCTGTATTAATACATTTCGCTCACGCCGCTGGTATATAATGTCATAATTCTGTTAGACATGTCTACTTTCATCGATACTATATTAATCTTTAGATATGTCTTAATGTTATCAGATATGTCTTCGTTATATTAGATGTATCTTCGTGCTGTCAGATTATTTTTCATTGCCGGTTACGTGTGTTTGTTAGCCGTCTTAATTCTGTCTAAATTTATTGATAAATGTGACTTAATTTTTACAGATCAGATATGTCTAACTTCAATGCCATATATGTCTTACTTCTGTCAAATATGTTTTAAATCTATTGATATGTCTTTATTCTAATATGTCTAAATTTTATCTTAATTCTAATAGGTATTTCTTGTTGAATTATTTTGTCCACTGTCTTCTTAATTTTGTCAACTTTTTTAAAAATCACTATCAAATATGTCTTAATTCTTAATTATGTTAATATGTTGGACAGATATATGTCTTAATTATGTTAATATGAATTTACTTGGAATTTACTGACAGATATGTCTTAATTATGTTAATATGTTGGAATTTACTGTGAGATATGTCTTAATTCTGACAGATATGTCTTAATTATGTTAATATGTTGGAATTTACTGTGAGATATGTCTTAATTCTGATAGATATGTCTTAATTCTGTTAATATGTGTGAATTAACCTTGAGATATGTCTAAATTCTGACAGATATGCCCTTATTTTGACAGAGATATCTCATTTCTATCAAACACGTTTGAATTCGCTGTCAGCTATGTCTTAATCATGACAGAAATGTCTTAATTCTGTCAAACATATTTTTACCGTCATATATGCCCATACTAAGAGAATATTCCTGTAGTTAAACAACTGTTAAGTAGCTATATATCTCTCACGGTAAGATATCGACAGCTGTGAATGGCGATGCCACGAAAAACCTGCTTGATTTTTCATTAAGCCCCTTATAAAAACATTATGTTTGTCAATAACGGTAGTGTTGTAATTCATTGAAAGACCTCGGGACGACTTACGCCACGAAATGATGGCTTTACTTGAGCAGTGTTCTGTCCGATATATCGATTTAATGTGATATCAAACTAGCTCCTCAATTAAAAAGTGATAGTAAACCTGTCAATAGACTGTACACTGTATGTTCAACTTGAATCGAAAAGAATATAGGACACATTCTGTGGCTGTGAACGCTATTATCATAAGAGACAGCCCACATTACCCTGTATACACTCATAACTATATAGGCCAGCCAACTTACCAGAAAAAACAGATCAAATACAAAAAACATTTTATTAAATGGAGGGTACCAAAGTTGTAATAGAAAGCATTTGTCATATCGACCTTTTCAGTTTTCTTCGGGATTTAAATAATGAAAATCGTCTCCGCTTTCTGGTGCCAAGAAAAAGCAATACCATTTCTATTGATTTATCTGCAAAACGATTTGATTTTAAAAGTAGCGTGATTGTACTTATATTGACAGTAAAGCCAGACTACATCATCGAAGTAACCAGTGATAGCGAGACAGACTCAGGAAAACATTTAAAAAGTTACCCGAGTGTAGATAATTTAAATATATATATATATATATCTTTATAGCGAGAAGAACACAACGAGCTAGTTATTATTAAAGATTTACCATAATTGTTCTAAAAAACTTCAAAGTACTATCGAATGGACTGGTCAAATAATCAAAATGATATTTTCTAAAGATAATGTCGAAAATTTTCAATCTTGGATAATTTTTGTATACTTATTATATATTGTTATTGTTGTTGCCTTCATCGACTGTGTAATCTATGACTATGAAGTACTATTTGTTCCGTCAAAATCGAATCTTTTCGTTTTACAAGGAAGATCAGGGGAAAAGGTCGTCGACTTATTTGTAAACTCACGAGGAAACTGCTATTACAGAATATCAAAGGACAAGATTAAAACTTTCTGTCTCACACAACAGGTGTTGGCTCAATGGTCATCATCAAAACTTTAATTATCAAACACACAATAAATACACGGTGTGTTTAAAGATATTCTACGATTGATTTCACACTGTCCGTTAGAGGTTGAGGGGACGGTAAATTCTGAACGAACGTGTAAATCTATTAACAGTACGTTACTTTGTAAAAGAGATCAACAGTTATCGTGTATTTTTTTTCATCTTCGTTACATTTATCTCAGCAGCATTGTTTGTTGTTCTTTATCATTTAAACTTATAAAGGTTTAGTATAATCTAAATGAGACAGTCAAGAGCTATTAAAACGAGACTTAAAACGTAAATGTACTACTTAATTACATAAGATTCCACTGGACTACTGCTCTCCAAACTTAAGTTTTTTGTGTTCTAGAGGGTTCGTTTTTTTCCTGAATCGTTTTTCTAGATTTCACCCAGTTGTTAAACTTAGTGTACTGCGAGCTGTTTTGATCACATTCCCTATTACCCGTCTTCCTGTGTACCATGTACAGCTGTTACTTACCAAAATGTTTTTTTTATTTGTTTACCTCACACCTGGGTATAACACCACATAAACATAGTATGTTTAGGTACATTGACATCCGTGCCGTTAATCAGGTGTACAAGGCTCATAAATCTATTGTTTTGTCGCGAGAATCAATCAATACACACACACTATTGTTACTGACGTAAATCACAACATGCGTAAAAATTTAGTACAGAAATGTTAACGACTGAACACAGCAACAGCGGTGTGTCTTTTTATCACCAACAATTTGGTCCGTATAGGCGAAAAAAGCATTGATATAAACACTTAACACGACATTTTCTATGAAAAGAATTCAACTTTTATAAATTTAATGATAGACTTATTGAAACAGACAGCAAGTACGTTGTATCGTCTGCGCGAAATGCTGCGTCGGTAGTCGTCTTTCAAAGCTTAATAGAGGGGAAAACACCAATACTTCAATTATTTTGTTTCTTTATTTTCTATAATTCTTAGAAAGAAATTTGTTTCTTTCTTAAGCTTAAAAGGATAGCTTAACAATATATTACCTATACAATATGTAATAATTTACCATTCCTCAAATGAGTCAGTCAGGGTTAAAGGCCGTGTGCACTAATAAGCAAGACAATGGCGAGAATAATATCCGGATTTAACAGGCAGTATTGTCTGAACAATAAAACTTAATTAACCATGGCAAACATATTTGGAACTTAATCATATTTCAATCTCTGGAATGTCGTAAATGAGGTTTGTAAGGACCTACCCGTATACAAATAAACACCTACCTAAAACCCGTGTAAGCTCTGATACAGGTGAGTAAACAATAAATATAATTTATTAGTTGGTAGAGTCACAGAATAAAAAAAAAACTGTAACAAGTCAACCAACTTCGGTTATCTCGCCGACATTATTTTTACAAATAAATTATGCAATATTAATTCAGGTGATGTTGGTAATTATGTCTCATTTCGGTCTTTCATTATCGTGGGAGTTGTTAGAATACCTTATCGATATACATAATATTAATTTATGTTACATTGATATGAATCTTGGAATTTGTCAATTCATTTTACTGATGAATGACAAGTCATGTTTTTGGTGAAACAAGAGACAATACTGGGAATATCATACATTCTGTAAAGTATACATATAAAAGTAACCATTGCACGGTAGACAATTGTGCAGTAGGAGGTTACGTATACAGACGCCAGAGATTGTGAATCACCAGTCTGTTGTACGTCTGTGGTCTTGTCACTTGCACAAGGTACGGGTAGTACCCGTAAACAAACACAGGAAGGGACATTAATTATGTATTCAGTGAAGTCCCACGTAATTAGTTTCCTGACAACAAATATACGCTGATGGTAATACATATGTCATCAAAATAATAGTAGATGTCACAGCATGTCAGAATGTGAGTCTGAAAAAGTGGCCAAAGACGGGAACAAGATGTCAGCGGTGTCTGAAGGAGGATATAATATGTCAGCGGTGTCTGATGGAGGGAACAAGATGTCAGCGGTGCCTGATGGAGGGAACAATATGTCAGCGGTGTCTGATGGAGGGAACAAGATGTCAGCGGTGTCTGAAGGAGGGAACATTATGTCAGCGGTGTCTGATGGAGGGAACAAGATGTCAGCGGTGTCTGATGGAGGGAACAATATGTCAGCGGTGTCTGATGGAGGAAACAAGATGTCAGCGGTTTCTGATGGAGGGAACAAGATGTCAGCGGTGTTTGATGGAGGGAACAAAATGTCAGCGGTGTCTGAAGGAGGGAACAAGATGTCAGCGGTGACTGAAGGAGGGAACATTATGTCAGCGGTGTCTGATGGAGGGAACAAGATGTCAGCGGTGTCTGATGGAGGTAACAAGATGTCAGCGGTGCCTGATGGAGGGAACAATATGTCAGCGGTGTCTGATGGAGGGAACAATATGTCAGCGGTGTCTAATGGAGGGAACAATATATCAGCGGTGCCTGATGAAGGGAACAATATGTCAGCGGTGTCTGAAGGAGGGAACAAATGTCAGCGGTGTCTGATGGAGGGATAGAGAATGTCGCCTCGTCATTTGGATTATACTTGACAATCCTGTTGAATACACATCAAAGGATGTTCACAGAGAAACACTGTCAATCTCTCCACTCTCTACTATATACCTATTCCCCCTGTCACGGTTTCTCCTGGCTCCCAACTAATGTCTCATTCAACTATAGATCTCGCTGGTACTATTGAATCAAATGTAAGGGTGAGATATGTACCCTGCCTATAGAAAAAAACAAGTGTAGTTACTTACCTGGTCCGGACGCTCCAAGGAAAACCCGTACCACTCTGGCAGGAATATTGGGGACTCTGCCCTGTGGAAACATTCCGGACAGAATCTCCAGCGCGTTCGGGTCCATTAGATCAGCCATATTCGTCAACAGGACACAGACCGTGTCCTGTGGAGTTTATATGCTTTTGCACGCGTGCGGCATGTGTGTCACACTTAGAGTATAAACTCCATTAAACCTTCTAGGTAAGGACGGTCAATATATTCATCATTACAATCTTTTTGTCTTGAAAACACAGCTCTATCGATTTGTTCCACGATCCGTATTTCGTTTCCGTTCTTGTGACCATCAACAAACACCTGACATTAGCTCCTACCTTGGGACTGTCCGAGACCACGACACCTGTCAGGTAGTCCCGTAACAGCTCGAATGGGGACTCAGTGGTTACCAAGGACGCTACGGCTTACACACTGTGAGTTATAAATAGCTACCGTGCCGTCCCGCATACAGCTATGTGGTTATACCTGTGTGTAGTGATCCAGGTATGCTATTAAACTTCAACTTATTGATATCATTTCTACATAACGGTGTACACACATGGAACGCGACAAAAGCAGCAAGCGAGGCTTTTACTAAACTTTTCTTAAAGTCTTGTGACTTTGCCAAAATTTTCTAAAAGCCGTTAAAACGCAAACATACGAAATCATAACAAACGCATTGAAGTGGGAGGTGTACCTGCCAACAATATAATGCGATTGTCTTTATGTTTATTATATCAAAATCGTTGTTCCGATTCCACCTGTAGTTCTCACGGGTGGCTGGTCCGTAATACTGGGACCACCAACACTATCAGATAGTTTAGTCCTGGGGTCGCTCGGGGTGGGGAATCTGATGAAGATATGGTATACGGAATTACAACGGATTGGGTATGTTTACACCACTATGTCCGTGCTCAATTTGTACACATAGGGGAAGATAGCACGAAATAGCAGTCTTATGTTTGTGAAAATAGTTACATATATGCCCCAGGTCCTTTTGATGTTCCTGGCACGACTCGTTTTACCGTTTTGAAGTCCCTGTCGCTACATATGATACTCGCCTTGACGTCCTCGACTCCACATGTGGTACCCCTCTTGACGTCAAGTCAATGCACGACCTCTGCTACCTGTTAAGTAGGTGGTATGTATGGTAACGATATGATATTCATGACCTCGTAACCGCAAGTAAGAATCGTTTTTTATAGAAGCACGACCTTCATTTGTGGGTATAGCCAGTCTGTAAGGAAATTAGAATATACAGAACATCCAAGACGGTAGTCTTGGAAACGCCCAGTTGTCCAATCTCAAATTGTTTATCACGTTTTGGATTAGCTTCCTGATGATAGGGCGTCCGCGTCATCATTCAAAAAATCAAATCCGTTGGTGTCAAATGCAATTCTTGTCGACTGTTGAGTATTGGCAATGGCAGTTCAGGAGCCAAAACTAGTGTGAACTCGTCTTCGTTCTCTGTCTATGGTGTGGCGTGTTTCATACGTTATTCATGAATCGCAAATAAATGTTTTTCTTTGTCTTCGTTCAGACGGTACTAGGATGTTTTAAATCTTTTTTTCGTGAATCCAACTCGGCCAGTTGCAGCATGAAGTATCAAGACTTCATTAAAAAATTATAAATGATGAAAGCATATTATATAGGAAGTGGTTTCTGACGCCCTGCTCGCTCGTAACGCCACAAAAGGCTATCATGCTTGTGCTTCAGATAGATAAATGTTTGGGGTCGATCGATGAACTGCTTTATATAAGAACAAGTCCGCGTGAAATAATTTGCACGTATCACTTTAAAGCTGATTTTAAAGTAGATGTGGACAAAATATTTCATGCTAAGCGAAAGGAAATTCGTATCCTGTTCAGCACAGATTGGTCTGAACTTGTATCAAATGAAATCCGTATCATAAGATATGTATATTTAAAAAATGCAAATAAAAACACTATTTAACACACACACACACACACACACACACACATAAATATACAGTATATATAATTCATACTCAATGCGTTATGTGTCCATATTTAACTTCTAAATCTCAGGATAACCTTTTATGTTAATTTGCACAAATTTAATACGACATTCTAGCATACACAGAACGTGAACAGTGCTAGAAATAACAAACTACCGTGCCTTTTTTTCCTCTGCTGGAGTTTGTATTGTGTGATAAATTAACTTCGTTCTCCGACGAAAAGGATTTATCGTGTTTCACGCTGACGTTAACGAACTAGTGTGTATCAGGACTAACCCTTGATGATGTCTACGAATAAAAACTATGTTATATTTCACTATAACCATTGTTTTTCATCTTTTAGTAAACTATTAAAAAATGACACACCAATACAAGTTTTGAAATGTATTTGACGTTTATAATCTCTAAATCTTTTCTAAAAACAGATTGATTATGTAACAGAACAAGGAAAATACCTCCCTTCCAAGCGCCCGTATAGGAATCGAACCCGTGTCTTCAAAGTCATTACCAACGGTGAGACTTTCTCTCACTACTTTACTTTTTATTTCAAATTTCCAACACCAACACAGCGGAGAGTCACGGAACCTCGGGTTCATTAACGCATTAAAGAATCACGTCAAATACACCCACTCATAATGGATGTCAGAAAACGTGATGGAACAAACACGTGACCGATATTTTACACGTGTTACATATGAGGCCATTATCGCTATTAATCCTAGAGATTATTTTAACAGACCTGGAAACATCATGGTAAAATTTGTTACAATTTCAGCCATTTTCTCCCTTATTATTAGGTTTAATGTTTTATGAAAGTTTGGAAACTGCGTTTCAGAAATTATGTAAAACCATTTATTGAAGAGATTGTAATGTAAGTAGCATATTTATAGAGATTCGAGTTTGTAAAGTCTTTGTGACGGTTTAAGTGTATATCATTTCAGAATATTTTGTTGATATAAACAATCAACAGGATTAGATAGCAGGTTTAAGCCTATATAAGTCTTCTCCCAATACAACATGGTGGTCAGACATAAACATAATATACCATAAACATACATACATACATACACACACACACACACACACACACACACCCTCACACACACACACACACACACACACACACACACACACACACACACACACACACACAACACACACACACACACACACACACACACACACACACAGACATACATACATACATACATACATACATACATACATGCATACATACATACATACATTACATACATTACATACATACATACATACATACATACATACATACATACATACAAACCTTACATTACGTATATACAATCATAAATTAAGTGTTGACAGACTGATCAATTCTAATCAATTTTAAATTATGAGAGACAACTCTCTTATGATTAAGATAATTACCAATCCACCAGCTTTTCAGTTTACTATGTCTTATGATATTAAAAAAATGTGCAAAACATGTACTTTCTCTCTCATATAAAAGGGGTTGGGGGGAATAACTATTAACCAGCATTCATCACATTATTGATAAAAGTTGAAGTAACTATGATTATGGAAGGATATATTTTTTTCCAATTAGATTTTGCTTTAGGTTTTAGATTTGTTCTATAATTTCAACTCGTGTCAGTAGATATTTAGTAAGACATTAAAGCATTTCTGTATCATCAATATACTTAATTACAGCATCAAACAATGATTTATTGATGTGGGTGGTACAGATTGGGCAGCCATGCAAAACATAGTCTAGTTCATAGCGGTTATGATTATGGTTGTTAAGGGTTTGTAATATACTTTGTCTAGGGTTCACATATCTAGGGCAGTCAAAAAGGAAATTTGATGTATCTGGTAGCATGGTATTAAAACAGTTTTTCAAGCTAATAATTATCATCGTTACACATAACATTAACATCAAGGACACTACCTGTCACATGTAAACACCTGAGAGGAACACATACTTAATTGTTTCCTTTTGTCATTTTTATTTCCTAAAACGTTTTCTATTTACTTTCAATATGCTGTCAGATAACTGCCATAAAGATACACATTTTAAAATGCATTCATATTGCATTTTATCTGAAATCAGATTGTATTTATTGTGCATAGCAAAGAAGGGGAAAATTTTACATTACGTTAGAGACACGTTCTGAAAGGCATTACATTATCAACGGTTTCTGATTAAAAGTTTGTATAACATACATGTGCCTTCTTGTTTACTTCTGAAAATACAGGCGAGGGACATATCGTTTATCTGTAAAAAAAATAACTGAAACTATGAGAAAACAGTCTGGGTTTTCTATTTTTCTGAAATTACAGGCGCGAGACATAACGTTTGTCTGTGTAGAAATTAAATGAATCTATAAAGAAAATAGTCTGGGTTTTCTATTTTATATGCTTTGGGGGTGTATATTGGAGGAAAATTACATTTTAATCAGATGTATGTACTCAATACATAAATATCAACGATGCACTTTTAGTCATTTTCATGTTCTACTGTATATAATTCTAAATATATATTAAAAGGTGTTATTCACTCGTGTTTCTTTTATACAATCTTCGAGATCGCAGGTTGTAGTCACCACTGCTTGACTTTTAGTCCCCGGGGTTTGCCGTAACCAGCATGTCAGCATGCCACGTTTTAATTCCTTCGAACAGATGCACGGTTCAGAAAATACATATGTATATAACATTGGTATTCGATTATCAGATGTATGGAAATTGAAAAAAAAAAATCAAATTGTTGAGCTGGTGCCCATCTTTTGACTTTTGTGCACTGATGTCTATAGTCACGTGACCTGTTTCATCAACACCATTATAACTGTTATCACGTCAGCAGTAGCGAGTGGTTTGCCGTGTTGTTGCAGCAGCCATAACACGTGTTCTTAATCCTACGACTCTTATGGACTATTAGAACACGTGATGATAAAACCATGTGACCAATCTTTTGTTAATGCTCTCAATCTGCCTATTTCAAGTTCAGTTAACTCAACGTTCCAAACCGCACTTGTACTGACAGATAATCTATGCAGAACCGGAAACATCAAGGTAAATTCTGCTTTAATTTCAATAATTGTGTCCTCTACCTTATTTTTAAGGCTTGGAGACATTTGTGAAGTGTTTGTGTAAACCATGCATTGGGGATTTGAGTTTTAAATTTTATTTCATTCATTTTATTTCATTCATTTCATTTCAGTACAAATTTTAGATATGATGAGAGTGGCAAATACGATCAAGAGAGTGAATGACACATCTTTCAATCAAAGTTTCTTCCTGCGTTCATCTTCCCAACCAGGCAGTCCAATCATAAGACATTTTGGTGAGATAGGGTCTAACGCTATGCCTCCGATGGTTCACCATAGAAAAACATACCAGAATCAATTCGGACTGAACAAAATTGTCTTGAATCAAGTCTGTCTACCACTCCATAATGAGACATCGCCGATATGTCACCAAGTGGAAACCAGCTCAGATGTCGGTATTCCTGTGCGCGCAAAACGACAGTTTGTACCAAGCAACAAAAAGGACGGTTCTTACTGGCTAAAACGATGTAAGAATAATGATTCTGCCAGAAGATCTAGATTCAAACGGAAATGCATGGACAAAATCCTAGAGAAAAAGCTAGCTGTTTTACAGAGCGAAAATTGCAGGTTAAAACTTCACCTCAAGATGTATAAACAAAACTCGGAAAAACATTCATTGACTAGCACAGACCAAACGGTCAGTACTAGAAATGCGTTCGACGCATACTCGTGTTTCCAAAACGGAGATAGCTTTCCGAACAGATCTTATCCGGAGGCGACCAATATGACAATGTTGAGTCATTCTAGTGAGGACGAAAACGACTCGTCACAGAGCCCATTTACCTACGATTATGGTAAGAACATATAATTATTTTTCATGAATCAATGGGTAATTTTAATGATGTAATCGTTTTCATTATGTGCCTTTTTGTACAAACCATTGATATCACGTGAGCATGTATTTATATGGTGTGATTAATATATCAGAATCAATGTGATTAATTTCATATAAGTAAATGGACATTTTTCAAATGTCCTTTCATGAAAACAAACTCGGTAATCTGTATTTCCAGTAAATATCTTTTACATTATATACTTCCCAGTTTAGTTTTTATCGCCATTTGTTGTTTAAATAAAAACAGCCTCGATCATCCCCAGTAGATCACCCTGTCACTGTTGTGTCCAGAAGAAAGACAGGTCACCCCTGTCTACCAGAACATAACCAAGTCAATCTTGTCAACAAAGTAAATAATCCAGTCACCTTTGTTACCAGTAGATAATTTGATCCCCTTTGTTACCAGTAAATAATCTGATCACTTTTGTTACTCGTAGATAATCTGATCACCTTTGTTACCAGTAGATAATCCAGTCACCTTTGTTACCAGTAGATAATCTGATCACCTTTGTTACCAGTAGATAATCTGATCACCTTTGTTACCAGTAGATAATCTGATCACCTTTGTTACCAGTAGATAATCTGATCACCTTTGTTACCAGTAGATAATCTGATCACCTTTGTTACCAGTAGATAATCCAGTCACCTTTGTATCCAGTAGATAATCTGATCACCTTTATTACCAGTAGATAATCTGATCACCTTTGTTACCAGTAGATAATCCAGTCACCTTTGTATCCAGTAGATAATCCAGTCACCTTTGTATCCAGTAGATAATCCAGTCACCTTTGTTACCAGTAGATAATCCAGCCACCTTTGTTACCAGTAGATAATCCAGTCACCTTTGTTACCAGTAGATAATCCAGTCACCTTTGTTACCAGTAGATAATCCAGTCACCTTTGTATCCAGTAGATAATCCAGTCACCTTTGTTACCAGTAGATAATCCAGCCACCTTTGTTACCAGTAGATAATCCAGTCACCTTTGTATCCAGTAGATAGATAATCCAGATAATCTGATCACCTTTGTTACCAGTAGATAATCCAGTCACCTTTGTTACCAGTAGATAATCCAGCCACCTGTGTTACCAGTAGATAATCCAGTCACCTTTGTATCCAGTAGATAATCTGATCACCTTTATTACCAGTAGATACTCCAGCCACCTGTGTTACCAGTAGATAATCCAGCCACCTTTGTTACCAGTAGATAATCTGATCACCTTTGTTACCAGTAGATAATCTGATCACCTTTGTTACCAGTAGATAATCCAGTCACCTTTGTTACCAGTAGATAATCTGATCACCTTTGTTACCAGTAGATAATCCAGTCACCTTTGTTACCAGTAGATAATCCAATCACCTTTGTTACCAGTAGATAATCCAGTCACCTTTGTTACCAGTAGATAATCCAGCCACCTGTGTTACCAGTAGATAATCCAGCCACCTGTATTACTAGTTACCAGTAGATAATTCAGTCACCTTTGTTACCAGTAGATAATCCAGTCACCTTTGTTACCAGTAGATACTCCAGCCACCTGTGTTACCAGTAGATAATCCAGCCACCTTGTATCCAGTAGATAATCCAGTCACCTTTGTTACCAGTAGATAATCTGATCACCTTTGTTACCAGTAGATAATCCAGTCACCTTTGTTACCAGTAGATAATCCAGTCACCTTTGTTACCAGTAGATAATCCAGTCACCTTTGTTACCAGTAGATAATCCAGCCACCTTTGCTGCCTTCCTTAGCCAGTGTGGTATTCAGTTGACGTTTTAGTGGTTTTTGTCCCTTCATTCACACAAGTTCCTTAACAAATTATCTTGACTGTTTAAACGACCTGTTTATCAGAACAATTTTTGCAGATTATTGGTTTTATTAAGTTTATTACCATATTTTTCTTTAATAAGATATATTTTATATCTTCAAAAGACTTCCATTAAGAAGGATTAGATAACTAGCCAACTTATGCAATTCACCCCGAAATAAATTACCTGAATTATGTCTTAAATGAATATTAAAAAGAGACAAGATATAAATGATAAGCAGTGAGAAAATAAATCAGTTAATAAAATTATACACCTTGTCATGATACTATTTTAGTCCAACAGATTTGACGTAATAATAAGGGTTAGCGGTATTTCTATAGATCCAAATGCTATTTATAATTATGTAACATAAAGTAAATATTGACAATTATATACTGCAGTTGAATGCACTATAGGGCTTATCTTCTAAACTCTAAATTTGATATGATAAAATGTATTATTGACTTGTTTGTAATTAATGATTAAAGTGTAACAGCACTGTAATATTGATAAAAGGATGGTTATATAATGACGGATATCATATAATGATGCTATGATCCAGTTTATGTAACTGTAGGAAATATAGATTTAATTTTCGTGCAAAATACTGGATAGGTGACGCCGCCTAATTGTATAGGTCTAACGTCACATCGGTTGCTATGCTATCGACATACCTACTTACATTAACACAGGGAATGCTTCCTTTTGATAAGTTTTGCACTTACACGTGTTGATTAATATCTACAAACCTCTCTTGCAACACTTAGTGTATATATTACATAACGGTAACGTGTCAGGAATATTCAATACGGAAGGTATGTAGTCACATTAGCAAACGAGGATTATCTGTATCGATAACCCCTCTATAATATTTACTTGTCTGGTTCTACCTACTAAGTGTATTCATACCATGTGGTTTGTGATGACACAATTTATGTATACAGTACAAACTGGTTGTTGTTTACTTACATGTACAGAAAAATCAATAGTATTTCGTTTTCATTATTGTCACAATGTCAGATAAGTTTGAACAAACCAAGCGCAAGAAAACCATCTCCACACAATTTTAGAATTAGCTACCGTAGAGCAAAATAATCATACAACTGTTCCGCCCTTCTTGTACTCGCCGTAATGCCTACGTGAATAGATTGTTGAAACTTAGGGCATTAATTGTTGAAACCTAAAGAGAGCTAGGCGCTAAACATACGCACCGTTACTTTTTAAACATGAATATAGCTATGATTACATCAAATATTTACTCATTAATATTTTTTTTTTTTCAAAATATACTTAAAGTGTCTTTATATTTTATGTTCTTCAGGCAAATATCCGAATTTGTCAGGTTCACCATTGTATACATCTGACCAGGAAGTGTGGAGATCGACAGGTTCCAATCAGTTTAATGATGGAAGAAATATTTCGGACTACAATGCGTTGGACTCTGACCGTAACCAAGATGATTTGATGTCGACAGAAAACCCAGACGAGAAAATTTCGAGTCTGCACTCTATCAGAAATGTTCAAAGAGTTCCTCATAAGTTGCGTTTAAAAAAGAACATGTGTTCCATTTTTGATCGATGTTATGTATCAGATAAGAAAGTTTCAAGTGAAGATTAGTGATATTGTCTACCATATCTTATTAAAATCCATCTCCACCATTCCATAACTATACAGATTGTACAAAAGACACAAATAATACGATTTTAGAATCAGATACAAACGAGCCAAACAATGAATGCAACTGCATCGTACAGTTGTTTCGTCCTTCAAGGACTCGTCAGTGATGTTCAGGGCCTAAATTTTGAAATCTAGGTGGCGAGTGAGAGAGAGAAAAAAAAATAAATAAAAAAGGAAAGAATTTGCCAATGTCTTTCAATAAGTCTCGTAATTTTCAGATATCTGATACTAAAAAACACACCCACCCACAGAAATTGTTTTTAGGTACATATGAATACCGTTAACCGTGCAACAATTTGAATTAAAACGCGTGACAGGTGCTAATTAGATTCCACTTTCGTGACAGATGTTATATCTTTATATGTAAATTACAATGGTTTGCATAACGTTTTACTTTTCAATATATATCGGTAAAATAGTCTAGCTGGGTCTTGAAAATACTTGAGAGAGCTTATACATTAGCGAAACATTTACATAACCGGTTTTATAAAGAAAAAAAATAAAAAAAAAAAAAATCCACCTAGATATGCATGTCAGGTTTGAGATGAGCGTACTTTAATCAATTCTAAAACGTTTAGAGAGGGCGCTACGTGAGGCACATTGAAGTATTACTGATTTACCATCTTATGCCATAAATGAATAGAACGAGACGAAAACTTATATTTGTCCCTAAAGTAGGTATAGTGTATGATTTAATCAACATTGAACGCTGTAGAATCATCAATTCTAAACTTTCTATCGCTTATTCCTCTTTGTACATTAAAATTTTGCGATTCTGTTGAATAACATATCCTTTTCTTTAACTTCTTTAAAATCAGCCCGTCATTGGTGATACAATATATTGTTTACGTGAGGACAGAAAACTTAATATTCTTCAGACCAGACACGAACGTAGTGCTCTAATATACGATCTTTATCTTGATAAAGGTAAAATAGCCCCGAATGGTGGCTACTGTTGTGAAAGTGTCTATCGTTTTATGTTTGTCAATCTTATACGTATGTTCATACTGCATCGTTAGATAATTAAGTATGTTTATCACTTTTTAGTTTGTACTCTTTGGTGAAAAAATCTGGTTTTGAATATTGTACAAAACACACAAGTAAATAGCATATTTCAATACGAATTCAGAGCTAGAGTAAAGCTCTTTAAGTTCGAAAAGTTATGTAATGTCTTTTTCCAATTTAGATCGATGAAATATATTTAAAGTCAAAACAAAAGTGAAAGAGAGAGTGAACACTGCCGCAGTACATAAGTATAATAGGCCTACATGTCCCTTGTCCTGTCAACTGTAATTCAGTGGTCACGAGAAGAAAAATGTTTAATTTGAACTCTCTTTGTCATTGTCGGTAAACACAAATAAACTACAAATGAAACGCTTGCATTGAACTGTCTTGTCATGGCATTTATAGACGATATAAATGACAAAGCTTTGCAGGTAAAAATATATTGTGCGCTACCACAAACGTCATAACACGAAATTATGAACATTTTCTAGTCTACATATCTTGTTTCCCTACGATGATTATACCCTGAATGTATTATACGTCATTTTTATTGACAGTGTAAATCGTTAAGTCGAACAGCCATTTTGACGGCGAAACGTCACCAGTTCTATGCCCATTATACTAACGTGTAAATGGTAAATATCTGGATGGCATTTATTGTATCATAAATCGCGCATGTTTCTTGTTAGTTTATATTATTTGCTGTACAAATGTAAATATTAATTATCATTGACTGAAAAAAGATCGGAACATCTTGTAGTCATCCTGTATTTGAAACTGTGTTTAGTGCAAGAATGTATCTATGTATGTACAATTAATATATATAATGAACATGATCTAGTAATACAAATGTTAACGTGTTTTATTTGGATGTACAACACATTATCACTTTCTGGTTCTACATATTTACACGACATAAATGGAATTAGCGCAAAACGTTCAGTGACTAAAGTACTAAATTGAGTTAACCGATAAAACATGCTTGATGCACGTTTTACCATATACACGTGTAGGGGTTGTAACAATTACATTGTATATTATATAGGTAATTGTCTTTTGTTTGTTTCAAAACTTATTTCGGATGTGTTGATGAATGTGTGAAATAAATGATAATTATTAGTAGAGTGTTTTAATCGTGGAATGTTTTAACCTACAGGAAGGACAAGGATGAAATTTTGTTTGTACGGTGTGAAAGTATCACTTAATTTATCGTGTATCTTCTTTGTGTTTCAATCGTAAATAAAAGATTTCTGAAATAATACATCGAAATTACCTTTCTATTTCTACCTCCTTATAAAGATCTCCGTCTAAACACATGCTATTAAGTCAAACGCAGTACGAGCCCAATCTAGTGACCACTGTGCAGTGACAGGTAACAGATAAACGTGGAGTTTTAGAAAGAACAGCTAGAACGACTCTCACTAACAAGTATAACACGAACCAAAGTGGGACAATGTCCAAAAATGAGAGACAACTCTTTGCTCTTTTGCCCTATTGGGCCCGCCCCTTCTGCCCTATGGGACAGAGGTCAACCATTTAAACCAAACTGAGTCTCTTTTACCAAAGAATGCTTCAGACCAAATTTGAATTTGCCCCCTATTAGGCCCGCTCCTTTGGCCCCATAAGGCCGAGGCCTACCATTTATAGGGGGAAAAAGATCACCCTTCACCAAAGCTAGCTTCAGATCAAAGTTGGGCAACATTCATCCCGTGAAGTCCATTATAACCCTTTAATTTCTCTCATCATATGAAAATCTTTGATATTAGCCAAATTGCATGTTTTCATTACTCATGGAAAATCAATTAAATCTAAATCGTTTCTCAACTAAGTTGTATCTTAGATATTTTGGATTAAAATCCTGCAAACGTTGTATAACTACTTGACGTCATCAACGGAGATAGAATTAATGTTCAAACACTACTCTGATTACGATTAAATGTCCACTCTTTAGCTCAGCAAATGTCGACAGAACAGAAGTCAAACACTACCCTTCATCAATTGCAGCCATAGCATTATCATCGCCGTTGCCTATATCAACCATTGCTTTATCATCGCCCTTTCCTACATCAACAATTGTTTTATCAACGCCGTTTCTTATATCAGCCATTGTTTTATCATCGCCGTTTCTTATATCAACCATTGCTTTATCATTGCTCTTTCTTATATCAACCATTGTTTTCTCATCGCCGTTTCCAACATCAACCATTGTTTTATCAACGCCGTTTCTTATATTAATCATTGTTTTAACGTCGTCGTCTTCGATATCAACCATTGTTTTATCATCGCCGTTTCCCACATCAACCATTGTTTTTTCATCGCCGTTTCCCACATCAACCATTGTTTTATCATCGCCGTTTCTCACATCAACCTTTGTTTTATCATCGCTGTTTCTTATATCAACCATTGCTTTATCATCGCTGTTTCTTATATCAACCATTGTTTTATCATCGCCGTTTCCCACATCAACCATTGTTTTATCATCGCCGTTTCCTACATCAACAATTGTTTTATCATCGCCTTTTCCTATATCAACCATCGTTTTATCATCGCCTTTTCCTACATCAACCATTGTTTTATCATCACCGTTTCTTATATCAACCATTGTTTTATCATCGCCGTTTCTTATATCAACCATTGTTTTATCATCGCCGTTTCCCACATCAACAATTGTTTTATCAACGCCTTTTCTTATATCAACCATTGTTTTATCATCGCCTTTTCCTACATCAACCATTGTTTTATCATCACCGTTTCTTATATCAACCATTGTTTTATCATCGCCGTTTCTTATATCAACCATTGTTTTATCATCGCCGTTTCCCACATCAACAATTGTTTTATCAACGCCTTTTCTTATATCAACTATTGTTTCATCATCGCCTTTTCCCACATCAACCATTGTTTTATCATCGCCTTTTCCTACATCAACCATTGTTTTAGCATCGCCGTTTCCTATAACAACCATTGTGTTATCATCGCTGTTTTCTACAACAACCATTGTTTTTTCATCGCCGTTTCCCACATCAACCATTGTTTTATCATCGCCGTTTCTCACATCAACCTTTGTTTTATCATCGCTGTTTCTTATATTAACCATTGCTTTATCATCGCTGTTTCTTATATCAACCATTGTTTTATCAACGCCGTTTCTTATATCAACCACTGTTTTATCATCGCCGTTTCCCACATCAACCATTGTTTTATCATCGTCGTTTCTTATATCAACCATTGCTTTATCATCGCCGTATCTTATAACAACCATTATTTTATCATCGCCGTTTCCCACATCAACAATTGTTTTATCATCGCCTTTTCCCACATCAACCATTGTTTTATCATCGCCTTTTCCTACATCAACCATCGCTTATCATCGCCGTTTCCTACATCAACCTTTGTTTTATCATCGCCGTTTCCTACATCTACCATTGTTTTATCATTGCCGTTTCGTACAGGAAAAGAATAAAAATGAACGTGAAGAAGAGAATGAATGAAGGGTCGTACAGGAAAAGAATAAAAATGAACGTAAATAAGAGAATAAATGAAGGGGTCGTACAGGAAAAGAATAAAAATGAACGTAAATAAGAGAATAAATGAAGGGTCGTACAGGAAAAGAATAAAAGTGAACGTGAAGAAGGGAGCAAATGAGGGGTCGTACAGGAAAAGAATAAAAATGAACGTAAATAAGAGAATAAATGAGGGGTCGTACAGGAAAAGAATAAAAATGAACGTAAATAAGAGAATAAATGAAGGGTCGTACAGGAAAAGAATAAAAATGAACGTAAATAAGAGAATAAATGAAGGGTCGTACACGAAAAGAATAAAAGTGAACGTGAAGAAGGGAGCAAATGAGGGGTCGTACAGGAAAAGAATAAAAATGAACGTAAATAAGAGAATAAATGAACGGTCGTACACGAAAAGAATAAAAGTGAACGTGAAGAAGGGAGCAAATGAAGGGTCGTACAGGAAAAGAATAAAAATGAACGTGAAGAAGAGAATAAATTACCCTACAACATAAGTATCCCTCTCTCAGAGTATAGTGATAATGTTACCTTACAACATAAGTATCCCTCTCTCAGAGTATAGTGACAATGTTACCCTACAACATAAGTTTCCCTCTCTCAGAGTATAGTGATATTGTTACCCTACAACGTAAGTACCCCCTTTCAGAGTGTAGTGATAATGTTACCCTACAACATAAGTATCCCCCTCTCAGACTATAGTGATAATGTTACCCTACAACATAAGTATCCCCCTCTCAGAGTATAGTGACAATGTTACCCTACAACATAAGTATCCCCCTCTCAGAGTATAATGATAATGTTACCCTACAACATAAGTATACCCTACAACATAAGTTTCCCTCTCTTAGAGTATAGTTATATTGTTACCCTACAACGTAAGTACCCCCTTTGACAATGTTACCCTACAACATAAGTATCCCCCTCTCAGACTATAGTGATAATGTTACCCTACAACATAAGTATCCCCCTCTCAGACTATAGTGATAATGTTACCCTACAACATAAGTATCTCCCTCTCTCATACTATAGTGATAATGTTACCCTACAACATAAGTATCCCTCTCTCAGAGTATAGTGATAATGTTATCCTACAACATAAGTATCCCTCTCTCAGACTATAGTGATAATGTTACCCTACAACATAAGTATCCCCCTCTCAGACTATAGTGATAATGTTACCCTACAACATAAGTATCCCCCTCTCAGACTATAGTGATAATGTTACCCTACAACATAAGTATCCCTCTCTCAGAGTATAATGATAATGTTATCCTACAACATAAGTATCTCCCTCTCTCAGAATATAGTGATAATGTTACCCTACAACATAAGTATCCCCCTCTCAGACTATAGTGATAATGTTACCCTACAACATAAGTATCCCTCTCTCAGAGTATAGTGACAATGTTACCCTACAACATAAGTATCCCTCTCTCAGAGTATAGTGACAATGTTACCCTACAACATAAGTATCCCTCTCTCAGAGTATAGTGATAATGTTACCTTACAACATAAGTATCCCTCTCTCAGAGTATAGTGACAATGTTACCCTACAACATAAGTATCCCTCTCTCAGAGTATAGTGATAATGTTACCCTACAACATAAGTATCCCTCTCTCAGAGTATAGTGACAATGTTACCCTACAACATAAGTATCCCCCTCTCAGACTATAGTGATAATGTTACCCTACAACATAAGTATCTTCCTCTCTCAGAGTATAGTGATAATGTTACCCTACAACATAAGTATCCCTCTCTCAGAGTATAGTGACAATGTTACCCTACAACATAAGTATCCCTCTCTCAGAGTATAATGACAATGTTACCCTACAACATAAGTATCCCCCTCTCAGACTATAGTGATAATGTTACCCTACAACATAAGTATCCCCCTCTCAGAGCATAGTGACAATGTTACCCTACAACATAAGTATCCCTCTCTCAGAGTATAATGACAATGTTACCCTACAACATAAGTATCCCTCTCTCAGAGTATAGTGATAATGTTACCCTACAACATAAGTATCTCCCTCTCTCAGAGTATAGTGAAAATGTTACCCTACAACATAAGTACCCCCATCTCAGGGTATAGTGATAATGTTACCCTACAACATAAGTATCTCCCTCTCTCAGAATATAGTGATAATGTTACCCTACAACATAAGTATCCCTCTCTCAGAGTATAGTGATAATGTTACCCTACAACATAAGTATCCCCCTCTCAGACTATAGTGATAATGTTACCCTACAACATAAGTATCCCCCTCTCAGACTATAGTGATAATGTTACCCTACAACATAAGTATCCCTCTCTCAGAGTATAGTGACAATGTTACCCTACAACATAAGTATCCCTCTCTCAGAGTATAGTGATAATGTTACCCTACAACAGAGTATAGTGATAATGTTACCCTACAACATAAGTATCCCTCTCTCAGAATATAGTGATAATGTTACCCTACAACATAAGTATCCCCCTCTCAGACTATAGTGATAATGTTACCCTACAACATAAGTATCTCCCTCTCTCAGAGTATAGTGATAATGTTACCCTACAACATAAGTATCCCCCTCTCAGACTATAGTGATAATGTTACCCTACAACATAAGTATCCCTCTCTCAGAGTATAGTGACAATGTTACCCTACAACATAAGTATCTCCCTCTCAGAGTATAGTGACAATGTTACCCTACAACATAAGTATCCCTCTCTCAGAGTATAGTGATAATGTTACCTTACAACATAAGTATCCCTCTCTCAGAGTATAGTGACAATGTTACCCTACAACATAAGTATCCCTCTCTCAGAGTATAGTGATAATGTTACCCTACAACATAAGTATCCCCCTCTCAGACTATAGTGATAATGTTACCCTACAACATAAGTATCTTCCTCTCTCAGAGTATAGTGATAATGTTACCATACAACATAAATATCCCTATCTCAGAGTATAGTGACAATGTTACCCTACAACATAAGTATGCCCCTCTCATACTATAGTGACAATGTTATCCTACAACATAAGTATCTCCCTCTCTCAGAGTATAGTGATAATGTTACCTTACAACATAAGTATCCCTCTCTCAGAGTATAGTGACAATGTTACCCTACAACATAAGTATCCCCCTCTCAGAGTATAGTGACAATGTTACCCTACAACATAAGTATCCCTCTCTCAGAGTATAGTGACAATGTTACCCTACAACATAAGTATCTCCCTCTCAGAGTATAGTGACAATGTTACCCTACAACATAAGTATCCCTCTCTCAGAGTATAGTGATAATGTTACCCTACAACATAAGTATCCCTCTCTCAGAGTATCCCTCTCTCAGAGTGTAGTGACAATGTTACCCTACAACATAAGTATCCCTCTCTCAGAGTATAATGACAATGTTACCCTACAACATAAGTATCCCTCTCTCAGAATATAGTGATAATGTTATCCTACAACATAAGTATCCCTCTCTCAGACTATAGTGACAATGTTATCCTACAACATAAGTATCTCCCTCTCTCAGAGTATAGTGATAATGTTACCTTACAACATAAGTATCCCTCTCTCAGAGTATAGTGACAATGTTACCCTACAACATAAGTATCCCTCTCTCAGAGTATAGTGACAATGTTACCCTACAACATAAGTATCCCTCTCTCAGAGTATAGTGATAATGTTACCCTACAACATAAGTATCCCCCTCTCAGAGTATAGTGATAATGTTACCCTACAACATAAGTATCCCCCTCTCAGACTATAGTGATAATGTTACCCTACAACATAAGTATCCCTCTCTCAGACTATAGTGATAATGTTACCCTACAACATAAGTATCCCCCTCTCAGAGCATAGTGACAATGTTACCCTACAACATAAGTATCCCTCTCTCAGAGTATAGTGATAATGTTACCTTACAACATAAGTATCCCTCTCTCAGAGTATAGTGACAATGTTACCCTACAACATAAGTATCCCCCTCTCAGACTATAGTGACAATGTTATCCTACAACATAAGTATCTCCCTCTCTCAGAGTATAGTGATAATGTTATCCTACAACATAAGTATCTCCCTCTCTCAGAATATAGTGATAATGTTACCCTACAACATAAGTATCTCCCTCTCAGAATATAGTGATAATGTTACCATACCACATAAGTATCTCCCTCTCAGAGTATAGTGACAATGTTACCCTACAACATAAGTATCTCCCTCTCTCAGAGTATAGTGATAATGTTACCCTACAACATAAGTATCCCTCTCTCAGAGTATAATGATAATGTTATCCTACAACATAAGTATCTCCCTCTCAGAGTATAGTGACAATGTTACCCTACAACATAAGTATCCCTCTCTCAGAATATAGTGATAATGTTATCCTACAACATAAGTATCTCCCTCTCTCAGAATATAGTGATAATGTTATCCTACAACATAAGTATCTCCCTCTCAGAGTATAGTGACAATGTTACCCTACAACATAAGTATCCCCCTCTCAGAATATAGTGATAATGTTACCCTACAACATAAGTATCTCCCTCTCAGAGTATAGTGACAATGTTACCCTACAACATAAGTATCCCCCTCTCAGACTATAGTAATAATGTTACCCTACAACATAAGTATCCCTATCTCAGAGTATAGTGACAATGTTACCCTACAACATAAGTATGCCCCTCTCATACTATAGTGACAATGTTATCCTACAACATAAGTATCTCCCTCTCAGAGTACATAAGTATCTCCCTCTCTCAGAGTATAGTGATAATGTTACCTTACAACATAAGTATCCCTCTCTCAGAGTATAGTGATAATGTTACCTTACAACATAAGTATCCCTCTCTCAGAGTATAGTGACAATGTTACCCTACAACATAAGTATCCCTCTCTCAGAGTATAGTGACAATGTTACCCTACAACATAAGTATCTCCCTCTCAGAGTATAGTGACAATGTTACCCTACAACATAAGTATCCCTCTCTCAGAGTATAGTGATAATGTTACCTTACAACATAAGTATCCCTCTCTCAGAGTATAGTGACAATGTTACCCTACAACATAAGTATCCCTCTCTCAGAGTATAGTGATATTGTTACCCTACAACCAGAGTATAGTGACAATGTTCTCTCAGACTATAGTGATAATGTTATCCTACAACATAAGTATCTCCCTCTCTCAGAATATAGTGATAATGTTACCCTACAACATAAGTATCCCCCTCTCAGACTATAGTGATAATGTTACCCTACAACAACATAAGTACCCCTCTCTCAGAGTATAATGACAATGTTACCCTACAACATAAGTATCAATGTTACCCTACAACATAAGTATCCCCTCTCAGAGTATAGTGACAATGTTACCCTATCTCCCTCTCTCAGAGTATAGTGATAAATCCCCTCTCAGAGTATAGTGACAATGTTACCCTACAACATAAGTATCCCCTCTCAGAGTATAGTGACAATGTTACCCTACAACATAAGTATCCCCTCTCAGAGTATAGTGACAATGTTACCCTACAACATAAGTATCCCCTCTCAGAGTATAGTGACAATAATACCCTACATCATAAGTATCCCTCTCTCAGAGTATAGTGTGTTTTGTTTGCTGGTGATCCGCAGCAGCATTAGTACCCGGAGACAAATCCATCTGAAACACTTGACATATTTATACAAACTGGTGTCAAGTATTATCTCATCACCTCTCTGGGAAGATAGTTGTCATATGGTACTATTGTTTTTTGTCGATGAAATTAATAAAATGTGCACACAAGCCTGAAAAAATTCTGAACTTTCATAAAAAGCAAAGCTGAGATCATGTATTCCATACAAGTATGCGTTTTTATGCACATGATAAATCTATATTGCTTTGACATATATTCACAAAACTTCTATTTTTTCCCCATTTCCTTTTTATATCTACTTATACATACCTGAGATATGGGTATAAACCATATTCTAATATGCAGTGCTTCAGAAGTTGGTGTCAAAAGCAAGAAAACTATATTTTAAAAAAAGATCACTTCCTACTGATCCTAACTTCTTTAAGGAAGAAACAGGAGAGACAGATTTTTCGGGGCTTAGACAGTGCTAAGTCAAAAAGGAGAAATATTCTTAAAATATTTTTGGCAATATCATCATATCTTTTATATTCATCTATAGTTTACGATCATCTTTTGTCCAAAGTTTGTTTCTTATGACCCTGAAATTTGGAACATTCTAAATGTCGATGTATCACATGACTTGTGAATGTCCGAAAAGGGAAATAACTCTCCTGACAATTCATTCCATACATCTGTATCTCATCATCATTCTTCAACAGTTATATTTATCATTACATAAACATTACTGCTGTGTTCACAAGGAATTTGGTGCATGAATATTGATTAAAGATCATAAATGAAGTTTCGATAGAAAGTTATCTGTGAAAAAAAAAAAGACAATACTGAAGATTTTCACTTCACCATAATCGTTTCTAGTAAATCTTATCTTTATAAAACGCCAATTCAAGCAGGAGTTGTTCTCAGATGAAAATGTGACAGACCAAATGATAGACTGAATCACACAAGGGGTTAAAATATTTAGTCTCCTCTGGTCAGTCAAGTAAGAGACTATAGTTTATAAAGAAAAAAAAAAAAACCATCACAATTTGAGTTAAACATTATTTTCATTTAATTCAGTTTTTTTTATCATTTTCATATAAATAATATATATAATATATATACAAACATGTCTGATAAATACATAGAAATGTAAATCAAAACACATTAATGAGTAACATAAACAGATTCTGAACAATGTTTAACGAAACGCCGGTCAAAACAATCTTCTTATGGCAAAAGATGTGTTCATACAAAGAACGGACAGTAGGACACTTACAGAAAAATCAGATTCCTTAGATGAGAAAAAAAAACACATGTAAATTTAACAATGCCTATTTCCTTCTTTTAAAGCTGATAGGTATTAAAATATGGATGAAATACTATGTCCTTGGAATTATTACATAAAAATGTAGTCTCAGTTTCATTTTCTATCACAATATACTTAGTTTTCAGGGAAAATAATCTCTATGCTATCACAGTCAGAAATAGAGACAGTTTTGTATTTGGTATCACAGTTTTGTCTCAATCAGAAAATGTTATAATAATCAAATATCTTAACATAGTTATGAAATTAGATCAATGTTGCCTCCTTTTCATCTTTTTTTTGCAGCTGACAAAAAACTTGGAAAACTAAGCACAACTACAGTGTCAGTTAATTTTGCAATTTCTTTCACAAAATTCAAGTTCAACAATATTTTGATGGTCCCAAAATCAAGGCAACATCAAAATATGTGAAGGAATGTCTGTTGTATGGTTTTATTTGCTTGCTCTTGTATCTTAATCACATGACACCAGTTTCCTTGACAACCTAGCACTCGGTACAGATCACATGTCTTATACAACCAATCCTAGATCATCGGGACGACACTCAACACCGTGATCACTCATCAGCCTTAACTCCTTCCTCCTCCTCCTTCTCCTCGGTGGTTTCTGTTTGAAGCTGTGTAGCCAGTGATGCTTTGATCACGTTGTTTAGTGCGTCAGCCTGGAAGAAGAGAAGTACAAGGTACAGAGTCAATCTAAAGCAGACTAATATACGATAACTGGAGCCTTAATTTCCTCAAATTCAGCATTCTCATAGACTTTTACACTACAGTACTACATCTCATATCATATGATAGTGCATATAGATTATTTTAAATGACATATTAACACAATACACTCCTCAACATGAAATGTTGGTGGCTACTGTTAAGATTTAAACCCAAAACATCACTTCCAGGGTTAAAACCTGTTACCACATAACTATACCACTTGATTTTTTTTAAAACCATGAAACAACAAAAAGTTTTTACAACATAGAAATTTCATGTCATACAGTATCTGGATTCCATTGTAAGAAAAAAATGAAAATCTTTTACCCCTTTCCAGTTTAATTGCACATTAAGTGGCAGATATCATTTTCAATATTGTATCAGTTAAGGTATCGGTATACTCAATATGTACCTGGTTCTCAGGAGGCTCCGGCATACATCTCAACTCGTACACCGTCACTTGTCCCTCACTGTCACCAACCAGGATACACTGTCAACAGTAACATTATAGATACATTATACATATAACACATTCTCTAAATCTATATACACTGTAAACAGGGCCATAGTAACATTATAGATACAACACATTCTCTAAATCTATATACACTGTAAACAGGGCAATAGTAACATTATAGATACAACACATTCTCTAAATCTATATACACTGTAAACAGGGCAATAGTAACATTATAGATACAACACATTCTCTAAATCTATATACACTGTAAACAGGGCCATAGTAACATTATAGATACAACACATTCTCTAAATCTATATACACTGTAAACAGGGCAATAGTAACATTACAGATATAACACAGTCTTTAAATCTATATACACCGTAAACAGGGCAATAGTAACATTATAGATACAACACATTCTCTAAATCTATATACACTGTAAACAGGGCAATAGTAACATTATAGATACAACACATTCTCTAAATCTATATACACTGTAAACAGGGCAATAGTAACATTACAGATATAACACAGTCTTTAAATCTATATACACCGTAAACAGGGCCATAGTAACATTATAGATATAACACATTCTCTAAATCTATATACACTGTAAACAGGGCCACAGTAACATTACAGATATAACACATTCTCTAAATTTATATACACTGTAAACAGGGCAATAGTAACATTACAAATATAACACATTCTCTAAATTTATATACACTGTAAACAGGGCCATAGTAACATTACAAATATAACACATTCTCTAAATCTATATACACTGTAAACAGGGCCATAGTAACATTACAAATATAACACATTCTCTAAATCTATATACACTGTAAACAGGGCCATAGTAACATTACAAATATAACACATTCTCTAAATCTATATACACTGTAAACAGGGCCATAGTAACATTATAGATATAACACATTCTCTAAATCTATATACACGGTAAACAGGGCCATAGTAACATTATAGATATAACACATTCTCTAAATCTAAACAGTGTCCACAGAGTAACATTAACCCTGTAGTAACAATACAAACACAATACATCTTTGTTGCATTTACCAGTAGAGAAGTTGCACAGCATTAAAAACTATCATTTTTATCTCTAAGCTGTTAGTTTGACAAGCCTTAAGATAGTTTACAATTCTATTTCTCAAGCTTCCAGCTTCTTTATATACTAGACTAGTAATAGATCTAATTCCATGATCTTAAACACTGTTTATGATAACATTACCTCAGAGTTTTTGGCAAATGTCACTGCAGTCTGTTTGGCTCCAGATGTAGGGTTGCTGACTATCTGTGGGTCGAGCCTAGAACATAATCATTGACATAATCAGACACAGCATGAGACACAGCATAAAACATAATGAGACACAGCATAAAACATAATGAGACACAGCATAAAACATAACCATTAGCATTATTTGAAACAAATACATAATTGAACAAATATATAGCATACTTTAATTCATGGATATTAAAAGAAAACTACAGCTAGACCATGATTGAATAATGTAGATATCAGTGACAAGCAAATGCATAAGGAAGTCATGTTCCTGCTATGGCTGAGGTCCCAAACACTGAAACCTGCCCCTCATTCACACTTGCCTCAAGTGATCATTGACAGAATGAGGAATATACTTACGTGCTTAGGCTAAGGTCCCATACTTCAACTCGCCCCTCATTCACACAGGCAAACACTGTGGACGATCGTGGTGACCATGTTACATCATACACTGATTTCTGTAAAATCAACATCACACACTGTAAATCTTCATTTTCAAACTCTAAACTTGTGTTATAGCATGAATTCCATTAACTAACTATCACATAGCATAGCATTAGAATAAAACCAAAGTGAGCAGGAATTCACATCAAAATCATAAAAATAAATCATGTAATTAATCTATTGAAGTCAATGATGAAGTTTCTTGAAAACTTGTTCAGAAAGTAATTAGTAGTACAGCTGACAGACTTCTATCCTGTACAAAGAGGGGTGGATTATCAGATTTCAGTATGTCTCCAAATCAATTACTAGCAGTAGGCAATAAAATTCCCTCAGCTCTGAAAACCTATACCTTCACCTATGTAAATACTAAAAGGGGAGGGGTGTGTGTCTTTTTACATATGGTATAAGACTGGGACATTTATCTATTTTTGTTACAGTATACTAGAAACTGAGGACTGGGACATCTGTTAATTGTTGTCACTGTATACTTAAAATCGATGACTAGGACTTACGTTAAGTGAGAAGAAGCTAAGGATTGGTTTATTTCTCTCTTGGTGCCATAACCGAATACTCCAATCTGCACTGCAACTGAGGAAAATATCATTGACGAAGGGAGACCACTCCATTTTGTAGACTGGACCCTGCAAAATAAAAATTTAAATACACCGATATTATATATATAAAACAGTCACAATATAGTTACTATAACAAGTTCCTATTCTAATTTTGATGCAAAAGGATCCAATTGAGGTTTTTATTTTTTATATTTACTTGTATAATTTAAGCTGTAGAAGATTTTGGAATTTTATGGGCTGCAAATAGTGTTTTTATGCTGTGTCTTTTTTTTTATATCCTTCAAAAGTTAAAGTGTTTTTGACTCACAAAAATGAGCGAACTCTTTGAGTTTGAAGGACATGTCTATTTCACATCATTAGTGTGAATTGTGAGCTATACAATATCTATGTGCAATGAACACATCATAAGTGTGAGCTGTGAGCTATACAATATCTATGTGCAATGAACACATCATAAGTGTGAATTGTGAGCTATACAATATCTATGTGCAATGAACACATCATAAGTGTGAGCTGTGAGCTATACAATATCTATGTGCAATGAACACATCATAAGTGTGAGCTGTGAGCTATACAATATCTATGTGCAATGAACACATCATAAGTGTGAGCTGTGTCAATATTTTGCAATGAACACATCATAAGTGTGAGCTGTGAGCTATACAATATCTATGTGCAATGAACACATCATAAGTGTGAGCTGTGAGCTATACAATATCTATGTGCAATGAACACATCATAAGTGTGAGCTGTGAGCTATACAATATCTATGTGCAATGAACACATCATAAGTGTGAGCTGTGAGCTATACAATATCTATGTGCAATGAACACATCATAAGTGTGAGCTGTGAGCTATACAATATCTATGTGCAATGAACACATCATAAGTGTGAGCTGTGAGCTATACAATATCTATGTGCAATGAACACATCATAAGTGTGAGCTGTGAGCTATACAATATCTATGTGCAATGAACACATCATAAGTGTGAGCTGTGTAATATGTATGTATGATACACTAAAAATTGGTCAGATCTCTTCAATTATCGTGTCCAATGATCAATGATAAGTGTGAACTATATGACATCTGATATTTCCAGAGTGGGTTACCAAAATCAGGCATTTCAATGGCTAGTTACAGCAAACGACTTACATTATGACCTGTGTAGCTGTCCAAATATTGCTCATTATAGGAACATGAACACTTATGAATGTGGCCTTCTTCTGTCCCAGCTAGATAACTAATCAATGAAACCGGGACATAAATAACATTTTTTGTATTAATGAAAAGAAACAAGAAATGACAATATTAAAAATCATTACCATTCCTCAATTATTGTTGATAAAAATATGTGTTCTGATTAAATAATAAAAGAAAACAGGGAAAATTTACTGCATATGCTTTTATTAAGGGTTATGAGCCTGTCTATATCTATAATACAAATTTATATCCCTGACTTAACATTGAATATGAAATTTTCACAGAAGGATGCTGAATGCTGCGATTACAAATCTATGTTTTTGATATACCTGAACTTTCAACAGTTAAAATGAGCTCATTGTTTTATCTGTAAACCACCACTTCCACATGTTAACAAAATGACACACTTACATATTAGAATCTCTGCTATGGAAGTCAAAACACAGTCCTCCAGCATGTCTAGAAATGAAAGCCTCGCCCTTCTTTTCTTTTTTACCTCCCATCCTGGTTGGCATTCTTTTCAGCCTCATTAAATCTACAATTGGCAAGCAGTTAGATTTACATCTGACAATTAGATTGATAATGACACTAAAATTACAGAAAAATGAATAGGAAATAATTAAGAAAATAAATTGTGTAATTTTTAAAGAAACATATAAAATACTAGTCTTCACATTTTTAAAGAATCTAATGAGAAATCAAGGAGCATTTTTAATTCCAAATCATACGTATGGAAATTAGCTGTTTGAATAAACCAATCACATATTGAACAAGCACTGTTTAAATTTTATACATAAGTAAATGTCAATATGATGTCGATGACATTAAAATCAGTACCAAAAAATAACGTTTATATTCTTTACCATAGCTTTCAAATCCTTTTCTGATGGACCACTGTGTCACTCTCCCGTCTGTGGAGATAGAAACAAGTACCTCTGTGCGGTCTTCACCTGATCCTCGTTCTTTTTCTATCCATCGAATGTGCCATACAGGTGCTGTGTGCTTCCCGGGGATGTGGCTAGACATTACATATAGTTCTAAGTTAACATGGATTTAAATTATCAATATATGTTGGTGGTGTAGAATAAGATAGTCAAAACAAACAGTTGTTTTCATAAAGATGTTTCTTTTGTTTAGGTTGTAATATGACACTACACGTCGTACACTATTGACAATATACATGAAATACATTGTTTATACACAGATATACCACAAATACTGGACAAATGATTTGTTAGGTCAACTGAGAAAATTATCAATTTTCTTTATGATGTATGGCTAGTACTAATACAATTTCCTATAATTTCAATAATGTTCAACTGTCATTGTATTTTGTACGAAAGCAACATTTGTATCGAAAGAGACAAAGTGGATATATCACACTTTAAAACTATCAACAATGGGCTGACACTAGGTAGACATATCACACAAGCTATCAACAGTGGGCTGACACTGGGTAGATATATCACACACACTATCAACAATGGGCTGACACTGGGTAGATATATCACACACACTATCAACAATGGGCTGACACTAGGTAGATATATCACACACACTATCAACAATGGGCTGACACTAGGTAGATATATCACACACACTATCAACAATGGGCTGACACTAGGTAGATATATCACACACACACTATCAACAATGGGCTGACATAAGGTAGATATATCACACACACTATCAACAACAGATTACTGATATATCACACACACTATCAACAATAAACTGACAGATTAGGTAGATATATCACACAAACTAACAACAATTGTTATATACTACCCTTAAATATATCACACACACTATTAACAATGGACCCTTAAACAACATAAACAACAGATTATTGATATATCACACACACTATAAACAACATAAACAACAGATTATTGATATATCACACACACTATCAACAACTACAACAACAGATTAGTTATATATCACACACACTATCAACAATGGGCTGACACTTAGATATATCACACACAGATTATTGTTATATAGGACCCTTAAACAACATAAACAACAGATATATCACACACACATAAACAACAGATTATTGGGACCCTAAACAACATAAACAACAGATTATATATATATACACACATAAACAACGTTATACACGACCCTTAAACAACATAAACACAGATTATTGTTATACAAGCGCTTAAACAACATAAACAACAGATATATCACACACACATAAACAACAGATTATTGGCTATCCTAAACAACATAAACAACAGATTATTGTTATACACACACACACATAAACAACAGATTATTGTTATACAGTGACCCTTAAACACACATAAACAACAGATTATGTTATACAGTGACCCTTAACAACATAAACAACAGATTATTATATCACACACAACATAAACAACAGATTATGGGACCCTTAAACAACATGATTATTGTTATATATGACACACACACATAACAGATTATTGTTATATGGACCCTTAAACAACATAAACAACAGATTATTGTTATACACACACACTAAACAACAGAATTGTTATACAGTGACCCTTAAACAACATAAACAACAGATTATTGTTATACACGACCCTTAAACAACATAAACAACAGATTATTGATATACAGCGACCCTTAAACAACATAAACAACAGATTATTGTTATACAGCGACCCTTAAACAACATAAACAACAGATTATTGTTATACAGCGACCCTTAAACAACATAAACAACAGATTATTGTTATAGCGACCCTTAAACAACATAAACAACAGATTATTGTTATACAGCGACCCTTAAACAACATAAACAACAGATTATTGTTATACAGCGACCCTTAAACAACATAAACAACAGATTATTGTTATACAGCGACCCTTAAACAACATAAACAACAGATTATTGTTATATAGCGACCCTTAAACAACATAAACAACAGATTAATGTTATACAGCTACCCTTAAACAACATAAACAACAGATTATTGTTATATAGCTACCCTTAAACAACATAAACAACAGATTATTGTTATATAGCTATCCTTAAACAACATAAACAACAGATTATTGTTATACAGCGACCCTTAAACAACATAAACAACAGATTATTGTTATATAGCTATCCTTAAACAACATAAACAACAGATTATTGTTATACAGCGACCCTTAAACAACATAAACAACAGATTATTGTTATACAGCGACCCTTAAACAACATAAACAACAGATTATTGTTATACAGCGACCCTTAAACAACATAAACAACAGATTATTGTTATACAGCGACCCTTAAACAACATAAACAACAGATTATTGTTATACAGCGACCCTTAAACAACATAAACAACAGATTATTGTTATATAGCGACCCTTAAACAACATAAACAACAGATTATTGTTATATAGCTATCCTTAAACAACATAAACAACAGATTATTGTTATACAGCGACCCTTAAACAACATAAACAACAGATTATTGTTATATAGCGACCCTTAAACAACATAAACAACAGATTATTGTTATATAGCGACCCTTAAACAACATAAACAACAGATTATTGTTATACAGCGACCCTTAAACAACATAAACAACAGATTATTGTTATACAGCGACCCTTAAACAACATAAACAACAGATTATTGTTATACAGCGACCCTTAAACAACATAAACAACAGATTATTGTTATACAGCGACCCTTAAACAACATAAACAACAGATTATTGTTATACAGCGACCCTTAAACAACATAAACAACAGATTATTGTTATACAGCGACCCTTAAACAACATAAACAACAGATTATTGTTATACAGCGACCCTTAAACAACATAAACAACAGATTATTGTTATACAGCGACCCTTAAACAACATAAACAACAGATTATTGTTATACAGCGACCCTTAAACAACATAAACAACAGATTATTGTTATATAGCTATCCTTAAACAACATAAACAACAGATTATTGTTATATAGCTATCCTTAAACAACATAAACAACAGATTATTGTTATACAGCGACCCTTAAACAACATAAACAACAGATTATTGTTATATAGCGACCCTTAAACAACATAAACAACAGATTATTGTTATACAGCGACCCTTAAACAACATAAACAACAGATTATTGTTATATAGCGACCCTTAAACAACATAAACAACAGATTATTGTTATATAGCTATCCTTAAACAACATAAACAACAGATTATTGTTATACAGCGACCCTTAAACAACATAAACAACAGATTATTGTTATATAGCGACCCTTAAACAACATAAACAACAGATTATTGTTATACAGCGACCCTTAAACAACATAAACAACAGATTATTGTTATACAGCGACCCTTAAACAACATAAACAACAGATTATTGTTATATAGCTATCCTTAAACAACATAAACAACAGATTATTGTTATACAGCGACCCTTAAACAACATAAACAACAGATTATTGTTATATAGCGACCCTTAAACAACATAAACAACAGATTATTGTTATATAGCGACCCTTAAACAACATAAACAACAGATTATTGTTATATAGCGACCCTTAAACAACATAAACAACAGATTATTGTTATATAGCGACCCTTAAACAACATAAACAACAGATTATTGTTATACAGCGACCCTTAAACAACATAAACAACAGATTATTGTTATACAGCGACCCTTAAACAACATAAACAACAGATTATTGTTATACAGCGACCCTTAAACAACATAAACAACAGATTATTGTTATACAGCGACCCTTAAACAACATAAACAACAGATTATTGTTATACAGCGACCCTTAAACAACATAAACAACAGATTATTGTTATACAGTGACCCTTAAACAACATAAACAACAGATTATTGTTATACAGCGACCCTTAAACAACATAAACAACAGATTATTGTTATACAGCGACCCTTAAACAACATAAACAACAGATTATTGTTATATAGCGACCCTTAAACAACATAAACAACAAATTTAATGTTATACAGCTACCCTTAAACAACATAAACAACAGATTATTGTTATACAGCGACCCTTAAACAACATAAACAACAGATTATTGTTATACAGCGACCCTTAAACAACATAAACAACAGATTATTGTTATATAGCTACCCTTAAACAACATAAACAACAGATTATTGTTATACAGCGACCCTTAAACAACATAAACAACAGATTATTGTTATATAGCTACCCTTAAACAACATAAACAACAGATTATTGTTATATAGCTACCCTTAAACAACATAAACAACAGATTATTGTTATATAGCTACCCTTAAACAACATAAACAACAGATTATTGTTATATAGCTACCCTTAAACAACATAAACAACAGATTATTGTTATATAGCTACCCTTAAACAACATAAACAACAGATTATTGTTATACAGCGACCCTTAAACAACATAAACAACAGATTATTGTTATACAGCGACCCTTAAACAACATAAACAACAGATTATTGTTATATAGCTATCCTTAAACAACATAAACAACAGATTATTGTTATACAGCGACCCTTAAACAACATAAACATTAGATTGTTGTTATAAAGTGGACAGGAACCGGTTCCCAAACAACATATCATTTTTATACAGTGGTTAGGAACAGTGTTCCCAAACAACATATCATTTTTATACAGTGGTTAGGAACAGTGTTCCCAAACAACATATCATTTTTATACAGTGGTTAGGAACAGTGTTACCAAACAACATATCATTTTTATACAGTGGCTAGTAACAGTGTTCCCAAACAACAGATCATTTTTATACAGTGGTTAGGAACAGTGTTACCAAACAACATATCATTTTTATACAGTGGTTAGTAACAGTGTTCCCAAACAACATTTCATTTTTATACAGTGGTTAGGAACAGTGTTCCCAAACAACATATCATTTTTATACAGTGGTTAGGAACAGTGTTACCAAACAACATATCATTTTTATACAGTGGCTAGTAACAGTGTTCCCAAACAACAGATCATTTTTATACAGTGGTTAGGAACAGCATTCCCAAACAACATATCATTTTTATACAGCGGTTAAGAACAGTGTTCCCAAACAACATATCATTTTTATACAGCGGTTAAGAACAGTGTTCTCAAACAACATATCATTGGTATACAGTGGTTAGGAACAGCGTTCCAAAAAACATAAACATAAGATCATTGTTATACAATGACCAGTGTTCCAGAACAACATATAAACAACATCTCATTGTTATAAAGTAGCCCAAAACAACATGAATACTGGACTGCTCTTAATCAGTGGATAGTTACAGTGTTCCAAAACAACATAATTAACAGATTTTTGTTACAAGTGTCTAGGAAGTGTCAACTAGAAAGCGATTCCTCTAAACAGTACAGTCTCACCTATCACCTGTCAGATATTGAGATATTGACCATAGGAAATATGTGTATACATACCGCTAACAAGTTTGGATTACTCCGTGAGAAGTCAATAGCTGTCACCCCTTCTTTACATGTATACACACGCTCAGGAAACTGAAAAATAGTTGATGTGTTCATGAAACTTCATGATCTACGTTTCATGCTTATTTTCTTGTTCGCAAATGTAAGATTGATAAAATATGGAGCTGGACTGATACACATTCCAAATCTCTCTCAAACAGGCAGATGGCAATGTGAATTATTTTATACACTTAAAATGTAAATCCCTTTTCACTATATTATCAAGACAAATAAGTTGATTAAAAACTCTCAACATTCTTTATATATTTGGTCTTTGTGTCCGAGTAGGCCAAATTGCATTATACAGCTGTATTTAAATTCATAACTTCATATACCAACCTCAGGATTCTTCAGGGACCAACAGCAGATCAAGCCAGATTTCTGATTTGAAAACTCAAACTGTCCATAACCAATGGCAATAAGATCCTGAAAGAGAGACATCATACAACCATGGTTACGATGTCGTTCTAAAAGGTGATATAAAAAATGACTATGAAACTGAATTATGAATTAATTTACCTTACTTTTAGGCACTCCCATTGTTAATTCTATCTAACAACTATATATACAATATGATAACATGCAGTCTCTTTACCGGGTTGAGCTTGTTCCATGTCATGCAGCTGACATTACGGCCTTTGGTCATCGGACAGGAGTAGGCCCATAGCCGGTCAACATTAGGTCCCATGTCGGCCACACTTATCTGCTGGGTGGGGTTAGCTGCTTCACTGGCATTGTCAATGTCTGTTAAAGACAACACAACTACCTCACTATACAGGCACAGTATCTATTTCTTCTATCTATACATATTCTGTGGCTGATATAACCATGATTGATAATGTATCACAAAGAAAAATGAAAGAAATAAAATGAAAGAGATTTTATTGACAGAAATTTACCAATAAGAACTCTTCTGCATGTTTCCACAATGAACTGAGAAAAAATACATTTCATTTTTGATAATTATACGAACTTGTGATAAGAAAATAAAACATGTTATATATCCTAGTGAATGTGATTCATTTCTAGAAAGATACTATAAATGGATAACATGACACAGAACCCATCTGTGCACAAAGCAGCATTAACTGTCAGTTAGGTCCCATTTAAAATTCTACAGTTTGTGACAATTGTCTTTTGAAAGATCACAACGGGCCAGTTAATGATAAGTAAGATATATTACCTGGCACAATATCATATCCTCTGTAACAAGCTTGCTTTGGCTGGTAGGTATTTAAGTTAATAACTCTTTCCATGATGAATAAATCTCTTTTGAAACAATCCGACTGAAAATGCAAATAATGAAAATTACCTCACTGGTCAAAAAAACAACAGTTTTCATAACTATGTATATATCTCTATATAGCCACAAACTGCCTTCATTACATCATAATAATAATTTGTTATCAGAGATATCACTACATATTTTTCCAAAATGATTAAATAAATTTACAATTTGACCCTTATTGAAATCATTTTCTGAACCACTAAACTAGGATATGAAACTGCTAACTGAAGTCAGTTTATAAAACGCCTGTCATTTACACAATTAAAATTAAGTAATATTTTCAACAGATAAAATGGTTCTTAACCTTTGAAATTAAGTAATCTTTTTTTTTTGTTAAAATCTACACCTCACATTGTAACACCATGAGAAATATGTGAAAGTTAGGCCCTCTGGATTCTGTGGAAGTCTGTGGAAATGAAGGTGAGTATGGACACCGACTGGCCCTGATTTCTATAGAGAACAGGCATTTCAATGTAAGGACCTAGATATTCTGTTATACCTTTAAGATTTTGTCTTCCTCTATTGCTGTAAGGTCTGCCGCTGGCATGGAAGACACGCCAGTTTCTCTGCTTGCAAAAATACTCTCTGAGCCTGCCACTGAGGACATAGTTGCTCGACTCTCTGTAGAAAAAGAATCTGACATATTATACAATAATCTTAATACTGAAGTTTAGTACAATTAAACCTTAATCCATACAGCTAACATTACGACCACCAACCAGAAATCTGCCTCAAGGTAAACTGGACATAGATATTATAGTTTTAGTTGGAATGTGAATTAATACATTTGATATGAAACAGAAACAATACAATGCTCTAATGATGAAGATTCTATCACTAGTTGAGACAGAAACAATACAATGCTATACTGATGAAGATTTCATCACTTGGTACAGAGCAACTTTATGTTCATCAGTAAGGAATGCATGATTACCTTGGATCATTAACATGGTAGAATCAGATCAGTGTGTCAATTTTATTTTTGATAATAGTTTCTTTTAACCAATTATCTTAATAAAAGATTATTGAAGAAGTAAAATATGTAAAACATGACACGTGTTGTCGACACAAAGAGAACAACTGCTACCAACATACACCCAGTTACTACACAAGCAAATGGTTAAACACATGCAGCACAGATCAATCTATCACATTAATCTAACTGTTGTTGTTGTTAACATATATGGAACAAATTTTAATAATAATGATAAATATTGGCCAACAAAAGGTGGAAGCTTGTTTTGCATTTTTTGTAGAATAAATAAAAAAAGGATTCCTGAAGATAAAAAGCAGGAACAGGAGGAGGAGTAGATGCTGGAAAGTGGAAGAGAAGAAATATGAAGGACATGGGTTGGAGCAGGAGAAACATGGTTAGGGTAGGAGCAAAGGAGTGAAGGCAAGGCTAGGGACAAGGACAGAAGCAGATGCAGAAGCAGTAGATGAGAGCAGCAGGGGTAGAAGCTGGAGCAGGAGTAAGGAAAGGAGCAGAAAGTGAGGTGTAGGATCAGGAGCAGGAGAAGCAGGGGTAGGATCAGGAGTAGGAGAAGCAGGGGTAGGATCTGGAGTAGGAGAAGCAGGGGTAGGATCTGGAGTAGGAGAAGCAGGGGTAGGATATGGAGCAGAAACAGGTGTAGGATCTGGAGCAGAAACAGGGATAGGATCAGAAGCAGAAACAGGGATAGGATCTGGAGCAGGAGAAGCAGGGGTAGGATATGGAGCAGGAGAAGCAGGGGTAGGATATGGAGCAGGAGAAGCAGGGGTAGGATATGGAGCAGGAGAAGCAGGGGTAGGATCAGAATTACAAGAAGAATGGTTGATGGGTTAGTGGTGAAAATTATTTGCTATTCTTTTTGACAAATCATATGCATATATACACTGAATGTTACCTACTAACATGCAAGGTGACCTGACCAACATATTGATCATGCGTGTCTATACCTACATTGGAGTGCTAAAGGTACCACATATCTACTGACTTACCTCCCCTTGATTGTAAAGACCTTGCCTTGGCCGAACCTTAGATAGCATAAATGTAAGTTAGAATGAGTGTTTTCTTTATTTTACATTATAAATAACCTAACATATCTTCTATATCCGCGAAGCCATTCTCGTAAAAAACAATAAAGTAATTCTAAAGAGTCAGTCTGAAGGCTGTAAGACTTCCATGTTTAGTCTGTTAGATAACCACACTCTGACACTGCTAAGCACAGCATCATGAGTAATGGTGTTTCATTGTTACGTTTTACAACAAACTTCCAGAGTAACAAACAGTAGGACAGTAGGTGATGTGTGATATTAGTATACATTATATGACTGGTAATTAAACATAGAGAGAATGATGTAGTGTTTGATTTATTGGCATCTTATACAGCCAGTGTTTGAATCTTGTTGGTAAGAACATTATACCAATATCTGCAATCAAACTTTGAGCTCTTTACAACCACAAGAACTCTTATATACCAAAATCAAAGAATTTTACTGAAACCAGAGCTCTTTACAAGAACAAGAGCTCTATACCAATACCAGAGACCTTGACAAGCACCAGCGCTCATTACTGGCACCAGAGCTCTTTATTTACGCCACGACTAGAGCATTATACAAACACCAGGGCTCCTTTCCATCACCAGACCCCAATTTCAAAAATCTTTTTAAACTAAAGAATTTTCCTTAACTTAAACTTGTGCATAAGAAATCATTACATGAATTAAAGAAACTGCCTTAAATTCGAAGTTTTTCCTTAACTGACATAATGCTTACCTCATGGAAGTTAAGATTTCCCAAAGTTAAGGAAAATTCCTGAATCTAGGGCTAGGGCTAAATCTTATTATTAGCACCAGGACTAAACTGTCACTGAAGTTCTTTGCTAGTACAACAGATTTCAAGGCTGTGGATCAGGCTATTAGGACAACATGTACTAAAGCCTCTCACTTCAGATATCAAATTGGCAATTTCTACTTCAGTAGCCACTGATTTCAAATGTAGACTGCCTCATAGGCCTCTAAATCCAAATAATGTAGGAGTAGGCTGCTGCAGAGGCCTCTATCTCCAGATGTAGGAGTAGGCTGCTACAGAGTCCTCTATCTCCAGATGTAGGAGTAGGCTGCTACAGAGGCCTCTAACTCCAGATGTAGGAGTAGGCTGCTACAGAGGCCTCTATTTCCAGATGTAGGAGTAGGCTGCTACAGAGGCCTCTAACTCCAGATGTAGGAGTAGGCTGCTACAGAGGCCTCTAACTCCAGATGTAGGAGTAGGCTGCTACAGAGGCCTCTATCTCCAGATGTAGGAGTAGGCTGCTACAGAGGCCTCTATCTCCAGATGTAGGAGTAGGCTGCTACAGAGGCCTCTATCTCCAGATGTAGGAGTAGGCTGCTACAGAGGCCTCTAACTCCAGATGTAGGAGTAGGCTGCTACAGAGGCCTCTAACTCCAGATGTAGGAGTAGACTGCTACAACGGCCTCTAACTCCAGATGTAGGGGTAGGCTGCTACAGAGGCCTCTTACTCCAGATGTAGGAGTAGGCTGCTACAGAGGCCTCTTATTCCAGATGTAGGAGTAGGCTGCTACAGAGGCCTCTAACTCCAGATGTAGGGGTAGGCTGCTACAGAGGCCTCTTACTCCAGATGTAGAAGTAGGCTGCTACAGAGGCCTCTTACTCCACATGTAGGAGAAGGCTGCTACAGAGGCCTCTAACTCCAGATGTAGAGGTAGGCTGCTACAGAGGCCTCTATCTCCAGATGTAGGGGTAGGCTGCTACAGAGGCCTCTTACTCCAGATGTAGGAGAAGGCTGCTACAGAGGCCTCTTATTCCAGATGTAGGAGTAGGCTGCTACAGAGGCCTCTAATTCCAGATGTAGGGGTAGGCTGCTACAGAGGCCTCTTACTCCAGATGTAGGAGTAGGCTGCTACAGAGGCCTCTTACTCCAGATGTAGAAGTAGGCTGCTACAGAGGCCTCTTACTCCACATGTAGGATTAGGCTGCTACAGAGGCCTCTAACTCCAGATGTAGAAGTAGGCTGCTACAGAGGCCTCTAACTCCAGATGTAGGAGTAGGCTGCTACAGAGGCCTCTAACTCCAGATGTAGGAGTAGGCTGCTACAGAGGCCTCTAACTCCAGATGTAGGATTAGGCTGCTACAGAGGCCTCTAACTCCAGATGTAGAAGTAGGCTGCTACAGAGGCCTCTAACTCCAGATGTAGGAGTAGGCTGCTACAGAGGCCTCTTACTCCACATGTAGGATTAGGCTGCTACAGAGGCCTCTAACTCCAGATATAGAAGTAGGCTGCTACAGAGGCCTCTATCTCCAGATGTAGGAGTAGGCTGCTACAGAGGCCTCTATCTCCAGATGTAGGGGTAGGCTGCTACAGAGGCCTCTAACTCCAGATGTAGGAGTAGGCTGCTACAGAGGCCTCTAACTCCAGATGTAGGAGTAGACTGCTACAACGGCCTCTAACTCCAGATGTAGGGGTAGGCTGCTACAGAGGCCTCTTACTCCAGATGTAGGAGTAGGCTGCTACAGAGGCCTCTTATTCCAGATGTAGGAGTAGGCTGCTACAGAGGCCTCTAACTCCAGATGTAGGGGTAGGCTGCTACAGAGGCCTCTTACTCCAGATGTAGAAGTAGGCTGCTACAGAGGCCTCTTACTCCACATGTAGGAGAAGGCTGCTACAGAGGCCTCTAACTCCAGATGTAGGAGTAGGCTGCTACAGAGGCCTCTAACTCCAGATGTAGGAGTAGACTGCTACAACGGCCTCTAACTCCAGATGTAGGGTTAGGCTGCTACAGAGGCCTCTTACTCCAGATGTAGGAGTAGGCTGCTACAGAGGCCTCTTATTCCAGATGTAGGAGTAGGCTGCTACAGAGGCCTCTAACTCCAGATGTAGGGGTAGGCTGCTACAGAGGCCTCTTACTCCAGATGTAGAAGTAGGCTGCTACAGAGGCCTCTTACTCCACATGTAGGAGAAGGCTGCTACAGAGGCCTCTAACTCCAGATGTAGGGGTAGGCTGCTACAGAGGCCTCTATCTCCAGATGTAGGGGTAGGCTGCTACAGAGGCCTCTTACTCCAGATGTAGGAGAAGGCTGCTACAGAGGCCTCTTATTCCAGATGTAGGAGTAGGCTGCTACAGAGGCCTCTAATTCCAGATGTAGGGGTAGGCTGCTACAGAGGCCTCTTACTCCAGATGTAGGAGTAGGCTGCTACAGAGGCCTCTTACTCCAGATGCAGAAGTAGGCTGCTACAGAGGCCTCTTACTCCACATGTAGGATTAGGCTGCTACAGAGGCCTCTAACTCCAGATGTAGAAGTAGGCTGCTACAGAGGCCTCTAACTCCAGATGTAGGAGTAGGCTGCTACAGAGGCCTCTAACTCCAGATGTAGGAGTAGGCTGCTACAGAGGCCTCTAACTCCAGATGTAGGATTAGGCTGCTACAGAGGCCTCTAACTCCAGATGTAGAAGTAGGCTGCTACAGAGGCCTCTAACTCCAGATGTAGGAGTAGGCTGCTACAGAGGCCTCTTACTCCACATGTAGGATTAGGCTGCTACAGAGGCCTCTAACTCCAGATATAGAAGTAGGCTGCTACAGAGGCCTCTAACTCCAGATGTAGGAGTAGGCTGCTACAGAGGCCTCTAACTCCAGATGTAGAAGTAGGCTGCTACAGAGGCCTCTAACTCCAGATGTAGGAGTAGGCTGCTACAGAGGCCTCTAACTTCAGATGTAGGATTAGGCTGCTACAGAAATCTATCATTTTATATGTAGGAGTAGGCTGCTACAAAAGCCTCTAACTCCAGGTGAAGGATAAGGCTGTTCTGAAGGTTCTCCCTTCAGATATAGGAGTAGGCAGCTATAGAAGCCTTTCACTTCAGATATAGGAGGAGGCAGCTATAGAAGCCTTTCACTTCAGATGTTGGAGTAGGCTGCTACAGAGGCTTTCCATTTCAAAATTAAGAGTAGGCTACAGTCTCTACAGAATCAACTTCAGATTTAGTAAATATGAAAAGATACAAATGGAGAAGACAGGAATGAGACTATGTGTATACTATAACCAGCTTTGTGCTGAGATAGGAAACATATGTGCTTATTTCTTCAATGGTTCATCATTTATTTGTTTTGAGGTATGTGTTCAATGTTACAAATGATCTAGTAATACATTTCACTTAAATTTCCAAGTCTGCAGATCAGTAAGAACACATTGTAGAACTGTCTGTATGGTATGATGATGATTATATGCTGTTGTGTATAGGACATTGGTCTACTGTTGGTTCTATATAGTGTTGAATATAAGACAGGAGTCTACTGTTGGTTCTATACATAGTGTTGTATATAAGACAGGTGTCTACTGTTGGTTCTATATAGTGTTGAATATAAGACAGGTGTCTACTGTTGGTTCTATACATAGTGTTCTATATAAGACAGGTGTCTACTGTTGGTTCTATATAGTGTTGAATATAAGACAGGAGTATACTGTTGGTTCTATACATAGTGTTGTATATAAGACAGGTGTCTACTGTTGGTTCTATACATGGTGTTGTATATAAGACAGGAGTCCACTGTTGGTTCTATATAGTTTTGTATATAAGACAGGTGTCTACTGTTGGTTCTATATAGTGTTGAATATAAGACAGGAGTCTACTGTTGGTTCTATATAGTGTTGTATATAAGACAGGTGTCTGCTGTTGGTTCTATATAGTGTTGAATATAAGACAGGAGTCTACTGTTGGTTCTATATAGTGTTGTATATAAGACAGGAGTCTACTGTTGGTTCTATACATAGTGTTGTATATAAGACAGGTGTCTACTGTTAGTTGTTTATATAGTGTTGTATATAAGACAGGTGTCTACTGTTGGCTCTATACATAGTGTTGTATATAAGACAGGTGTCTACTGTTGGTTCTATACATAGTGTTGTATATAAGACAGGTGTCTACTGTTGGTTCTATACATAGTGTTGTATATAAGACAGGAGTCTACTGTTGGTTCTATACATAGTGTTGTATATAAGACAGGTGTCTACTGTTGGTTCTATATAGTGTTGAATATAAGACAGGTGTCTACTGTTGGTTCTATACATAGTGTTGTATACAAGACAGGGGTCTACTGTTGGTTCTATATAGTGTTGAATATAAGACAGGAGTCTACTGTTGGTTCTATATAGTGTTGTATATAAGACAGGAGTCTACTGTTGGTTCTATACATAGTGTTGTATATAAGACAGGTGTCTACTGTAAGTTGTTTATATAGTGTTGCATATAAGACAGGTGTCTACTGTTGGTTCAATACATAGTGTTGTATATAAGACAGGTGTCTACTGTTGCTTCTATACATAGTGTTGTATATAAGACAGGAGTCTACTGTTGCTTCTATACATAGTGTTGTATATAAGACAGGTGTCTACTGTTGGCTCTATACATAGTGTTGTATATAAGACAAGTGTCTACTGTTAGTTCTATACTTGGTGTTGTATATAAGACAGGTGTCTACTGTTAGTTGTTTATATAGTGTTGTATATAAGACAGAAGTCTACATTTAGTTCTACACAAGATTTGGTATATAAGCACAATTCTACAGTTGGTTCTACACATAGTCTCATTCCTACCTATCCGCACGCTGCTACCTTCTCGTGTGAGTACTGGTTTTTCCTGGCTATTTGTCTGTGAGCTGGTCTCTTCTGTGCCATCTCCATCCTTAGGACTTGTAGGCCGACTAATTGTACCCTCTTCTTCACCATTATCGTCTTTCTCTGTAGAGGCATAAAGCAACAAATTGTGAATATTTTTGGGAACAAATGCCACAGGCTGCATGGCTGAGTACCTGGTATGTAAACATGTATATATGTCTGTATTCAAATCAACTATCATCTAAAATGTAGCTTCAACCTTTCACAGTTTACTTTAATATTACAAGTAAATAAATGTATATATAGTTATCCCATAAACTCTACAGAAATGTATTGGAAATTATTGTACATAGAGAGACACTGAGCGATGCACAAAACACACCCTCAGCCGGTTTCAACTTGCAAAGGATAACGACCCATTTAAATTTGTACATTTTCAAAATTGAAACTGCATACCTTTTATAAGCTTCTCGTATTCTTTCAACAATATTTAAATAGAATTGTATTTTATGGTAAACATAGAGAAAGTTTAAGTTGAAGTCCTTCATTATTGAAATAAAAAATAGCACCTACAATATGTGATTATTATATTAATAGCCCTCTCTGATCATGAGTTCCTAATGGAACATGATGTCTGGTCATTAGATATTAATATGTATTACGTTTTACAGGATTAAAACCACAACTTCCAAGATTTTCATACTGGTATTAAAACAGTTAAATGGACAAACAACATCCATGAGTTCCTGATATACAGATACTGTATATCTCAGCATAAATCTGGATATTAGCAAGTAGTTGATTAAACACTCAGACACAAGTGAATATTATTACATCAGATGTACAACCCAATAGTACCATATACTAAGTCATCCGGAACATTTTATTTACAGAAATGTAGGCATGTAAATCAGAAAAATATTAGAAATTCAATTGAAGTAAAAATTGTAGGTCTTTCACCTGAAGGAACAGACTTACAGGAAAGTTACTGGACAAAGGAAACATACAGTAAACACATAGTCGCATAGCTTAAATTATAGTAGCAACAAAAGAGTCCAACATCAGTAATATGTTAAAGTTTTTAAAAAATGTTCATTTTATACATAGCCTTGACTAATTATTCACATTCATCCATCCCAAAGATTTGGAACTTATGGACCCATGATAACGATATGTTGCTGTGAATATTTTGGTATTTGGCATCAACAGGGTATAAGCATCATTAAATGAATGATAAGTAAAAAAAAATGTAGGATTCATCAAGAATTAAATTAATAAATGTTGATTTTCACAAGTCAGGAAATATGTATATTACAAATTAGTAATTAGAAATGATTTATGGTTTAAGATTAATTAATTCCACACCATATGACACAATAATACAACACTGAATCTTACTCTCATTTTCTGGTAAACCTGAAATAACATCTTTTACTTTAACATTGATAAAAAAAAATGTATAAATTGTATGATGAAAGTTTTCAATTGTAATCTTTACCTCTTTAACTCTTTCATGTTTTATACTTTTAAAATTAAAATAAGAACAGAAGTTGAAAACTCCAAGAAAATTTGTTCATCCGCAAACGGTGAAAAATTCTACCAACTATAAATCTGCTTGTATTGCAATAGATTATATCTAAATTGTTTACAATAGGATATGAGCAATTTACCTTTGTTTTCCTTATCCTGTTCCTCATATGTATCATACATGTCCCATGTGGTAGCTGTGATACCAACATCCTGTAAAATATAGCAGGAGTATTCAAAACATAGCCTTTATCTATCATTACTTACCACAAGTAAGTCATTAAGTCATTAAGGCTCTGCGATTCTTATTTGCTTTTTTTTTTTTTAAGATAACATATATATAATTTTTTTTTAAAGAATATAAGTAGCCAGCATCAAATAATCTTAGATAACCCATAATAAAATGGTCAACTATTCTGACAAGAAAAAATCATTTTAGAATTTCAGGCACGAAATACAAATATTAGAAAAATTAGACACGAGAACAAAATTTTAAATCTGTATGAGGTATAACACAGTATTAGAAATTATCTCATTTCTAATTCTATCTTGATCACTCATTACATGGAACACTTGTGGTGACTAGGTTCAAAATGATAACTTAGTCAACTGCAAGTTAAACACTTAAGAGGTACAATACTGGACCATTGATTGCGAAAACTAACATTATATGAAATTTTGTTGGTCTGGATGGTTTTAAATTTGGGTGGCTCGTTAAATGTGTTCATTCCTCTCTCCATGTATCTGTCATTGCCAACTCTGCTCTTGATCAACTGAAATCATAAAAAAAACATATCATGTTATATATACTTGTACTAACGGTTAAGGGTGCATGCTACATGTAATATATGTTTTAACTGTCCATTGGTTCTCTACATTAAGAAGCTATTACATATCTTAAATAAGCTGTTCAATGAGATCTGGTTCAACTGAAAATGATGAAAGAAAGTAATATAATGTAACAAAGTATCTATTTAGCTCTTTTAACACAGCTGTAGATAAAAGTACAAATGACAAGTTTCAATATGGAGTGTAATTTGGGTGATATGTAAATAACGAGTGCCTCTTACTTCTTGGTACGTTTCAATTCTCTTTTTGATGCCTGCCGCCTCATCTGACTCTGTAGACACACAGATAGTGGGAAGGTCTAGCAGCCATATTGTTTCAGTCTCTGTCAAGGTCAGGTCAACTTCTTTCTCTAAGTCAGCCTCTGTCAGTGTTTCCTTCACCTCCTCTCGCTTGTGACGAATGTCTGTGACGAAAAGTTTGTATTCAACTTTAAACATACTGAACAAAGAAAGTAACAACCAAAATGAAAATACATTTCATATATTCACTTAAACTGAATGTCTGTGGTTAAAGAGTATATTCAACTTTACAAAATGGTAAACATGGAAAGTGACAAAGACAACAATGTTTTTTATTTTTATATATTTTTTTCAAAACATGTATCTCCAAAACAATTACCATTACTGTGAAATCAATTGTGTTTGTGAAATAATAAGTTCTGTTTGCATAGAAGCTAAATAATCTTGAAGTGGAAAAAAAGTAATGAAGTTTTCTCTATAATTATCTTTAAAATCACAAAACTGTAAAAAAAAAAATGTATGACAGCATCATGATGTTTTATAAACATTAAAATGAAGATTTTAATGACATTTTGAATATATATTATAAAAAATACCTCTAAACCAACTACAAAACCACTACCAAATTTAAGTATGATGATGAAGTCTGTTGGATAGCTATCAGTGTACCATGTAACTAGTAAAACATTGAATAAGATTTTAAAAAAAAACACCATACCACAAATACTGTCCTCTCTATCACCTTAGGTAAAAAAAAATCTCCTTCGACAAATAATTGAATATCTAAAATACCAATACAAATATATTTATTAAAAATAAATAAATCCTTTTCCACAGAAACTAAATTTTACCAATAATATATATTGACTCAGGAGAACTCCGTGTGAGAGATGGTAACGATGCATCATCTAAAATATAAATGTGACCTAAATACACCCTGCTCATAAACATTTGATACTTAATAGATAAAAACCAATTTACCACATAAAGGATATCTAATGGTTTCCAATTTAATATCATACATGTTTCACCACTATAACTGAATATCTTTTTTCACTACAACGATGCATAAGTGAAAAATATAGAGATATTCTGTCATATGAGTGAAATATATATATATATAATCCATTAAGCCATAAATTTTCCTTTTTTATTACATTCTTAAAGAAAAATTAAATTAAAAAAGGAGATCCAAACATGAAATGCAGTGGTGTTCAAAAAAGTTCGGGAAATATTTGCACATTCTTTTAGGACAGACAGTTTGAAGTTCAAGAAGATGACGCCATTTTAAAATGCTGCCTTACTTTGTATTCTACCATTTTATGCTGTTATCTCGACAAGATTGCTTTTATACATGTATAACACAATCAGAGAAAAACAGAATTAAATGTTCACTGAAATTATTTAGTGGAAAACCAACTTATTCAACTTTCACTTCATTTGTGTCTGAACAGGAATATCAGCAAATTTCAATGCAGCAACTAGAAAACACCTCTCTCATTGGTCAAAATTATAAAAATTACATCCTCACTGATGATGATATAAGGTTTTATCAAATTGATAAATTCTTATAGTTCTCTTGCAAAAATGTGATAAATATACATAGAGAATACATGGTCAGTGTCTTAAAATATCAGCTGTATTTTGGCGAGGGTGAAACAAGACAAAGATGGCGAGCCTCTGGTGAGCTTTATATTTTAAGGCACTGACCATGCATTCTATTTATCTTGTAACATTGATTGAAAATCAGACAATCAAAACTTAAGCAGATTTTTTGTTCAATCTTTGTTTTTGCTTGATGACATACATCAAAATAATTGCTCCGTGCAGAAATGTAGTTCCAAACTTCAACGGATATAACAGCGATTTTATGAATATTTGAAAATAAACTTATTCATTACAACAAATAAAATCACTAATTTCATCAGTTAGTCACATTATTAAACGTAATTTTCTAGTAAATTCAGAATGTAATTCTGTCAAATTACTGCATGTGCTAAAATACAGCTGTTTTTTCCGTCACTGCCGAATACAGCAAAAATATATGCATCAGGTGTATTTCTGACAATGGCAGTCCCAGTTGCAAGATAAATGTATATGTCTAATGCTTCATCAATGTTTGTCAACATTTTGACAACATATCAGATAGTGGGTATTATACATTTAAACTTTGGGCTTTATTAACAAGAATATATTCATAAAACATCGTCTTTAATAAATATACAGCTATGACTCAACTGTCCATTTGATGGAAAAGACACTGAATTGAAGTGAGAAAGTGTTGTGTTCACATCGTAGACATGTTCAGTAACACGTTCTAGCTTTCAACCTCTAGGTACAAACATCCAAATGCAGGTGTGTTTTTATTCCCAGATTTAAAAACAGCAGGATATATGGATTTATAAATGAATAGTCTAATCTTTCCATAAATGAAACTCGAAATACTAACACCCTCATTACAGATTCAAACAAATCAGGTTACAAGTTCATATTCTGTATCTAAGGTAAATATTTCACAAAATGTTGTCTGGAAGGTGAAGTTGAAAATCCTAACAGTAGACAAAGGTTCAAATGAAAATCAAATTGAATGTACAGCTGTAGCTTACCTGCCCAGGCTGTCTGTTCTGAAGAAGGCTCTGTAATCTCATCTTCTCCACCCATCATGGAGTCTGTCCCTGTACCCTGTGACTGACTAAATACTGACCTGCAGAACAAACCAAAAAAATTCAATCACAGTATTTTTTTCAATTTAATATTTGCATACATTCATTCTTTTCGAATTAAATCTTTAACAAAAATATCTGTTTACACAATTCTGTCTGTACATATGTTTAATATACAAAGTAACATACATGTATGATAGTTTGAGTTTACCTTGTGAATGGGCCACCACCAAATGTACTGGCAGTCACATTGGCTGTGTTGTATATGGAAGCTTGGGACATGAGATCTGTAGGCTGTAAAAGTGACAGATATGAATTTAAAATTCTTATAAAACTCCTTTTCATATTTTTTTAAATACCTAGAAACTTCAAGGGAATTTTCCTTGTGCAATATAAAAAAATTCAGTTGATATGTTAACTGGAAACTTTTATTTTTTTTTATGTATTAATCTAGACTACTATCATGTTTGCATATTTCATATAATTGAATTTTCTTACAAATACCTGCCTACATTTCATAAAATTCATTATAACCAAATCTTAAACCCAGCAAACAATACTATTAACCTCAGTAAAGAAAAAAAGACTTCCTTTGAATAATTCTTAACATATATTATTTGTGTACATTTGTTCATGTATAGAAGAATACATTATTAACATTATGTCTTCAAAATTTTGGTCCATTTATTATATACCATTTGATATAAAAGCAGTTTTGGTATTAGGGAAATATTCTTACTGTTCCAGCAGAGCTATCCAGAATGTTACTCTGGTTCTTCTTCACAGTGGCGTGATCATGACCTAACAGTGGAACTGGAGTCACATCGTTACCAGCTTCATCAATCACCTTTAAAACAAGAATAAAATTAAATCACCATGATTTCACAATATGAATATGAAGTCAGTGTTAAATTTTAACTTTGAATCTGGATTTTTTTTTATATTGCATTTTTACTTATTCTCTAGCTAAAAGATATACTGAAATTATCAAGTATGCAGAAAATTAGGGGAAAATCTCAAATGATTTTGGGAAACTCTTCCAAGGAGTTACAATTATTAATCCTACTATAAACAACAAGGCATAACTCAATTTAAATCATTCAAGAAAGCAATCAAAACAAATGTTTTTACGCTTCAGAACATCAAACCTGACCAAAAAAAACCTCTTATCTTTCAACAACAAACAAGCTGAATTATTTATTAGTGCTTTTTATAATGTTCTATCTTTGATCTCGGCTTTTGGGTATACTGTATCAAACTATATATACATGTAATACCTTTTTAACTCATTATAAATCACTCTATTACCTGAACTGGTGGCTTTCCTACCAACGCTGCTTTCTCAGCTTCCCTTGCAGCAATACTTCTGCGGCTTGCTGATGACAAGACATTTGACCGTGATCTTGTACTTCCATATACTCCAGTATTTCCACCATATTTACTCTTTGATACAGAACCAGCAAGGTTTCCTTTTCTGGAGGCAGTACTGGCACCTTGACCACTGCCACTGAAATAAAGGGGACATGATCATATAGCATACACCAAAGACAGAAAGCTACATATATAATGTATATATGATAAAAATACAAATATTCTGTTATGAATTATATTCTTATCCATATATATATGCTTTATAGATTAGATGACTTGATTAATAAAGATAATAAAGTATCTTCTTAACAATTTAATTATTTAACAAATTACAATCAAAATTTTCGTAAATAAAATTTCCATGCAAGGAAAATGACAACTGTTGAAAAAAAAAAAAACACTTTGTGTTGTCAGCTGACTGCAAAAGCAATTCATTTCACATGTAGGAGTCTTGTGTAACTGTAAATAGATATCTACATAAAAATCTTTGAAGGATACAAGATATGTATAATAAGCTTCAAATATGACTTACTGATGAATTTTTACAACACCCATATGATTTACATTAATATAATGATATGAATATTAAGGGTGATACCACCAGAATTAAAGAGAAAGATCTGGCTAAGTAGCAAAGAAGGAGCAGACGACAACATTATAATACAATAAAGTCAGAAGTCCCATGAACTACATTTGGTCAAAAGATGAATTTTGTATTATTTGATTTCTCATAAGTTACTTGTACTAAGCAACTTCAAAAGATAAAGAAAATGTCATATATATGTGAGTTTCTGTGACTGATTTTAACAATTAAGCAAATCCTCTAAAATTGCAACACAACATAATTTCATACTATGGCATAATATGCATGTACTGCTGACACCTCCATAAACTTAACTGCCTACATTGATGCATTTGGATAAAGTATTACTGAGTTTACTCATGTAACATACAGAACCCATCCCCCTCTTCTGCTGTCATAGGTCTTCATCATGCATGGTTCTATTGAAGTTTCAATGAACAGCTTTTATTAAAATATATATTACTTGCAAGTTACATAGATACAGTCTGCATTCCCTAAATTAAACATTAGTCTTTAAACAACATTGTCATCAATTATCATAAAACATTGCACTCAAAAATATATCATTATATTTGAAACAATTTTATCATATATGAAATACAACCAAATGTAAATATTTCACCATTTTGACACATTTACACAAAATTACTGTTTAATCATGACAAGCATACCCTGGTTGTGATAAATAATTAGACTTCTTTGATTTTGACGTTGACATTGTCACTGCTGAATGAATCTGTGCTTTCAAGCTACACACTATCACCACACACTGTATACTTTGTAAAATCAACAGGGCTTCGCCATGTTCAAAGTTGTGTCGTGTTGCTATAGGTAACCAAAAGTCATATGCAAACAAACATTTGATTGGCTAGGGCAGTATCTCCCTTGAGATAATTTAGAATGGAAAATGATATTTCGAAGAGTTGTATTGGTATTACACTATTACAAAGGCAAAAGATCAGTAATATAGTTCCATAATGCAAATATATAACCACAACAAAATGTCAAATACATTTACATTTTCCAATAATGTAGTGTATAGTTAATCTATACATTGTCCAATCAGAAAAGCTGTAATAAAAGAAATTATAGCGGCAGGTAGTTGTTGCCTCGTTTTCGAATGTAAGCGACGTATCCCATAATTTCTCATCAAAATGGCGGAGGTAAGTAAGGAAAAGAACCGAAATATCCCAAGGAATTTCCCTTAGATTTCTTCTCTGATATGTTTTTGAATTTCGAGACCGATGGATTCTTATTCCATGATATATTAACTTCCTTTGTTGTTGATATTTGGCTGTTTAGGGGTGATTTCGCTTGAATATTTACAATTGAATTATGGCGCGCTCTCGATTGAAATTTTGACATCGCTGTCGCACCGCGAAGTAAAGGAATTTCCCGGAGTTTTTGCCGAATCGGCGCACATTAGTTAACTTATTTTTGCATTTTATTTCATTTTTCGTCTTTGCAGACTGGTGCCAGCGATTCCAGCAGCCCAGGTAAATATGTGATGCCAAGAATTGAGATTTATTACGTTTCCTATACAAAATGAAGATATTTTATGCAAATTACCGGGGTCATAGTGATGCTGGAAAGAAAGTTTCATTGAAAGCTGTGACTTTTTATCGAAATATTGACGCATTCATTTTAACGACGCCATCTGAATTTAAAGAGATGCACGTCTAACTGCTTATTTAGTTACTGTATTGTGAAGTAGATTGCATTTTATCGGAATGCCCAATGTCAATGATCGTTATAAGTTGCATAAGCCTAGAGCCAAACTTTTGTAAATATTTCGGCACAAGTAACATTCCAAACCTACCATAACCATAAAATGACCACTGCATTTGCTTTCATAATTATAATTATTCACGTCTTCAAAGCTTGATATGCAACAGGTTTCAAGGGGAGTCATTTCAGAACTGCTAACGCTAACCAAAATTTCAAACCCAAATGTTCAAATTTTTCAGGCTGTCTAGAGGTATTCAATGGGGATTTGTCTCCCAAAACTAAATTTTTTTTTAGGGTAGAAACAGATCTACCGAGTTTGCTGTGAAATGTTTGCCATAGTCTTGCCAGTCATAGAAAAGGACCCAAGTTATTTTCAGGAATGCCACTCCAAAGATACTGAATTACTCTATATAATCTTTAAATGAGATAATTAGTAAGATACCTGATGTGATCTCTGAATAAGTCATATTGATGTAGATCTAGATCAATTGTTATCTCACTCCCTTGACAGACTACATGTCATTTGCCAACTTGAGAAGTTAAGACAGTACTTTTTTTATGATAACTGAGATGGGCAGCTATCAATTACATCGGTAATTATGAGATTTTACAAATTCATTTGATGACTCTGAAGATTACTTTTTCTCTAAATATTGTACATAGTTGATGGGAAAGCATGTAAGAAATCTGATATACATTTAAACTGAAGGTTTTGAAACATGAAAAGTTGAGGGTTTTGATAATCTGTATTTTATAGAGACCGACCGTGATTTTGATCCGTCTGCTGACATGTTAGTTCATGACTATGATGATGAACATACACTTGAAGAGGAGGAGGCCATGAGTGGGGACAGTTGTTCAAATGAACTAGATGATCTGGAAAGAGTAAGTCCTTAACATGACTTAAACAATTTTTAATGACTTCCAGAATTGTTCATGTTGCTGGAACTGGTCAGAATGGAAAAAGGTCTTTTTCAACTTTGACTTGATATACCTATAAAACTGATGCTAAGTGAAATGTTGTAAAATGGTCAAATTTCAGTTGATTAGACACAGTGCTATGTACATAGTCACAAGAATCTCTATTTGGTAATTTGAAAAACTGCATGTATCCCTCGCTTGCACCTGTGATGTATATTCTGATAACATTGATAATAGTAATTACAGGAAATGGTGTTCAATATTTCAAAACTTGTGTTAATATTATTGTGTGGTAAATGAGATATCAAATCTTCTATAGTGGTATAAGTATTGCTCTACATTTTCTTTTTTCTTTTTCGTCATTCTAGGAAGGGGATATGCCTTTGGAGCAACTATTAGCCATGTATAAATATGCAGATGAGCCACAGGATACACGTTCAAGTAGTGAAGAAGAAATCCTCAGCAATCAGGATCTGACACTTGACAAAGAAGAAATAGCTCGCGATCTGCTCAAAACCAGTGATGATGATGACGACAAAGAAACAACAGTGAATGACCTCTTGAACAGTGTGCATGTGTCATCTTCACAGACAAACAGACTTCTTAGATGTAAGATTTCAAATGCTTTAGATATTTATAAGGAAGTTCTGATATTCTCTAATTTATCTACAGATTAATCTTTTTGTACACTAAATTCTGATGGGACGTGTTAAATGCTGATGGTTTAATTAGCAGCAGGATTTAAACTCTTTTGGTGTGTTGCATTGTTTGGGTAGAATTACTTAAACTGAAGGTGGAGGCAGAAGGAAGGCCTTGTTAGGTGAAACAAATGGCTGTATTTGAAGGCGCAAGTTTGGCTTAAAATGAGAATACATTTGCACATTCACAGCATACAAAATTTTGTAAGTCAGTTTAAAAGTCTAGTGGTAGTTTTAAGATAGGCTTTTTTCAGAGTATATAGAAAAGAGAAACTGAATTTAATAATCTGTCATTGAAAACTTCAGTAACAAACAAACGCCAAGGTAGAAACAAATGTGTAACCTTAACAGTCAGTCAGCTTACTAAGTTACATTAACCCTGATACAACTGATATATCATAGTAAATGTATGTTAATAATTCCTTACAGCCAATAGTCAAGATGGAAGTGAAAATGAAGATGAGGATTCTGAAGAGGACAGTGATTACCACCAACCTATAGAAGTTGTTGATGATTGGAAAAAGGTATGAAAAAGTAATGACTCAGAGATTTGAGTCCTGGGCTCATGATTCTTCTGTTGGATTCACTCAAATTTTGAGGACCCTGTATATCTCTTAATAATTGGACTCTTCAAAATTTTTGAATTGGAGCCCTGGACTCGCTTGAAAGAATATTACAAAAAATACTGATTATTATGAAAGTCTAGAGAATGTTTCTAATTCCTGTTGAATATTTGTCATCTGAATTACATGCTAAATTATCTTTGTTATTACAGACAATCCAAGTTGGCTCTGATTATCAAGCTAGTGTTCCAGATGGTCTCTGCAAATATGGAGATGCTCCAGGTAAATGACATATTTAATGCCTGTAATTCAAAAACAGAAATTCATTCCAAACTCGATTAATGTGTGATGTGTGGGATATAGTAAAACAACGAATTTTCATTTTACATGATTTAATTGTATTAGTGTGAAACTAAGTGTACTCAATTAGGTCAAACTATTGGGTGATCATACTTTTTAACAGTATTTAAGTTTAATAGTTACAAATGAAAACAATCTGAATACCAGCTTTTTCATTCTTTAGATTTAGTGTTTTGAACATGCTCTACAAGTAAGCATTAAGTAAAATATGGAAAATTCAGTCCAGCCTGATGACATAACTACCTACCTACCATCTACCCACCAGATAAAAATTGTTGACTTTGTCTCAATGTTGTCCTTTGTTTAACAGCCTATGAGAATGAAGACCGACTACTATGGGATCCTAACAAATTAACAGATTCTGTTGGTAAGTTGTGTATGTTATATTTATTAGAACGAATTACTGGTTTTTCAATGAAATTGATTTTAGTGATTTTAGTCTTCAGTTTGTCAAGGGCATATCTGAAATACTTAATCAGCTACAGTTTCAAAGCTTTAAATTTGAGGATATCCTCTTGTTCTTAATTGAACCTCAAGCTGTACTTTTTAACTGTGACATGAGATAATGGAGTTTGTAGAGATTAAGGATTAATTGCAGGATTTCAGCTCATAACATTACAGAGATATTCACACATATGAGGAAAATATTTCTTCAAATATCGAGGGCAGTGATCTCTCTCTGATAGCGTGGATTGTGGAAGATGTTTGTTACACCATGTTAACTAACTAAAAATTACTTAGTTTCAATTGAAGAGTTTGTAATTTTCAGCTACTTTGTTGATATTGGTTTTTTGTTTAATTTTTTTTCTCTTTTTCTTCTGTTTGCAGTTGAAAAGTACTTGGATGAAATTCAAACTCAGTCATTAATCAATGCCACAGGTGTAAATGCAGTGGGCACTGGTATACATATTCGAGATGATGAACAGGTTGGTTTATCAGAAAATATTACCTGTACTTACAGGTGTTTTTTGTCAGTAACAAACAGGATTATTCTTATTTTTTTTATAGCAACTTTTGAAACTCGTGTGTTAGTGTTTTGATACTATCAGTGACCAATGCAATGTGTAGCCTATTTTTATAAGACAGAAATTTGTTTTGTCGTTAAGCCTGGATATTAAAGTATAATTAATAGAACAAGCCTCCAATTTGTAAGTAAATCACATATGCGAGTAAAAAATATCAAAAATGTGAGTTTAAATGGTATTGTTAAGTGATGAGTACACAAATCCATGTTTTTTGCTCAAAATTAGGATTTTGTTGTTCGTATTATCTCATAACATGAGAGCATTTTAAAATTTTTCATATGTTCTTTTGAAGCTGCTTTAATTCTGTTTAATTGCTTTGTTCAGGCTTTATATTTACTACTGCAATGTGGACATAATGTTGAAGAGGCGCTTCGCAGAAGGAAGATGCAGGCAGTTCCTCCCACAGGTAAGAGGCAAATCTTCTGTTATTGAGTATCTGAAGCTAGTTTTCCTTATGTAAGATTGTATATTTAATTAGTGTTTAACCTATTCTACTGATTTGAATGCCATATAGACAGTCAACAGTATTGAAACAAAATATGCAAAAATGAAAGATAGGTTTAAAATATGCCAATTGTCACATGACCTTATATGGCTTCATTTGTTTGAATATATATTTACGAAAGAATGCATCTCCATCACTACTTTTAAAAACTACTTATTATCTGGTGATAGATCCTATGAGTTTATGGTCAGAAGAAGAATGCAGAAACTTCGAAAATGGTCTAAGAACTTACGGAAAAGATTTCTACTTGATCCAGCAAAATAAAGTGAGTAAAGAATTCCTGTTTTCATATGTATCTGTGTTCTTTTGTGTTGAAATAACACTTTGTGCGTGTTATTCATGCCAGCAATGAATATTTAATATCAAGAATGGTGATGTTATATTCCACCAAATCCTTAATACATTCATGGGGCAGTGCAAATATTCCAAAATATGACATGTTGATGAATTTTATCAAGATCATTAAGAGTGATTATTTTTTCCTGCTGTAAATAAAATAAGTTTATGTAAATCGATTATAAGTTATGTTACAATATTTAAACACTATACAATACTGAAATTTCCAAACTTCTTGTATCAACTCTTTAGTAAGATGCCTACCCAGTGAGGTACACACAGTTTGTTGAACATGTGCTATTCAGAGAAATAATTCAAATGTTGACGTATAAACAGCTAGCATGCATATATATATATATATCAAGTCTACAAGTTAGTTTAGGTTCTGGCTTTAATACTAAGTTTTTTCCCGTACTTACCAACAATATAGATGACATATATTGTTCTAAGAGTTCTGCTGAGTTCAAATAGTTGTATATATATTTAAATTTTTTTTACATGTTCATGAAGAATTTGGTCCTTTGAGAATTATCGTTTTAACCATCACCTTCAGTGGATAGAAATGAATGAAGCATGCTTCAGACAAGGGAAACATATCTAGTTAGCGAAGGGTGCTGTCATCCTTCTGAATGTTTTGAGAAGAAATAGTCCATAGGAACATCCCTTTTACAAATGTATGTATTAATCTCTTAATTGTCATTTTACAGGTGAAAACAAGGTCTGTTGGAGAATTAGTACAGTTTTATTACCTTTGGAAAAAGACAGAAAGACATGACATGTTTGCCAACAAGAACAGATTGGAAAAACGCAAATATTCCTTACATCCTGGTGTCACGTTAGTATTTTCTCTGCTGTCATATTTTATCCTTATGATGTTTGATTGTTTATTCCATAGCTATTATTGGACCTCACATAAAATCCAGGTGTCCTGTAGTGATAACTGTGTCCATCTGTCAATAGTTTTTAATTGCTTCCATTCAGTGTGTATTTCCAATTGATGATCTCATTCTGCATGTCTGTTATATGATTTCCATGAAGATGGAACGTGGCAGAAAAGCTAGAGGTTTGTAGAGAAATCTTATCCATCAAAAACAGAAGACAGAAAAACAAATTTCTTTGTTGCTTTATAGTGAATTTTATTTGCAAATCTAAAAGAATTTACTTGGTTACATCAGCATTATGTAACACATTCAACTTTTGACCTTGTTTTATTGCAGAGATTACATGGATCGCTTCCTGGATGACCAGGAGAGTCCAGCTGCAGCACCTGTAAGGGAGAGATCAGCAAGTCCTATCAACTCTCTCATTTATGGTGATCCAAAAAGAAACCAATTGAAACCTCCATCATCGGACACAGAGACATCTTCCAGTTATCATGTTGGGGAACCTAAAGACTTTGATCTCAGTGCTGCTTCACCAACTGTAGTTCGTCCCGAGATTAAGAGACATAGTCCATCTTCTCCACGAGCCACAAATAACGTAATTCATGTTTCATCTGGCTTAAACGGCAGTTGTGAAGACGTGATTGAACCAATAAGCAAAAAAATGAAAACAGATTCAGAACATTCACATTACGAACTTCAGGAGTCATATTCAGACAACAACCATATAGATTCTGTGTCTCTATCATCTGTTGCCTCAGGACTCACTCAATCAGAACACACATTAACATCTGTTGGTGCTTTAAATGCGGACCTTCATCCTGTAAAGCATGCATCAGCCGAGTCTGTGGTACTGTGATGTTGTCTAAAGTTAGATTAGCTAGGCTTTAGGTATATCAAATAAGAAAAGAAATTCACTTAATGTTACATCCAAGATCCAGTTTTATACATCTTGACATCTCGAGGTACTTTATAGAGAAAAGTTTTCAACAAAGTAGTGGTCTTTTTAAAAAAAAATTTGTCTTTGTTTTTTTTTGTTTTTTTTTTTTTTAAGTTGTGAAGTTTAAAAAGATTTTGTACACAATTTATGATGCTCTTTAATATAGAACAAATTTTAATTAGACATTTTTTTTTTGATGTAGCTGTATAAAAGTGGGTCTTGGATGTTTAAAAAAAAAACATGGAAAAATCATTCCATTCAGGGAATTTATTTATACAAACCAAGAGAAGAAGTGACATAGACCAGCTTTGTCTTGACATCACTTACAATGTGCAATATCGAAGATGATCGTTGAACAAAGTCTGACCATTCAGCTTTTGTTCATTACAGAGTGTTCCAGGATCAGTAATGGCCAGTGGGTCTGTCTGTTTTAAGGCAGACAGTCAGTGGTGCAGATTTGTTTTATAAGACCACCCATCCTAGCAGTATCTTCTTGTATTTGCTTAATATATTGATACAGTCTTGGCGACCTTACGCCGATAAGCCGAGGAAGACAACATTTTTTGATTGTCACACCTTAAGTTTTGTACATGAAAGTAGATACCATGAGTATTCATAAGTTAGAATTAATAAGGATAGGTGAGTAAACACAAAGTTGTGAAAAATAACTTTTGTTTGATTTGTGTGTGGTTTTATGTCGGCAACAGCTACAGTGACAAAGTAGTGATGGTTGTTGGATAGAGTGAGGGTGGGGGCTTGGGGCTGCTCTTTTATAGAGGGAGTGATGTTCATTTTCAGAAAAGAATCAAAATCCTTTGTTAAAAAAGAATATACAGTAGTTGTATAGAAGTAGGAGTTTAACAGGGATTTCACTCCACAGTAATTGTGAGAGTAGACACCATAAGGATTGTTTTTGTTATTGTGTTATTGGAAGGAGAGATTATAGTCGTCTTGCTTCATTCAGAGAGTGGAATGAATCTAATCTGAAGAGATTTATGCAAAGAATGTTGTTTGTTAAGAAAGTGTAAATAGTCCTGGTTTGTTAATACATATATACAACTCTCTACCACTATGGCCTACTTTACACAATGTACCAAGTGTTTTAATACAACTGCTCGTTGATGTATCAAAGATGTTTTATTCTTTTGAATGTTTTTATTAACATCAGAACATACAAAGTGTATTTAGCATAAGTAAGATTCAGTCTCCCAATAATGATTTTCTGAAATAAATTGTATGGGAGAAATTAGATGCACTTTTTTCAGGGACCCATTATCCTTCAAATTTTTACTGACATTTAGCAACATTGTATGTATGATAGTCTATGATACCACAATATAGTGTGTGATATTAATGTATTATTCAATACCTTACGATTCTGCACTACAAATTGGTGGATAACATTAGTATACCTTTTGCATTTTGACATTGAAATTTGATTTTCACTTAATGCAGATAGCTCAAAGCATTTTATATCGCATTGCCAAATATATGAATTGTGAAGAGAGGGAAGGGGGCACACAAAAAACACCCTAAAATAATCTACTTATAGATGTTTTTATGTGACTGTCAAAAGGGAGGAAAAAGATATACTTTGGCAGTAGTGGTTTTATGTGTGAAAAAATTGATTCTGCCCATGTCATATATACAACTGCTTTATTTGTGCTTTAATCAATATATGTCCCAAATGTGTTATTCAAATGACTTGATATTTTTAAGTATATTATAGTCATTGTTAGCTAAATAATCCATTTCAAGTCAACACACTCTTATAATTTTGCTGAATTGAACACAGATATTTTATCACATGCAAGTTTCATTTCGGCAAACACTTTCTTGCAGTTAAGGTATGTAGTATGTTCTCTCCCAGTATACTAGTTCATCGTTGATCTATAATTCCATCCATTTCCAAAAATTCAAAATGATTGAATATTACATAAATTGATAAGTAATTCTTGAGGTCAAAATAATGGGTTTTTTTTATTTGCAATGAAATAAATTTTTCACTGTATGGATATGTCAGATTTAAGTACAGTCTATTGTCATTTATCTCTTTGTTTTCATTCAAGGTGTAGTTGCCTTCCATTGAAAATTTGATTTAATAATGTAATTAAATATGACACTTTGATTTTTACAGAATCATCCATCCAGCTTTCTTCTCAGTTAGGTATTGAGTTAACTGTAGGAAATGAACTAGTCACAATCTCCAGTTTAGAATTCTTGTACAATTTTTAACCATTTGAGTCTAATAGATGTGATGGCTGTTTAATGCTAAACCATCAAGGTATGGTAAATAAATTTTATGTTATTTTCTTGTAAACTGGAAGTCAAATGTTCCTTTACAGCTATTCCAGTAAAACATTTACCCCAGAACTCAAAAATAAATCCCTTCTATCCATGGTTTCCTGCCTATTACTTCAAAGGGAATTATCTATCAGATTCTTTGGGTGGTAGTCCTAAACAAAACCTGGAGTCCTGGGGTGAGATAGATGCTTTACTGGAACAACCCTTACCTATACATATGAATAAATACCTTTGTGTCGTGATGTGTGTTTGGTATACATGGAGAGCCATTGAGGGCAATCGAGAGACATGCTCACCTGGGCAGCATTGTAAAGCATTGTATCTAGTGCTCCACACCTGTCTTTGTTTATACATCTGTTTTAATGGGTCTTCATAGCCCTCTCTTTTTTAAAAAATATAAGAGTTTTCTTTAACTTCAGAATTCAGTCACTTGGACAGAGGAAGGGATTGTTATTTCACGGGATGATGAATAATCCCAAAAATCATGTATATAATCATTTGTTTATATCGCAGTGCCAGAAATGTAAATAAGAAATATGACTTTCTGGAAATATATTACTAAGTTCATACCAAAAGTATTTTAGCCATGAAAATCACAGTATACATGTAACTGAGGTCATTATCTATTTTAATGCCTCCTAGGATTTAAATCCAGGGCCTCTGGCTTACTAGTCTGAGCAGTATGTTGCAGCAAGTATTTTATCAGGGTTACATACTCCTCATTCAGGAAATATCTCTCTCGTCCTAGAATTGCCTGGCGTTACAGCAATGCTTGTGAATGTAACACAAGTCCATACATGGGCACCAATGTAATAGAGGTCATTATTTACTTCAATGCCCTTTTTTGGATTTGAACCCAGGACCTCTGACTTACTAGTTTGACCCTCAACTGATCACGCTAAAGAGAAGTTCTCTATAGCTGAGCGGTATATTGCAGCCAGTATTTTACCAGAGTTACATACAGATACTTCTTTGAAATTGTCATCCCTAATGTTTCTTGGAAGTTCAAGCTGTATCCTCCTGTTTGGAAACTTTCAACAATACCGATATACTCTTATATGATTGATTGGCTGACTAGATCAATTTACAGGCTGAATGATATTGATTTCATTAGTCTGATTAAAATTCCTATTTAGTATCGATATTATTATTGTAATTTAGATAAAAAGGTAATTACAAAATGACCAGCCTTTATAAATTATGTACTTTTTTTTTCCTTCTTTTTTCCAGTCTGAATTTTCCATACTCTGGAAGGGTGAATTTGCTTTTCACATTTTCAGCATCATGTACTGCTACAAAATTGTCCATTTATTGTGTTGGCGTCTGAAATTTGCAATATTTATTACAGAGTAATGTAAAAAGAATAATTGTCTTTATTTTTGTACAAATGAACTGTACATAACTGCCCGGTTTTGCTGTATAATTACTACCCATTTGATGATATGTATATCATTGTGTTCTCCATCACAATCACTCTCCTATCCATAGTGTTGTAGATATTGTCAGAAGTATACATGTTAACATATGGTTTGTACTATTTATTATGTACATAGACATAGATAGACTCTATGCCACACAGAAAATTAAACATTTTTACAGAAAGTAATCCCTGTTGTATTTGTCCTATTTCCAGCTGATCTCCCAGTAGTGTTTGCATCATGGGGCTTGCATTGTCCGCATTGTACAACATAAGTTAGATATACAAGTACTTATAATAATACTTATGCTCTGGAGGACTGTTTTTCTCACGAGACTGGTGAGTGGAATGGTCTGTGCTGTTGTGGATGTATCCTTAGGCATGACGCATTCAGATAGCCTGTATGTCAAGCGAGATAGCCGTCGACTACTTCAAGGATGTCACATCTCAGAACCCCAACAAAGAAACATGCATGGGTACTTTCCAATTACAGTGATTGAGAGCCATTGTAAATTCCATCATGGTTTAAATATAAGAAATAATAAACATTCCAACGAGGAACCTTTACATCTAGCTTTAGATTCAGGATTGTAGGGGTCGAGATTGTACCATCCTTATCCCTGCTCTGGCAACATCATTCCTTCCAAGAGTTTGTACAGTGTTAAGACACTTATAAAGGATAATAGTATTTATGTGAGGTCCTAGTTTCAGGGTTGTTGAGTCAACATTGCCATTACCTTTAACCAGGGTATCGCAAGATGGAATATTATATGCCAGTCTTATGAAAAGATACAGGATGGCTTCCAAACATTGTTATCAGTCAAAATGAATCAGCACTGCAAAATGATACTTCAGTAGATACCCCAGGGCCTACAACAACCAACTGGGGACTACGTAGCACCGCTAAACAAGAGTCTCAGCAGTGCTACCACAGAAGTATATAATGAACTACCATTTACTCTCCAAAACTGGCATCAGCCGTCATAAAGTCTATGTCCTGAAGACATATAGACATATTCCACAACTGGTCCTTGTAGTGTTGAGTTTCCTTTTTGTCCTTTGTTATGTTTTCTTGTTAAGGAACTCTATTGAATCCTATACAAATCCACTCAAGGACACTACCGCGAAGTTGTAAAATCACAAATACAATGCCCATCAGAGAAACTGAAGATCTCCATACAAGAATAAAATGATGATGAAAATAAGAGGGAAATAGCTCCTCCAAAAAAGATGACTCAAACTGTGCTCAAGAAAACACAAATCAGTTATAAATCCAACAAAAATTCAGGGAAGTTGCTTGAAAACTAATCAAAATCTTCAGACAAGATTTATAATAATAATAAAAAAAAAAAAAAACAAGGGGCAGTAACTCTTCCAAATACAGTTATACAAAACTGCCATTTAGAAAGCACAACTTTGTGTCATGGTGATTAAGCCTACCAAATTGAAAGAGATCTGTTGAACATGGGAGGAGTTTATAATAAATGGACAGACATACCATAATACATTCCACCATTGCATAATCGTTAAGGGAATCTGAAGGGTCTGTTTAGGACATGGCTTCTTTCTGAACTTCAGAAGCACAGGAGGAAGCATTCAGTGTGTAGACTCTTGTTCAGTGTAGATTTCAAGGGGTTCATCTGTACGAAGAAGTGTTTTGTGATGTAGAGTTTCATTGGGTATATTTATTAGATAAAGGACAGATTTTCATGTGATGTATCTGTTGGAGGACTTGTTGGAGAGATGACTATAAGGCCTCTCTATGGCAGAACTTGTTCTGTGTTGGTTAGGATTTTTTAGTATATCCATGAGAAGATATATTCAGTGTTGGTGAGATTTAAAGGGGCTATACATGGGAGGAAATATTCAGTGTTGGTGATGGTTTTAAAGGGGCTATCCATGGGAGGAACTAATCAGTGTTGGCAAGGGTATCACACAGAACCCATCGATGGAGGGTCTATTCAGTGCTGTTGAGGGTTTTACAGAGTCTATCTATGGGAGATCTATTCAGCATTGGTGAAGGTTTTACAGAGTCTATGTACGGGAAAAGACCACAGGTAATTAACACTAAAAACAAAACACAAAGTCTTGATCTACATAAATATATATGTATTCATGAGTTTTGTAAAACAAGTGCGAATCAAATTTAATATTTCTTAAATGATAAAATTCCCCAAAACATTTCTCTATGAAATTTCAATAGATTCCTACAGAATAGACTAATGGTATAAGATCACATTATACAGAATCTGTACTCATGTGTAACATTACAATCACCAAACTTACAAACTATATGGTCCTAAATATTCTCGCCTCATTTAAACATTTCAAATAATACACATGTACAAAGTTTTTAAGTTATCAATTTTTCACACTTATTACACAAAACATCAATTCATCAATTGTAAGAAGTTATAAATAGTTTACATTTTAATCTACTTACTGTATAAATCTTAAATATAAATATAACAACCTCTCGTACACATTACCTTAACATGTTGGTAGATGTAGTAAGGAAAAACCACCCATGATTCTATGTTCTATAAGTTCATGTGTATGCTATAACTTCACTTGCTAGCTTTTAGGAGGATATCTAGTCATATACAGAGCTCTCTAAATATGAATAAATAAAACTCAGAAGAGCAGTATCTAAAGTCAAGTTTCCTGACAGTATATTCTTCTTCCAACAACCAGCAGCAGTGATAGAAAATACACTTCTTAGAAACTCGCTACACTATATCATATTCCTTACATAATCATTTTAATTAGTGAAACAAAGAAACACTTATTCATTTGACATAATTGCATCAAATGTAAAGAAACTCTATACTTAATTTTCCAGAAATATATATAAATAGAGTTTTTATCGTCCTTTGTTAGACAGACCAACAATAACATACTTATTGATTATAGCCCAAAGAAAAAAGTATGATACCACAGACAGACTTGGCCAGTATGTAAGGTATAGACTAGATAACTAAAGAAGGACAGGGTCAGACATCCTATCACTTTATAAAGCTACTGAAATACACATAATGTAGCGAAACATTCAGAAAATTACTGTCAGGTACTCATCACAGCACAATCCATCCTCCTCCAAATAAATGTAACATTTCAGCTAATTTAAAAAGTGCTCTCATTTTACCGTCAAATCAGTCCATTTTTATCTTGCTAATCATATTACTGAACACATGCATTTATCTTTTGTTCAATTAACTGATGAAATATTCTTCTTTGCTGTTACATTTTCAAAGTTTAAACAAATATTGTGCTGTTTTATTGACAAGAAACCAGAAAAAATCCCCTTTTTAAAATATTACTTGAATTGGTAACCATATTTTAGAACGAGAAATAAACTACTTAATCTCATCAACCCACTTCATTATTTGACAGATTTCTTATGATAGAGAAAGAGATGTTAGCACTTATTACCATAGAACACACAGAAGACTTGCAGAAGTGAAAATTGCAATGTTGTTCTGTAAGACAATCTAGTTCCGTATCACAATGGTGTTAACATATTGTTCTACTTGTTGGAATATATCAACTTCATGTACAAACACATAATACAAACTGAATTACATCTGAGGTGAAAAATATCTTATAAGATATAATAAATCTATTATAATCCATTGCTTTAATTCAAAATTCAGAAGTTAACAACCTTTCAGCTACCCACTCTTAATTTTACGAGCATTATCCTGATATCAGATTTTAAATCAAACACTACCTTTTGTAAAATAGTGAGATTTTGGATTAATTGTCCTAAAAAGTACAGTATGATAAGATTTTAAATAAAAACCAGCATGCATAATAGTAAACATGACAGACAAATACATATAATATTTAGTGTATCCATTATACAAATCAACTGTTTTACATTTGACGGGTAAACACCCACTAGTTATAAGTGAAGAAATCTTTTCTTCTTTTATTTTTTTCATTCACAATAGATAGATATTTCCCTTAATGAATACTTTTTTGTAGAAATAATTTCTGTTCCACTTCAGAAATCTAAAGACTTTAGTCTAGTGATGAAGTCGAATGACATCCACGTAATAAGTAAAATGTACCATAAATCCTTGTTAGGAATTCCGTATTTTTGTAATACAGAGTTGTCTGCTCTTTGAGAAGGTATCTGTTGTTCATCATTTGTTTGTGAGAGTAATACCATAACTTTGTGAGAAAACAGCAAAATATTCTCACATAAACTAATGACGTAACAACCAATACCTCTACTGACAAGAGCAGATAACTCTGTACTGCAAAACGACAGAATATTTCAATATAGTACAGATAAAATAATTCTATAGGCAGTTTATATGAAATAATGCAGAAACTACTCTGAAGAATATTCTCTTAATCTATTAGGTAATATAACAAATTATCTTGATTATTTTTGAGCCATTTTTTCACAACTCTTTACATCAATGAGCACAGGTCACAATATCTAGCTAAACATTTCATTTCACTTTTCATACATCTTTTTAAACAAGTGAGAAGCTGAATTTGATCAAACTTTCACAAAAGTTTATACATCCGATATACTCCATTTTAATCTGCAGACTTAAATGTCCAGTTATAGATGAAGAGACAGTATATTAAGTGGTTACACAACCTTATTTATACACTAAATATTTACTAAACCTTACAACTTATGATTTTTCTGTTAATATTAAATGTTAAGGTAATAAGAGAAACATCAGAAGTGCAGAAGTAGCAAACAGTTTTGTTGAAAAATATGGCGAAATTCTCCGCACATTTTATACATTAAATATTTTATTTTGGCAGACATTTTAGAAATAGGTACATGTTATTGAATAATCTGCACCACCAAATACATTTCTCCTCTTTGTTGAATACACAGATATGAAATATATTTGGTGTTTCACGGAAAATTATTTAATATCAAATAGATATTTAAACAGTTTATACAATAAAAGAACACGTGGTAGCTAAAACATCTGAATTAAATTGACTTACACTAAGTTCAATCAAATTTTGAATAATTGTTTGGACAATGTTATTATTTCTTGTTTCTGAATATCAAAAGGTTCGAAGATAGATAGAGTAAAACTTTGTGTTTGAGGTGAAGGATTGTAACCACTTTGGCCCTGTTGCTAGTCTTGTACAATGGAATTAAAGATGAGATCAAAATTGTGATCAGTGATGACATAATGAACGTGATCTATCACAGTAAATATGTACTGTTACCACAGGCTTTTTATCAACAGTAATCATCTCTACAAATCTACATCACATTTATTCTAGTAAAAGTTGATTCTCCAATAATAAATACCCATCATCCTTAAAAATATAAACACATGAAATGGAGTGAATTTCTGTGTTGATTCAACAGTATAGTTTCATTAATAGACTGTCTAAGCATGCTCAATGATAAATATTATTCTACTGGCCAAACCCCCTTTTAAAATATAACAAGCCTAAACAGCCATTTAGTATAATAAATACAGTATTTCAGTAGACAGATATACTTATGTAAATAAAACATGCGATTTTTTATCAATACAAACCATCGATCTAAAGAAGCAGTGTTACTGCATGTCTCGACCAAGACACATTCAACACATAAGACTAGTACCAATATTATATACCTTGGTAGGCCCTACATTATAAACTTTAAACTATAAATATGAAATATATTAAACACTATTGCTATGCAATTGAACCTGGTATATGCTTGGCCACATCCTTTGATTTGATGGGCTCGGTATTTGGAGCTAGTTTTACCCTGTCAATAGATGCAGATGTCCTACCATATTCCAGTGGTGACCCTTTTAATTCATGATCTGTATTGGAAACACTAGAGTCTCGGTCACTACTGGATAAAGCACCTACACAGTTGAAAGACACAGGCGAAATAACAGTTGTCTCCCCTTGAGCAAGATCCCCAGCACTCTGGGAAGCTTCAGCTGAAAGGAGTTGAGAATGGAATGTATGACTAGTACTATCAAGTTTTCCCAACTGGGATCCTTTATATCCCCAGTTTGGAGTAGTCCGGCTACCCAGCAAATTTTGGGCACCAACAAATTTCACAGATCCAGTCGATCCATTTAAAGAAGTGATTTCTGAAGATAAAGACAAACCACTAAACAGTCTGCTTGCTTCAAAACTTGGACTAAGGTTTGAGATCTTAGGCTGAGTTACTAATGAGTCAATAGAGATGCTTCTGCCTGCAGGCCTTCCTGGTGAAGGAAAGGGAGACAACTTTCCTAAGAGTCTATCCATTGAGGTAGTATGTAATATCATAGCCGTTGGAAGGCTACGTCGTCGAATGTACTGAGTATGAGGTAGACTGTCTCGACGAATAGTCACACAAGTAATTTCTTTCTGTAAGTATGCCGGAGGCATACTGTGCCTGCGTATCTCTGGGTTCCACTGGTTTTCAGGAATTTCACGTAAAGGAGATAGACTACGACAGCTTCCCCGTCTACTCCCATTACTTGATGAACTGCATTCGTCTTCATTCACCAGGTGAGTGAAAGTTAACGGTAATCGTGCTTCCTGCACAAAGTCATTTTCCTCATCAGTATTATTATTCACTTCTTCCTCATTTTCCTCCTCTTTCGTCTCTCCTTTTTCCTCCTCTACCAGATCTTCCTGAATTTCCACCTTAACTTTTTCTGCAGTTTCCTCTTTCATAATTTCTTTCCATCGTGCTTGATTTGATTTCATATTTTTTAACATTGTCTCACTGAGCTGTGTTGGAAGAAACCGGTACCATTCTTGAAACAAAGGATTCACTACAAACTCTATGAAACCTGTAATATAGAAAAATATATATAAGTAAAGGCTATCTGTATTAGATACATGTAAAATACCTGAAGTATATACGGTACATGTTGTCTTGAAATATTATCCTTCGAGCTGATTTACATGGAGTTGCAAGTTTTATTCCCACACTACAATGTTGATAGAACAAACCTCTGTAGTTGCAGATTTCAGTTAACTGAAGTCAAGCTTTGGGCATTTTGATGAATGATTTCCTACAACTTCATAGACTTTACAGGAAGTATTTCTTATAAATCTGCTTTGGTTTCATCACCCTCAAAACAATAGTTTAATTTAGTTATTGTGAATTGTCACATGGTATCGTAATGAACCATTTTTGCATGATTTAAACGTTTTGTAACTGGAGATTGAAATAACTAAACCTAAGTGTAATGACTGATTATAAAAAAAAATAGGGTCTGTCACGGTGAAGACCATACAGGAAACATTTATCTATCTAAATGGAAAACAAGGTAAAATAACTCTCAACAAGGATGTCCAACATCATATTCAATGCTTCCCATGCTGGTGTGATGGAATGGCAGCTAGGCAACACTACATACAATGAATATACCCCAGCCTATCATAATAATTTGTATGCACTAAAGGGACCCACATTCTGTATAACACAAATTTTATTTGACCAAGTGATGCTGTATGCAACAACAATTGGTCAAATAACTTTGTGTCATCGCACTATATAATTATCTCATGTTCCACAAATGATTTGACTCTTTGTAATTACCATGTTTAATGGCATCAATAACTGTAAACTCATTTGTATTTAACTACAGCTATCATCCATTAGTGATATTTCTATCTACCACGTTTTACTAACCTGCTTGTATTTTGGCGACTGTGTTAGCTTTTCTGTCACACATTGGTGTTACTGGGATGTGAAGACGATATTCATAGTCTCCTGTCAACAGAAATCATGTCATTTAAGCAAATGGAAGTACAGTCATCAAAAACTAAGTCACTTTAATCACGTTTAGGTAGTCAGCAGAAACCATGTCACTTTAACCATATTTAGGTCGCTTTAACCACATTTAAGTACAGTCATCAAAAACTAAGTCACTTTAACCACATTTAGGTACAGTCATCAAAAACTAAGTCACTTTAACCACATTTAGGTACAGTCATCAAAAACTAAGTCACTTTAACCACATTTAGGTACAGTCATCAAAAACTAAGTCACTTTAATCACGTTTAGATATAGTCAGCAGAAACCATGTTTCTTTAACCACATTTAGGTATATTTATTAGAAACTCAATATCTGTATTGGAGCAATTAACTCAAAGGTTCTGTGAAGTACCAACATTTCAAACTTTTCTTAAAGTCACAAGTCCAAGCCCTTTTCATGCTGAATGAAACTCACAGGTCCATTTTTGAATACATTTGTGTATATGTATAGCATTTTTTCTCTATTGGTGCCAAGGACAAGTTAAGTACTGTCATAACACATGTCCAGTACAAATTTTGTTGCAAGATCTTCACTTTTTCATTGGAATTAAAAACATGCAGTCTTAAAGGGCTTCAAAGAATTTTTTGTTATAATAATCTTGATAATGAAAAATGCCTTTAGCCTTTGACTAATACCTTGTCGGAAAAACTCCTCACAGACGTTTTCACTCCACTGACGACTGATGTCCCACATACGACATGGGTTAGAGATATCAGCACACTTAAGGGCTATCTGTAATACAACGAAGTATGTCACATTTACATCAGCATACATGTATGTAATTCCCTTATACTATCTGTTACACATCCATTAGGATGCGGTTCCTTCTCTGCCCCTATTTGTCACCAAACCCAACTAACATACATATATCTTCTACTTGCTATATTCCTTACAAATCCGTACATTCCAGAAATTCCCTTCTCCCATTGTGTACAGCCTTCTACTCCCAATTTCATACAATATTCTGTCCATTCCAGACAGTTTTTCTTACTACTATAAGTACTTCACTCCTGTTTTCATACAGTATCATTAGTCCTCGTTTCCTGATAATCAGTTATACAGTCCAAGAATCTTTAGTTAAACATGAGAAAGAAGTTTTTTTTTTACCTGCAACATAAAATGTCGATGTGATGGATTTCTGACTGCGTCATATTCTCCGCTGTCTAGATATTTCTGTAAACAACAAATTAAACAATGATAAAAATGTCCGCAGAAATGGATACTGACTCTACATCTTATGAGGGTAAGTAGAAAAACATCTTACACAGTAGACCAAAAATGTTACAGTGGCTGATACGTGTCACTTTTCTACCCTAATGTTATATCAGGGCTGTAATTAGAGATGGAAGGAGACCATATTTATATAATGTGTACACACAAAACACGAATTATTCGAAAACAACATAGTTCACCAATTGATGACATATTATATATGAATATGAATTTCTTCTTAATTTCTTAAACGCTATTTAGGTCTTATAAAGGTGACTGTGTGGTCATTGAAACGTCACACTCTAATCTTCTACTGGTTGTGTTATAAGATTTAGGTGACCGTGTTGTCATCTAAACATAATATTCTAATCTTCTACTGGTTGTGTTATAAGATGAAGGTGACCGCAATGAGATAACATGCATGCATACTCATTAAGACTTCTCACCTTTCCGACATGACCAATATGTAAACATCAATGTTTGCAAGTCAAAATTTTAGATAACTGCTCGACGCAGAGGAATTTCAGTCATAACACCTCTGTTTACATACTTTACAGATTGGCCATAAGTACACTACATTTCAATTTATCAGAAGTCAGTACTGATCAACTTGATCAGCTGAAAATTGCATGTAAATTAGCAAGTCAAAAGGTCAATCACATGTAAATTTTTATGTCATAGGTCATTTACATTCAGTGGCAAAAGATTGAAAAAAAGTTTTAGAAATTTAGGATGTAAAAATCCTCATAAAGCCACTAATCTCGTAGAATATTTGCTTTTTCTGTCCAAGAATTTTCCACAAAAGGTTGAGATCAACAATCAGATGATGTAGACGGAAATCTTCTCACAATTTTCAGTTTTGTACTAGACGGATTGTTTATGTATTTATGTATTTTATCTCCACAGAGTTGATCTGGAAATCCTACACCTATTCAGTTCACTTACCTTAAAACGTGTTAGAAATTCCTGCTGACGAGTGATATCTGTGGCCAATATAAGTGACTTGATTTGTGATTCCATCTGCTCCCTAATACAAAGAGTAAATGTTAAAATATTCAAATTACTATGAATACAAACAAATTTTAAGTTTTTAGTAAAAAAATAAGTCTTTTGTAAGCATCAACATTTATCATAATATGAATTTAGGTCGAGCGATATTCTTTTAGCTGTGAAATAAAACGAACCAATAAAAATTTCCTTACCATTCCATGACACTAAGATGACTAAACAACCCTGTTTCGAGAAGGACACCAATTGCTGACCTCCAGTGATGGTTTTCCAGCACAGATGTGTTCTGAAATACACAATATTAATTGATAACACTGCTCAATATATCACAATACTCATGTAAGAGTCTTTAGCAACTTCTAAGACAAATTTAGTATGTTATATTTTGATTCTAAATAATTCATGCTAAAATATCGACAAAAGCCAACATGTACTTGAAAATGAGATATGATAAAAGAGGAAAATAAGAAATATTTGTTTGGTCCATGAACTTTGTTTACAAACAGTAGTTCCAAAGTATGACATATAAAACATAAGGTACATAAACTGCACTACAAAAATTTACAGATCACTTCTATAACATTTATTAAAATATAATATACAGTATTCTGTCGCATTACATAATTGCAAAAATGATTACCATTTTGAAGAAAATCACAGGATTTCATCCTAACCTTTGGCACAATTTATGAAGTAAAAGGTGAAAACATTATCAGAGGAGTTTTCTTTTCAAACATCTTCATTTATCATTTCTTTTTTTCGCTTTTTGTTTTTGATTTTTTTTTCCATAGGTAACTTTACCTCATATAATGCAGCAAGATGGTTAGCAGTGGCTATCAGGAACGCCTGGTTCACTCCAGGGTGATCAACGTCATGTGTCATGGCAGCCAATAAGCTGGTCATGATTTCAAACGGAGGTATAGTATTTTGCAACTGTGAAAATGTAAGACAATTCAATATATTAAAAACTATGTAAAAAGATCATCTATATAAAAAAAACTTTCAAATAATCCTAGAGAGCAATTTTCAAATTTCATAAAATAGCAGATGATGTGACATTGCAGCTCATTTTATCTTCTCCATCATCTTTATAATATAATATATAATACTATCAATTTCAGGTAAGTAGGAGTTGTTTCCCTTGTATGGTATTGAATTATTATAATTTATTGACTGTAATGTAAGTTAATATATTTTATCTTGAACTACTGTGTTGCTATGTGTCAGAAAGGACTGAAATGGGCTCCATTTGATGTCTTACCCTTTGTAATATATGTATTTATGTCAACAAAATTCTTTGAAATTGAAATCAATAAGAGTCCTTCAGTATCCCAAAGTTTACAACAAAGGAGTCCTACAGCATCCCAAGATAGACAACAATACAGTCCTTCAGTATTCTAAGACTACAAACACAGGAGTCTTTCAGTATCCCAAGTCTTACAACAAAGCAGTTCTACAGTATCCCAAGTCTTACAATAAGCGAGTCTTTCAGTATCCCAAGTCTTACAACACAGGAGTCTTTCAGTTTCCCAAGTCTTACAACAAAGCAGTTCTTCAGTATCCCAAGTCTTACAATAAGGGAGTCTTTCAGTATCCCAAGTCTTAAAACACAGGAGTCTTTCAGTATCCCAAGTCTTACAACAAAGCAGTTCTTCAGTATCCCAAGTCTTACAACAAAGGTGTCTTTCAGTATCCCAAGTCTTACAACAAAGGAGTCCTTCAGTATCCCAAGTCTTACAATAAAGGAGTCCTTCAGTATCCCAAGTCTTACAATAAAGGAGTCCTACAGCATCCAAAATCTTACAACAAAACAGTCCTTCAGTATCCCAAGTCTTACATCTAAGGAGTCCTACAGTATCACAAGTCTTACAATAAAGCAGTCCTTCAGTATCCCAAGTCTTACAACAAAGGAGTCCTTCAGTATCCCAAGTCTTACAATAAAGCAGTTCTTCAGTATCCCAAGTCTTACAACAAAGCAGTCCTTCAGTATCCCAAGTCTTACAACAAAGCAGTCCTTCAGTATCCCAAGTCTTACAATAAAGCAGTTCTTCAGTATCCCAAGTCTTACAACAAAGCAGTCCTTCAGTATCCCAAGTCTTACAACAAAGCAGTTCTACAGTATCCCAAGTCTTACAACAAAGCAGTTCTACAGTATCCCAAGTCTTACAACAAAGCAGTTCTTCAGTATCCCAAGTCTTACAATAAAGGAGTCCTTCAGTATCCCAAGTCTTACAATAAAGCAGTTCTTCAGTATCCCAAGTCTTACAATAAAGCAGTTCTTCAGTATCCCAAGTCTTACAACAAAGCAGTCCTTTAGTATCCCAAGTCTTACAACAAAGCAGTCCTTCAGTATCCCAAGTCTTACAATAAAGCAGTTCTTCAGTATCCCAAGTTTCAGTATCCCAAGTCTTACAACAAAGGAGTCCTTCAGTATCCCAAGTCTTACAATAAAGCAGTTCTACAGTATCCCAAGTCTTACAACAAAGGAGTCCTTCAGTATCCCAAGTCTTACAATAAAGCAGTTCTACAGTATCCCAAGTCTTACAATAAAGCAGTTCTACAGTATCCCAAGTCTTACAATAAAGGAGTCCTTCAGTATCCCAAGTCTTACAATAAAGGAGTCCTTCAGTATCCCAAGTCTTACAACAAAGGAGTTCTACAGTTTTATCAGCAAATATATAGTCTTACAATAAAGCAAGTTTAGGTGTATCCTGGTTTACACAGGGTCTTACACAGTTTAAAGTATGTTTAGTCTCACCTGTTTCTCCTGAAGGTAACAAGTCTTACACAGCTGCATGAAAATTGTGGTAGTGTTTCATGGTAATCCCAAAGTCTTACAAATAAAACATAGTAGTTATGTATCCCAAGTCTTACAACAAAGGAGTCCTTACAGATTATGTGCAAGTCTTAAAAATTAAAGAAAAGACACTGAAGTCTATATCTAGATATCATGAGGAATTCAACATTTAAGGAATTTTTATTCAGTTCAAGATTACAAATCGACCTAGTATAAAGAAACAGAGCAGGGAAGACAGAGAAAATAAAATTCCACAGGTCCATAGAAGAAGTTTTCTTCAACTGCCCCTTTACATCAAACTCAAAGAAAGCCACTAACATTTTAGGTGGACCAAACTACAATCTAGTTGTATTAGACAAACATGGATGAAAATAAAAGTCTATTGATATAACAGACTCATACTTCCATGCAAGTATGTTTAATACAACTAGGAAAGGTGAAAACTTATATTGAAGTGAATGGCCTCATGAATAAAGCTGAACATAACTCTGAAATAACGTATCAGGAGATAAGGTTCCATGTCAGATATATTTTCATTACCTTATCTAACTGATAGCTGTGCCTTTTTGATACAAGTTGTTTCACTAACAAAACTATCTGGATGAACCCCAGAAATTGTGCAGGATAAAATGATGATAATTATAAGAACAATGCAAGTTTTTAAATTCACATTTTATAATATCATACATTCAAACATCCTACCTTAAAAAAACATAAGAGACACACAGTGTATGATAATGATTTGGAAATGAAGTAACTGAGTACTATGACAGATTGAAAAACATGGATAACCTCGAACTGTACCACAGATAACTTACTGAGTACTGTACCACAGATAACTTACTGAGTACTGTACCACAGATAACATACTGAGTACTGTACCACAGATAACTTACGGAGTACTGTACCATAGAGAACTTACTGAGTACTGTATCACAGATAACTTACTGAGTACTGTACCACAGATAACTTACTGAGTACTGTACAACAGATAACTTACTGAGTACTGTACCACAGATAACTTACTGAGTACTGTACCACAGATAAACTGTACTGAGATTACTTACTGAGTACTGTACCACAGATAACTTACTGAGTACTGTACCACAGAGAACTTACTGAGTACTGTACCACAGATAACTTACTGAGTACTGTACCACAGATAACTTACTGAGTACTGTACCACAGATAACTTACTGAGTACTGTACCACAGATAACTTACTGAGTACTGTACCACAGATAACTTACTGAAAACTGTACCACAGAGAACTTACTGAGTACTGTACCACAGATTACTTACTGAGTACTGTACCAAGGATAACTTAGTGAGTACTGTACCACAGATAACTTACTGAAAACTGTACCACAGAGAACTTACTGAGTACTGTACCACAGATAACTTACTGAGTACTGTACCACAGATAACTTACTGAGTATTGTACCACAGATAACTTACTGAATACTGTACCACAGACTGAGTACTGTACCACAGATAACTTACTGAGTACTGTACCACAGATAACTTACTGAGTACTGTACCACAGATAACTTACTGAGTACTGTACCACAGAAAACTTACTGAGTACTGTACCACAGATAACTTACTGAGTACTGTACCACAGAGAACTTACTGTACCACAGATACCTTACAGAACTGAACTGTACTGTACCACAGATAACTTACTGAGTACTGTACCTCAGATAACTTACTGAGTACTGTACCACAGATAACTTACTGAGTACTGTACCACAGATAACTTACTGAGTACTGTACCACAGATAACTTACTGAGTACTGTACCACAGAGAACTTACTGAGTACTGTACCACAGATAACTTACTGAGTACTGTACCACAGATAACAGATAACTTACTGAGTACTGTACTTGTACCACAGATAACTTACTGAGTACTGTACCACAGATAACTTACTGAGTACTGTACCACAGAGAACTTACTGACTTCTGTACCACAGTGATATTTCTGATCAGTCTAGCTCTGTACCACAGATAACTTACTGAGTACTGTACCACAGATAACTTACTGAGTACTGTACCGCAGATAACTTACTGAGTACTGTACCGCAGATAACTTACTGAGTACTGTACCACAGATAACTTACTGAGTACTGTACCACAGATAACTTACTGAGTACTGTACCACAGATAACTTACTGAGTACTGTACCACAGAGAACTTACTGAGTACTGTACCACAGATAACTTACTGAGTACTGTACCACAGATAACTTACTGAGTACTGTACCACAGATAACTTACTGAGTACTGTACCACAGAGAACTTACTGAGTACTGTACCACAGATAACTTACTGAGTACTGTACCACAGATAACTTACTGAGTACTGTACCACAGATAACTTACTGAGTACTGTACAACAGATAACTTACTGAGTACTGTACCACAGATAACTTACTGAAAACTGTACCACAGATAACTTACTGAGATAACTTACTGTACCACAGATAACTTACTGAGTACTACCACAGTAACCACAGATAACTTACTGAGTACTGTACCACAGATAACTTACTGAGTACTGTACCACAGATAACTTACTGAGTACTGTACCACAGATAACTTACTGAGTACTGTACCACAGATAACTTACTGAGTACTGTACCACAGATAACTTACTGAGTACTGTACCACAGATAACTTACTGAGTACTGTACAACAGATAACTTACTGAGTACTGTACCACAGATAACTTACTGAGTACTGTACCACAGATAACTTACTGAGTACTGTACCACAGATAACTTACTGAGTACTGTACCGCAGATAACTTACTGAGTACTGTACCACAGATAACTTACTGAGTACTGTACCACAGATAACTTACTGAGTACTGTACCACAGAGAACTTACTGAGTACTGTACCACAGATAACTTACTGAGTACTGTACCACAGATAACTTATTGAGTATTGTACCACAGTTTACTGAGTACTGTACCACAGATAACTTACTGAGTACTGTACCACAGATAACTTACTGAGTACTGTACCACAGATAACTTACTGAGTACTGTACCACAGATAACTTACTGAAAACTGTACCACAGATAACTTACTCAGTACTGTACCGCAGATAACTTACTAAGTACTGTACCACAGATAACTTACTGAGTACTGTACCACAGATAACTTACTGAGTACTGTACCACAGATAACTGTACCACAGATAACTTACTGAGTACTGTACCACAGATAACTTACTGAGTACTGTACCACAGATAACTTACTTACTGAGTACTGTACCACAGATAACTTACTGAGTACTGTACCACAGATAACTTATTGAGTATTGTACCACAGTTTACTGAGTACTGTACCACAGATAACTTACTGAGTACTGTACTGTACCACAGATAACTTACTGAGTACTGTACCACAGATAACTTACTGAGTACTGTACCACAGATAACTTACTGAGTACTGTACCACAGATAACTTTACTGTACCACAGATAACTTACTGAGTACTGTACCACAGATAACTTACTGAGTACTGTACCACAGATAACTTACTGAGTACTGTACCACAGATAAGTACTGTACCACAGATAACTTACTGAGTACTGTACCACAGATAACTTACTGAGTACTGTACCACAGAACTTAGAACTTACTGAGTACTGTACCACAGATAACTTACTGAGTACTGTACCATAGAGAACTTACTGAGTACTGTATCACAGATAACTTACTGAGTACTGTACCACAGATAACTTACTGAGTACTGTACAACAGATAACTTACTGAGTACTGTACAACAGATAACTTACTGAGTACTGTACCACAGATAACTTACTGTACCACAGATAACTTACTGTAGTACTGTACAGATAACTTACTGAGTACTGTACCACAGATAACTTACTGAGTACTGTACCACAGATAACTTACTGAGTACTGTACCACAGATAACTTACTGAGTACTGTACCACAGATAACTTACTGAGTACTGTACCACAGATAACTTACTGAGTACTGTACCACAGATAACTTACTGAGTATTGTACCACAGATAACTTACTGAATACTGTACCACAGATTTCTTACCGAGTACTGTACCACAGATAACTTACTGAGTACTGTACCGCAGATAACTTACTGAGTACTGTACCACAGATAACTTACTGAGTACTGTACCACAGATAACTTACTGAGTACTGTACCACAGATAACTTACTGAGTACTGTACCACAGATAACTTACTGAGTATTGTACCACAGTTTACTGAGTACTGTACCACAGATAACTTACTGAGTACTGTACCATGGATAACTTAGTGAGTATTGTACCACAGATAACTTACTGAGTATTGTACCTTGGATAACTTACTGAGTATTGTACCACAGATAACTTACTGAATACTGTACCACAGATTACTTACCGAGTACTGTACCACAGATAACTTACTGAGTACTGTACCACAGAGAACTTACTGAGTACTGTACCACAGATAACTTACTGAGTACTGTACCACAGATAACTTACTGAGTACTGTACCACAGAGAACTTACTGAGTACTGTACCACAGATAACTTACTGAGTACTGTACCACAGAGAACTTACTGAGTACTGTACCACAGATAACTTACTGAGTACTGTACCGCAGATAACTTACTGAGTACTGTACCACAGATAGCTTACTGAGTACTGTACCACAGATAACTTACTGAGTACTGTACCGCAGATAACTTACTGAGTACTGTACCACAGATAACTTACTGAATATTGTACCACAGATAACTTACTGAGTACCATAAAATAGATGACTGAAACACAGCTGATTCTGTGTTGATGTTTAGAACTTGTATGATATTATTAAATGATCTCATCACATGATAATAATCGTGACATAAACACTTACAAAATGTCCTCAGCAGCTTCATGACATCAAGATTGAAAGTCTCTATCAGGTTGTAATGCTGGAATAGGTGAAAAGCAACATGGAAGAGCGGGCGACCTGAAACACAGAAATGGAGGGGACAATGTACAGGTATGTAAATGCTTTATTAAAACTTTATACAACAGATGTCCTATCAGAAAAGTTATACAACTGCTGTTTGATCAGAAATGTTATACAATTGATTGTCATATCAGGAATGTTATACAATAGTTGTCATATCAGGAATGTTATACAATAGTTGTCAAATCAGGAATGTTATACAATAGTTGTCAAATCAGGAATGTTATACAATAGTTGTCAAATCAGGAATGTTATACAATAGTTGTCATATCAGGAATGTTATACAATAGTTGTCAAATCAGGAATGTTATACAATAGTTGTCATATCAGGAATGTTATACAATAGTTGTCAAATCAGGAATGTTATACAATAGTTGTCAAATCAGGAATGTTATACAATAGTTGTCAAATCAGGAATGTTATACAATAGTTGTCATATCAGGAATGTTATACAATAGTTGTCAAATCAGGAATGTTATACAATAGTTGTCAAATCAGGAATGTTATACAATAGTTGTCAAATCAGGAATGTTATACAATAGTTGTCAAATCAGGAATGTTATACAATAGTTGTCAAATCAGGAATGTTATACAATAGTTGTCAAATCAGGAATGTTATACAATAGTTGTCAAATCAGGAATGTTATACAATAGTTGTCAAATCAGGAATGTTATACAATAGTTGTCAAATCAGGAATGTTATACAATAGTTGTCATATCAGGAATGTTATACAATAGTTGTCAAATCAGGAATGTTATACAATAGTTGTCAAATCAGGAATGTTATACAATAGTTGTCAAATCAGGAATGTTATACAATAGTTGTCAAATCAGGAATGTTATACAATAGTTGTCATATCAGGAATGTTATACAATAGTTGTCAAATCAGGAATGTTATACAATAGTTGTCAAATCAGGAGTGTAACACACCATCTCTGATTTCTGTTTCAGAGTGGTGATGTTGTGTGTACTGCAGCAGCCACTACATCAGGAACAGCTCTGATTGTTATGTTAAAGACATACTAGTTAGTGTAAAATTGCTTTGTAATGATTTACAGCAGAAATACCATACATCATGTTTAACATTCTATACGATATCATGATAACTATTATGTTTAAAACTCCTATTACAGTATTCATATGTTATGAAATGTTATTGGACAGTTTTCATACATGTTATGATAAAGCTGTTAGCAATTTTAATATTAACTAGTAAGATTATTACATAACATTTAGAACTGTTCCCTGAACAATGACTGCTGTAGTACATTACTCTGAAACAGAACACAGACAGACCCACTAATATGTTAATGGAAAGCAATTATCATTTCTAGATAAAATCACATTCACCATACAGCACTTAATTTGATTGATGTAGATAAATTGATGTGTACAAATGAAACAGACTGACATTACATAACAACAATACACAGACCAAAACACCATCAAAGCAGGCATACTTGTATACCACACAGATAATGTTGTAGAATGAAAAATGTTTGTATTCTGAGAAATACAACAGTGACTCAAATATCATCTATTAATGTACTCACCGCACATTGTATATCTGATGTACTCACAACACATGTAAATACTGTACTCATCATATACAGAATTCATGTACTCACAACACATAGAACTCATGTACTCACAACACATGTAAATACTGTACTCACCACATACAGAATTCATGTACTCACAACACATAGAACTCATGTACTCACAACACATGTATATACTGTACTCATCATATACAGAATTCATGTACTCACAACACATAGAACTCATGTACTCACAACACATGTAAATACTGTACTCACCATATACAGAATTCATGTACTCACAACACATAGAACTCATGTACTTACTACATACATAACGCATGTACTCACAACATACATAACTCATGTACTCACCACACATATAACTTTTGTACTCGTCACACACATTACTAATGTACTCATCACATGTATAGCTGATGTACTCATCACATGTATAGCTGATGTACTCACTAACATTTACATAATATATAACTCATGTACTCGTCACTTGATATTATATACTGAACTGATGTACTCATCACGTTATCATACCTACAGAACTGATGTACTCGTCACGTCACCATACCTACAGAACTGATGTACTCATCACGTTACCATACCTACAGAACTGATGTACTCATCATACCTACAGAACTGATGTACTCATCACGTTACCATACCTACAGAACTGATGTACTCATCATACCTACAGAACTGATGTACTCATCACATTATCATACCTACAGAACTGATGTACTCATCATACCTACAGAACTGATGTACTCATCACGTTACCATACCTACAGAACTGATGTACTCATCATACCTACAGAACTGATGTACTCGTCACGTCACCATACCTACAGAACTGATGTACTCATCACGTTACCATACCTACAGAACTGATGTACTCATCATACCTACAGAACTGATGTACTCATCACGTTATCATACCTACAGAACTGATGTACTCATCACGTTACCATACCTACAGAACTGATGTACTCATCATACCTACAGAACTGATGTACTCATCACATTATCATACCTACAGAACTGATGTACTCGTCACGTTATCATACCTACAGAACTGATGTACTCGTCACATTATCATACCTACAGAACTGATGTACTCATCATACCTACAGAACTGATGTACTCATCACGTTACCATACCTACAGAACTGATGTACTCGTCACGTTATCATACCTACAGAACTGATGTACTCGTCACGTTATCATACCTACAGAACTGATGTACTCATCATACCTACAGAACTGATGTACTCATCACGTTACCATACCTACAGAACTGATGTACTCGTCACGTTATCATACCTACAGAACTGATGTACTCGTCACGTTATCATACCTACAGAACTGATGTACTCATCATACCTACAGAACTGATGTACTCATCACGTTACCATACCTACAGAACTGATGTACTCGTCACGTTATCATACCTACAGAACTGATGTACTCATCATACCTACAGAACTGATGTACTCATCACGTCACGTTATCATACCTACAGAACTGATGTACTCATCATACCTACAGAACTGATGTACTCGTCACGTTATCATACCTACAGAACTACCTACAGAACTGATGTACTCGTCACGTTATCATACCTACTGAACTGATGTACTCATCACGTTATCATATCCACAGAACTGATGTACTCATCACGTTATCATACCTACAGAACTGATGTACTCATCACGTTATCATACCTACAGAACTGATGTACTCATCACGTTACCATACCTACAGAACTGATGTACTCATCACGTTACCATACCTACAGAACTGATGTACTCATCATACCTACAGAACTGATGTACTCGTCATGTTATCATACCTACAGAACTGATGTACTCGTCACGTTATCATACCTACTGAACTGATGTACTCATCACGTTATCATATCCACAGAACTGATGTACTCATCACGTTATCATACCTACAGAACTGATGTACTCATCACGTTATCATATCCACAGAACTGATGTACTCATCACGTTATCATACCTACAGAACTGATGTATTCGTCACGTTATCATACCTACAGAACTGATGTACTCATCACGTTATCATATCCACAGAACTGATGTACTCATCACGTTATCATACCTACAGAACTGATGTACTCATCACGTTATCATACCTACAGAACTGATGTACTCATCACGTTATCATACCTACAGAACTGATGTACTCATCACGTTATCATACCTACAGAACTGATGTACTCATCACGTTACCATACCTACAGAACTGATGTACTCATCACGTTATCATACCTACAGAACTGATGTATTCGTCACGTTATCATACCTACAGAACTGATGTACTCATCACGTTATCATATCCACAGAACTGATGTACTCATCACGTTACCATACCTACAGAACTGATGTACTCATCACGTTATCATACCTACAGAACTGATGTATTCGTCACGTTATCATACCTACAGAACTGATGTACTCATCACGTTACCATACCTACAGAACTGATGTACTCATCACGTTATCATACCTACAGAACTGATGTATTCGTCACGTTATCATACCTACAGAACTGATGTACTCATCACGTTATCATATCCACAGAACTGATGTACTCATCACGTTATCATACCTACAGAACTGATGTACTCATCACGTTATCATACCTACAGAACTGATGTACTCATCACGTTATCATACCTACAGAACTGATGTACTCATCACGTTATCATACCTACAGAACTGATGTACTCATCACGTTATCATATCCACAGAACTGATGTACTCATCACGTTATCATACCTACTGAACTGATGTACTCATCACGTTATCATATCCACAGAACTGATGTACTCATCACGTTATCATATCCACAGAACTGATGTACTCATCACGTTATCATATCCACAGAACTGATGTACTCATCACGTTATCATATCCACAGAACTGATGTACTCATCACGTTATCATATCCACAGAACTGATGTACTCATCACGTTATCATACCTACAGAACTGATGTACTCATCACGTTATCATACCTACAGAACTGATGTACTCATCATACCTACAGAACTGATGTACTCATCACGTTATCATACCTACAGAACTGATGTACTCATCACGTTATCATACCTACAGAACTGATGTACTCATCATGTTATCATACCTACAGAACTGATGTACTCATCATACCTACAGAACTGATGTACTCGTCACGTTATCATACCTACAGAACTGATGTACTCATCACGTTATCATACCTACAGAACTGATGTACTCATCACGTTATCATACCTACAGAACTGATGTACTCATCACGTTATCATATCCACAGAACTGATGTACTCATCACGTTATCATATCCACAGAACTGATGTACTCATCACGTTATCATACCTACAGAACTGATGTACTCATCACGTTATCATACCTACTGAACTGATGTACTCATCACGTTATCATATCCACAGAACTGATGTACTCATCACGTTATCATATCCACAGAACTGATGTACTCATCACGTTATCATACCTACAGAACTGATGTACTCATCACGTTACCATACCTACAGAACTGATGTACTCGTCACATTATCATACCTACAGAACTGATGTACTCATCACGTTACCATACCTACAGAACTGATGTACTCGTCACATTATCATACCTACAGAACTGATGTACTCATCATACCTACAGAACTGATGTACTCATCATACCTACAGAACTGATGTACTCATCACGTTACCATACCTACAGAACTGATGTACTCATCACGTTATCATACCTACAGAACTGATGTACTCGTCACATTATCATACCTACAGAACTGATGTACTCATCATACCTACAGAACTGATGTACTCATCACGTTACCATACCTACAGAACTGATGTACTCGTCACATTATCATACCTACAGAACTGATGTACTCATCATACCTACAGAACTGATGTACTCATCATACCTACAGAACTGATGTACTCATCACGTTACCATACCTACAGAACTGATGTACTCATCACGTTATCATACCTACAGAACTGATGTACTCACTAACATTATTTTAACTACAAAACTCTGTACTTACCACAAGTGATTATATCCAGATGGAACATGTTCACGCTCCAGCAGTCCAGTCTGGTCATCAAACACTGACATTCAAAACAGAATATGATTATACTCAACTTACAAAACTATTATCAGCAATGTACAAAAACTAACTCCAACAAAAGTATTCAATCTCATGTGTTTTTAGTAAAAGATTTTTGCAATATAACTGTATGATTTCATGAAATAAATGCAACAACACTTGCTGAAATTTAGTACATCAGCTTGCCAATTAGACAAATAGTTGAAAAAGAATAAAGTTTCAAATGACAGGAGTAAATTTTTACATTTGAGGAACTTGAGTTAAGACAATCATTAAGACTGTGACTGACTGGTTGAATGTGATAAGTATGCCTACCTGTGCCTGTTTATCGTATAGCTGGTCCAGCAATGAATTACTTTCTTGTGTCATTTTCAGCATCGGTCGATGTCGTCGTCTTGTTTTATGTAAACTCTGAAATCTGGATCCCCATCGTATTTTGAAGTCTTTCGACGATACTTCTGTAACAATAATCATTATCATGAGTGTAATGAAGGTGTTCATTGCTGCCACTTTAATTTGTTTAAGTTTGCTGTCATACTACAAGAAATCAATAATGATTTTTTATGATATCAATAGTACACTTGACAGCTAAATACCTGGAAGGACTTTTACTTATAGCTGTACAATAGAATACAACAAAACAATACGTCTACAATATATATAAATGATCTCTAACAATAAAACCATCTTGCTAAATTTGGTGACTGTTGTTTAATGATAGGCATCATTTGAGAAAGCTTTTCAAACATAAACTTTCAACATTACGAGATGAACAAAATATTAGTTTCTGTGTACCAATAAGAATATTAATATTCCTTATCAAATCAATTTTCACAAATGAAACAAAAAAATTAAGATTTTTTTTATATATTCTGCTAGATAAATAAGAATCTAGACCAATGCTGAAGATATTTCTCCCAAAAGTAGAATTATCAAATATGAAATTTTTTTGAAAAGATATATACAAAATTATATCAAATATAGCATTTCACCGTACTGACATTTAATTGTTGGAACAATCAGAAATGACTGGGGCTGTAAGTGTGCAGATGTCCAAAAGGGTTGGTTTCAGTTTTATAATGTTTAATATCTTATACAGTCACTAAAGGATGCATCCAAATGAAAGAAAGAAAAAAACAAACATAAAAAAGTCTTAAAAGATGTTGAAATATAGCAGAATTACTCTAATAATCCACTGATTTTTTTTCAATTTGGATTGGTTTATAACTTTTATGTCCTATCAACAGCTAGGGTAAATTATGGACCATCTCCCAGTGTTTGTCAAGTAAGTATGTAGTTGTAGGAAGCTTCGATATATACAAATACTATATTGACGGTGGGCAAACTCTACGCCAAAATGCTAATATAGAGAAGTAACTACAATTTTGAAAGATGCTGGTATTTCTCAGTCAGGAAACAGAACCAAAAACTTTCCTCACATGGGAGAATGATCAAAACAAGGCAGAACAGCAGTGTGAAGGCATTAGATACCTCATATATCATACAATAGGGGGCAAAAGGTACAATTCTTATGCTCTACCTGCAGGGCAGCTAATTATTTTGAATGGTGCATATTGTTATATCAATATCAAACAGCAGTGTATAGTATCAACTCTGCCCTTGATCCTCATTTAGGACCTCGCTTGAATGAAATTAATTTATTGATTAATTAATTAATATAATAATTATAATAATAATACAATAAATTAATATTTATTTTTATTTTTCGAAGCTGCCTCCAGGCATTGTTATGGTGCACAAGTTCTTTCAAAAGTTCCCAATACTCATCTTTTCAGTTTGAACACCTATCTTAAACTACTCACTGTCCAATAGTTTGAGGTCGGACACAGCCACATTATTAGACCGCCGTTCTGAATAGCATTCCAGCTTGGATTTCATCTGGACATCGCCTACAACACAAAAATTAATCAAAGTTCAAATTATCTCCTATAAGAAATTGCCTACACCACAGGCCAATGTAATGATCTTGGTAATAAATTTCTGTATCGTCCTTCCAAAATACCAGCGATAACCACCATATGTTCACATAAAATTGATAATGACTGCTGTTAATACAATGTACTAGTGTGATGTCACAAAGGAACCACATTTCAGTACACAATGTACTAGTGTGATGTCAGACTAAGGAACCACATTTCAGTACACAATGTACTAATGTGATGTCAGACTAAGGTACCACATTTCAGTACACAATGTACTAATGTGATGTCAGACTAAGGAACCACCTTTCAGTACACAATGTACTAGTGTGATGTCAGACTAAGGAACCACATTTCAGTACACAATGTACTAGTGTGATGTCAGACTAAGGAACCACATTTCAGTACACAATGTACTAATGTGATGTCAGACTAAGGTACCACATTTCAGTACACAATGTACTAGTGTGATGTCAGACTAAGGAACCACATTTCAGTACACAATGTACTAATGTGATGTCAGACTAAGGAACCACATTTCAGTACACAATGTACTAATGTGATGTCAGACTAAGGAACCACATTTCAGTACACAATGTACTAGTGTGATGTCACAAAGGAACCACATTTCAGTACACAATGTACTAGTGTGATGTCAGACTAAGGAACCACATTTCAGTACACAATGTACTAGTGTGATGTCAGACTAAGGAACCACATTTCAGTACACAATGTACTAATGTGATGTCAGACTAAGGAACCACATTTCAGTACACAATGTACTAATGTGATGTCAGACTAAGGAACCACATTTCAGTACACAATGTACTAATGTAATGTCAGAGTAAGGAACAACATTTCAGTACACAATGTACTAATGTGATGTCAGACTAAGGAACCACATTTCAGTACACAATGTACTAATGTGATGTCAGACTAAGGAACCACATTTCAGTACACAATGTACTAGTGTGATGTCAGACTAAGGAACCACATTTCAGTACACAATGTACTTGTGTGATGTCAGACTAAGGAACCACATTTCAGTACACAATGTACTAATGTGATGTCAGACTAAGGAACCACATTTCAGTACACAATGTACTAGTGTGATGTCACAAAGGAACCACATTTCAGTACACAATGTACTAATGTGATGTCAGACTAAGGAACCACATTTCAGTACACAATGTACTAGTGTGATGTCAGACTAAGGAACCACATTTCAGTACACAATGTACCAGTGTGATGTCAGACTAAGGAACCACATTTCAGTACACAATGTACTAGTGTGATGTCAGACTAAGGAACCACATTTCAGTACACAATGTACCAGTGTGATGTCAGACTAAGGAACCACATTTCAGTACACAATGTACTAGTGTGATGTCAGACTAAGGAACCACATTTCAGTACACAATGTACCAGTGTGATGTCAGACTAAGGAACCACATTTCAGTACACAATGTACTAGTGTGATGTCACAAAGGAACCACATTTCAGTACACAATGTACTAGTGTGATGTCAGACTAAGGAACCACAGTTAAATATATATAGAGTGTCAGCAAGTGTGAGTACATACGCACTAGAATTTCAGAAGTTAATCACAACACTTACAACAAACTCCAATTTGCTAATTACAACACTTACCATAAATTATGATTGTCTTATTGCCACACTGCTAACAACAAAGTACATTTGTCCAATTAGAACAAGTACTAAAATTGTTTAATTTAATATTACACAAAACTGCAATTGACCAATCACAGCACTTTCAACAAACTACAATTGGTTCATTAAAACACTTTCAACAAATTACAATTAGTTAATAACAACACCACTTACAACAAATTACAACACTTTCAACATCTTACAATTGTCTCATTACAACACAAACTACAATTGTCTTATTACAACACACACTACAATTGTCTTATTACAACACAAACTACAATTGTCTCATTACAACACAAACTACAATTGTCTTATTACAACACACACTACAATTGTCTCATTACAACACAAACTACAATTGTCTCATTACAACACAAACTACAATTGTCTCATTACAACACAAACTACAATTGTCTCATTACAACACAAACTATAATTGTGATTGATTACAACACCACTTAAAATTGACACAAACTACAATTGTCTTATTACAACACAAACTACAATTGTCTTATTACAACACAAACTACAATTGTCTTATTACAACACACACTACAATTGTCTCATTACAACACAAACTATAATTGTCTTATTACAACACACACTACAATTGTCTCATTACAACACAAACTATAATTGTGATTGATTACAACACCACTTAAAATTGACTATAACTACAATTGTCTTATTACAACACAAACTACAATTGTCTAATTACAACACAAACTTCAATTGTCTTATTACAACACAAACTTCAATTGTCTTATTACAACTAACTTTTCAGTAGCTACAACACAAACTTTGTCTCATTACAACACACACTACAATTGTCTCATTACAACAAACAAAATCTAAATCAGCTAAAGAAACAAAATCTAAATCAAAGACGAGATGCTCCATGCTTATCAAACAATGTAACTTAATATCCGTTTAAACTGATACTATCAATCTAACTAATGAAATGTTTGTGCAAGCTGCAGCCTAGAAATTAACCCTGTATCTTATGATACAGAGCATCAAACATGAACTGAAATGCCACGAGTGGACAGAGTTAATAATTCAGACTATTAATTATTACTAATTTGTTAAAACAGAAGCTGATATCAATTAAGGCATTTACAAACAAGTTGTTTAAGACAATTCAAAATCTTTCTGCAAGGAGGTAAAATACAAAATTTCATTTATATAAGTTACAGACCCCCAACGTTTTCAAATATAAATGCCCACAGCATACACATCTGCACTAAAAATGGCAAGATGGATCGCTTGTGGGATTTATGTGGTGACAGACAGCAGTATAAAGTGGAGATTGAAGACCTAGGTGCCTCGTGATAAAACCACAATTCCTGATAAATAGGTATCACAAAGTTACCAAAAGTCATCAATTCATCAAAACATCTACAGCTAGTTCACAAGGTACTAGATACGTACCTGTTCCAGTGTTCCATGTACTAGCAGCATTACAGGTGGAGAAAGAAGTTTTACCCTTACCTTAACTGCAGTATGTGTAATTAGATAAGAGTGTTTCTTTGTTGGATTTATTGACATAGAGTGAGCTAGGATCATTTTGAGGTGGGATCTCCTCGTACACAGTAACTACCTCACAGATCACTGATCAACATAAGGGAGGCCCATATGTCATTCAGATCAGCTGTAAAATATGGCAGGCTCATTGCATGCCGTTTAAAACCAATTTGTCTTGTCCATCGGACATAATCTATAAGATAATTTCAGACGTGATCTCTATAGGATTTCTGTGAGATTATCTCCATACCTATAGAAACACTACTAAATTACATAACAATTTGGTGGCTTAAATGTGAAATTTATGTCTCTTTAGACAGGTATGAATACAATTGCTTGGATTTTAAAGACAAATTTATGACATAAATGCCATAATATGATCAAATCATAAACCCTCCACATTATTAAAACGTAGTAAAATTTTAGTCCTTGGATTTAATAGTTCTCATATCAATGTGCTTGCACTTGCAAGCCTTTGAGTATAAACCTAGATGTAATGCCTGACTGGTTTGGTTGTGTGTATGACGTCAGTTCCTATTGTTGCAGGTCTACAGGTATACTGTAGTTAATGACCTCAGAAGACAATCTACCTCACAGATTTACTATGGCCCTGAGAGATAGGCTGGGCTTACCATTATCTGTATACACACAAGAAACAACACTGTTTTGGGTCTTTGTGATATACTGAGCACCTGCTCCTAGTCTTGTTACTGTAAAAAAACCCTGATTACCATCATCAATTGTAAACTCGTATACATGATGTATGTGTTTGTCACAACCAAGTCAAGTACACAATGTGCCCTTATGATCAACACATTTTGATATTTATACGTGCCTCACTTTAGATAGGTCATTCATTTTGTTCATTGGCAAAAATCTTATTTAGATCAAACATAACATCAACTGTATTCAACAAAATGTAAATATCTATTTAATAATCACTTTCATGTCAATGATAAGTTTTGATAAGTTTTAATGCATCTTGCTTATAGTACCTTATTCTTTATGTGTGACTGATAACTATTCTCAGCCACAAACTGATGAGAACATGCCATATCTGATTGTGGTAGACGAGCAAACATTAGTGAAAAAGACCAGTCTTACTGATCACAACACCAGGCATATGTTTTGTTGATAACCGACAGGTTTTTTTAAAAAAAGATTTATGAGAAATGGACACAGTGAGATGCCCTAGATTTCACAACAAGATGTCATAATTTGGCACTGATTTGTAAACAGAGACAAATAACCATATTTTTGAACAGAAACGTATAATAGCAGACATCCTCAAAATTACTTCACAAACAAAATGGAGGCATCCTGTCCTATATCTGTGTCATTATCTGCTCTCTGATTTTGGTTCCACCTGTAAAATCTGCTTTGTGCTTCCTTAAGGGAACTCATTATTTATAACAAACAACCATCCCTTTCATTGTTTCCTATGGTTAGATGTAATCTCATTTATAACTACAACTAGATGTAATCTCATTTATAACCACAACTTGATGTAATCTCATTTATAACCACAACTGATGTGACCTCATTTATAACAACAACTTGATGTAATCTCATAACCACAACTTGATGTTATCTCATTTATAACCACAACTAGATGTAATTTCATTTATAACCACGATTAGATGTAATCTCATTTATAACCACAACTAGATGTTATCTCATTTATAACCACAACTAGATGTGACCTCATTTATAACCACAACTAGATGTGACCTCATTTATAACCACAACTAGATGTAATCTCATAACCACAACTAGATGTAATCTCATAACCACAACTAGATGTGACCTCATTTATACCCAAAACTGGATGTGGTCTCACTTATACCAATAACTACATGTATACATTTCACGTGTGATCTCATTCATGTCTACGACTAGGTTTGACCTCATTTATACCCACAAGTAGATGTGACCTCATTGATAGTCACAACCAGATGTGACCTCATTGATTCACAACTACATGTATACATTTCACATGTGACCTCATTCATGTCTACAACTAGGTTTGACCTCATTTATACCCACGAGTAGATGTGACCTCATTGATAGTCACAACTACATGTATACATTTCAAGTGTGACCTCATTTATGTCTACAACTAGGCTTGACCTCATTCATGTCTACAACTAGGTGTGACCTCATTTATACCCACAACTAGATGTGACCTCATTGATAGTCACAACTACATGTATACATTTTATGTGTGACCTCATTTATGTCTACAACTAGGTTTGACCTCATTTATACCCACAACTAGATATGACCTCATTTATACCCACAACTAGATATGACCTCATTTATACCCACAACTAGATGTGACCTCATTGATTCACAACTATATATATACATTTCAAGTGTGACCTCATTCATGCCTACAACAAGGTGTGACCTCATTTATACCCACAACTAGATGTGACCTCATTGATAGTCACAACTACATGTATACATTTCACGTGTGACCTAATCCATGTCTACAACCAGGTGTGACCTCATTTATACCAACAATAAACAGCAGCTAACAAATTTCCACACTTTCATGAAAACTGACTGTAACAGGAGTGTCTAACAATACAAGCTGCTAATACTCCACACAGTCACTCCATGTATACCTACAACACAGACACCAGCCATGTTGGCCGACAATGCTGAAGTAGATTTCCATAAATTTGGCACTACGATATAACGGTGGGAACTGGCTTGGTTTTACTGGGTTTAAACTAAAACCGTAATAAGACGCCAGACGCATGCAGAAATCATGTTTACAAAATACATTTTTTTACTTTTTTTTTCTGCTAACCTTCTGCTTAAACTAGCTATTTTTGTTCAGTATATCTACCAGCCTATAACATTCAAAGCTTTCTAAATCAACAACACACACAACGCCATGACCCAAAAATCTTTACTCATCATTAGTACCTTTTTCTAACTACCATCAATACGGGTGATGTCTATATTTAATGTTTTGTTGTTCTTTCTGTTTTGTCAAATTACATTTAGTCTTAAATTCATCTGAATCATCAATGAATTTTTGTATGTTATCTAATGTTTTATGTACATGAGCGATATTATCAAGTTTTATAATCAGTACTGACAGTCATACAGGTTTTTCCTTAATCAACATTAGATTTACCTGGCCAATCTGACTGGAAACACCTCAAGAAGCTTGAGAAAGACTCAATAAATTCTGTCTTCAATTTTTTGTTAAAATAGTTTTTGCTTTTATTTTTCTATCTATTTACGTTCTTTTTTTTTTAAGAATTTCTTTGATTTCCAAACTCAACATTTATTTTGAAGCTGCAAAGTCATAAACAATGTCTAAAAGAGTATAAATTTACAAAAGTTGTTTACAACAAGCAAAAGTCAAGATACATAGGTACATGAAATACAAGAAATTCACCAAATTTACTGCTTTTTATGGGACACATAAAATACAAAGATATCAAAATGAGACTGTCTTGACTTTCTGAGGGAGTTCCCAACCTGATAAAAGCCAAAATAAAACCCAGAGTTTATCCTTTAAATTAATTAACTTCAGTAACGCACACTGCCTTCGACACTTATCTTACAGAATATTATGGTCCTGGATTATTCACAACAGTATCATTACAAGTCGCTGAACTAACAAGGTTCTATATGAAACATAAATTATTCTATATTTTTATTAAATCACAAAAAGGTCTACACTGTAAGTATAAGATGGTAATTCAAATGTTGGCAGAGAGATGCCCCGACTACCAGACGCAGCTTCCTAGCCTAATGGCTGCATATTACAGCCTGATAATTACAATATCATGTATAGACTGCTAGTTTACAGGTTGTTTTTTGTTGCAGTACTAGAGAATATACACTGATCATGACGAATACACAGTGTTATTTGCTAAAACACAAATTTCCATGTATGTCTTAAAGGCTATGCATTGTATATGTACAGATGGTAGTGATAGATAGGAGGAAGGAATAGACATACAACTCATTTAAACATACCTAAGATGTTAGGAGATACTGTAGAGTAGCTCCTGGGATCAAGTGATCCTTCCAAAGTGTTGGCACGCTCTATTACACTAGATCTCTCAGCACTGCACATCTACTCCAAAGTAAGTGCAGCCACCATAATTCCATTGACCTCCACAGCTTCAGATTTTTGTTGACAGGCTATGATTTATCTTTCCTCGCACTTGTTCACTGCTGACAGAACCCTATATGAATGATTCCTGTTCTCTTACAGCAGGCTACCCCGTTGATATTGCTGCTTGTAGTCAATGGCACACTTTTGACCAGTGGGTCAGTTACTGAGTGACCATACCACATGCAGATCATCTACAGGTACTCAGATAATTATGATTGATGCCCCGCCTGTCAATGTGTCAAAGGTTCATCACTTTAGCAGAGGTAGATGTAAGTTTGCAGGTCAAGGTCAATACACTGGCCAACCATCACTGCCCTGGTAAGTCCAGCTAATACTACTGATAGGAAACCAAATAGTACATCCTTGTCAGAATAATGGACATCAGACTAGTCACCAGACACACAGGTGAAGGGCAACACCTGATGGGTTTAGCTGTCCTGACCAGTGTGATTACTACATTGCCTATAAGGTGCTATCAGCTCTATCTTGCCTATAGGTACACGTTAGTCGGTTATCGTGTATTGGTCCTTCGCCCATCTATGACGTACATACAGGCACTGCTTACTGCATTGTAGTATTTTCATGCCTGACAATCAAACGGCTCCATAACAGATAACAAACCCCACACATACCCGACGACCCATGCGTAATACTTACAAACTCTACACACAACAACCCATGTGTAATACACTCATGCATAATTACTAATAAACCCTACAAACACACAACAAGCCATGTACACTAATAACAAAACTTACATACACAATCAAACACCCATGTGTGTAATAAACTCATGTATAGTACTAACAGTCCTACACACATCCAATCACACATGTGTGTAATACACTCATGTGAAGTACTAACAGCCCTACACACATCCAACCATCCATGCGTGTAATAAACTCATGTGTAGTACTAACAGTCCTACACATCCAACCACTCATGTGTGTAATAAACTCATGTGTAGTACTAACAGTCCTAACACATCCAACCACTCATGTGTGTAATACACTCATGTGTATTATATTTATGTGTTAAACTAACATTACCTTGCACACACCTGATCACCCAAGTGTAATACACTTATGTGTATAATACCAACAAACACTAAAAACACCTGCCCACCAATTTTAGTAAAATATGTTCATGTGTAATTACTAACAAACTTTAAACACACCTAATCACCCATGTGTGTAATACTGACAAACCCTAAACACACATGATAACCCATGTACGATAAATACACTTATGTGTAATAGTGAAAAACCCTAAACACACATGTGTAATACCAGATCCCCACCAACAGCACTAGGGTTATAACAGACCAGCTCATTGTTTTTACACCAGGTTTAAATATCACTCTGTGTATTTCAGACATACATCACCAACAGCTTACCCACAGTCTTGAGTGTGATATTACATGTATTGCATCACAATAGACAGATACAGGTCACACAATGTTTACCTTTAAGCCATAATCCCCGATATAATTTGTATTTTAACTGATTCTATTGCCCGTTTTTTCACATCCACCGTATTCATCTATGATGAACAAAAATAGAAATGTATGTCCTAACACTCCAGCTTCATTTTCGTAAACACATAAAATTCATAATGTGTACATCTTCAATTATATAAACCTTATATTAAAACTTAGATACTTTTATAAAGAAATTATACAAAATCTTAACTGGTACACTTTGATGACATCACAATGCATCGTTGTGATAATTGATACAATCCCATGAACCTTCAGCCAATCACAGCTCTGCTAGGTCATAAAACACATGAGTAATAACACAATTTTATAATATGGATATTATTACACTGACATCAGGACGGATATAGATTCCTGTAAGGCTTATGTGCAGAAAATATTTTCATATATTTAGATGTATTTTTATGCCGTCTTTGTAATCACAGAACTAATTACCGACTAAGGTTGATAAGTAACCACAAAGTAAAATTTTGCTTTACAGAGTCTGGGTCGTGAATGAACAGGGTAAAGTTCATTAACGGAAATATTTCAAAATAAGACTGAATACATACAGGAAAAAGTATAAGTTTATAAAATTGTCTACAACTAATTTTACTGGATACATGCTTCATATAAAAGTCAAGAGTACAACTGATCCAATCAATACAATATGTAGGGAATCATTGAATGGAAAAAAAAATCTTATAAAACATTACCAACCCACTAATGAGATACGGTGAACTTTGTCCCATTTCAATCTAAACTTGACACAAATTTTAAAATAAGAATGACATCTTTTCTGTTTCAATAGGCAAATTTAGATTTAAAAATAAAATGGAGAAAAGTATTGTTAACATTTGTGTATAAATTCCTTCAGGTCTACGCTACTTTTAGCGATAGACATCATTATACCTTCCCTCAAAATGTATTTTGGACACAAATCACATAAACAGTTATCAACATGTCGGCTTGATCTTTTACAAAATAGTGTTATTTCTGTCTCAAAAAAGCACATTATAATTTTGTACTTTCAATCATACAATTGTTTAACAATCAAAAGTAGATGATATGAATGAAAAAAACAGGTGTAAAAAATTGATCTGAAAGCCGCTATAGTATGAGGAAGTTTATCATAGAATAACATGACATTTGTAGACACTGGTACAGATTGCATTGGTAAATAAACTGACATTAGAAGAAGGCTGGGAAAAGAACAGGTGATTTGGTATTTGATTGTCTCCATTTTATCAATACAATCATAATATATTGTTTACACCTTATCTGACCGTATGTCCACCATCCGTTTATCAGAGTTTAATACATTATCACTCCCCACACACCTGATGTCAGTTATTTAATACGTTAACATTCTCAGCCTACGTCCATGGTCAGTTGGCTGACACATTCTCCCACCAGACCTGAAGTCTACAGTCAGTTGTCTGTCATTCTCCCACCAGACCTGATGTCCACTGTCTGTTGTCTGTAATCCTCTCACCAGACCTGATGTCTGTCATACTCTCACCAGACCTGAAGTCTACAGTCAGTTGTCTGTCATTCTCCCACCAGACCTGAAGTCTACAGTCAGTTGTCTGTCATTCTCCCACCAGACCTGATGTCTACAGTCAGTTGTCTGTCATTCTCCCACCAGACCTGATGTCTGCGGTCAGTTGTCTGTCATTCTCCCACCAAACCTGATGTCTCCGGTCAGTTGTCTGTCATTCTCCCACCAGAACTGATGTCTGCGGTCAGTTGTCTCTCATTCTCCCACCAGATCTGATGTCTACAGTCAATTGTCTGTCATTCTCCCACCAGACCTGAAGTTTACAGTCAGTTGTCTGTCATTCTCCCACCAGACCTAATGTCTACAGTCAGTTGTCTGTCATTCTCCCACCAGACCTGATGTCTACAGTCAGTTGTCTGTCATTCTCCCACCAGACCTGATGTCCACAGTCAATTGTCTGTCATTCTCCCACCAGACCTGAAGTCTACAGTCAGTTGTCTGTCATTCTCCCACCAGACCTGAAGTCTACAGTCAGTTGTCTGTCATTCTCCCACCAGACCTGATGTCTACAGTCAGTTGTCTGTCATTCTCCCACCAGACCTGATGTCTACAGTCAGTTGTCTGTCATTCTCCCACCAGACCTGATGTCTACAGTCAGTTGTCTGTCATTCTCCCACCAGACCTGATGTCTACAGTCAGTTGTCTGTCATTCTCCCACCTGACATGATGTCTACGGTCAGTTGGCTATCACATTCTCCCACCAGACCTGATGTCTACAGTCAGTTGTCTGTCATTCTCCCACCAGACCTGATGTCTACGGTCAGTTGTCTCTCATTCTCCCACCAGACCTGATGTCTACGGTCAGTTGTCTATCATTCTCCCACCTGACATGATGTCTACGGTCAGTTGGCTATCACATTCTCCCACCAGACCTGGTGTCTACAGTCAGTTGTCTGTCGTTCTCCCACCAGACCTGATGTCTACAGTCAGTTGTCTGTCATTCTCCCACCAGACCTGATGTCTACAGTCAGTTGTCTATCATTCTCCCACCAGACCTGATGTCTACGGTCAGTTGTCTGTCATTCTCCCACCAGACCTGATGTCTACAGTCAGTTGTCTCTCATTCTCCCACCAGACCTGATGTCTACGGTCAGTTGTCTGTCATTCTCCCACCAGACATGATGTCTAGGGTCAGTTGGCTAACACAATATTCCTACAAACCTAATGCTAGCACTTATCAAGAAATGAGATATGTCATTACACTACACCATCGATCATGTGTATTTGACCAATACCATATACAATGTTTGCTTGACAGGTATGGAGACCTATTATTGAATAGATTTGGCTGACCACCAGTCAAATTAGCACCTGGAATGATTTTGTTTTGAGATGAACAAAGGACAAACAAACAGGTGAAAATAGGACAATTAGAACCTACAATTAGACACGGTAAATGTCTAATGATTGTCTTGGTTCATACTAAAATGGTATTGGAAGAATATTTCTTTGTAAACAAGTGTCACCAACCACCTGTCCTGCTAGTCAGCGAGTGACAATTGTCTCATTGTTTGGTAAAATATTCTCATGAAAGTTTGACATGTAAAAGGTCTGGCTGAACTAAATTTTATTTGATAAATAACAGCTTCATTTTATTAAATGGGGAGAAAATCTGATATCTTTTATAAATAGTTTTAAATCATAGCGAGAAGTTTTTTTTTCATTTTTTTTTAGTTTTTAATGAATAACAGATGCACTCATTAACTGAATAAAAACTCTGATCTTTCATCAAGAGTGCATAGCCAGAATAAACGCATGAGATTTTCCACCCAACAATTCAAATAATGAATACCAATTTTAAAAAGGTCAACTGATTGTTTTATAGTGTTTCATGTATCTCATAGTAGGCTTTATCCAATATGGCTAATTCATACATTATACACCATTGTTTTATAGTGTTTCATGTATCTCATAGTAGGCTTTATCCAATATGGCTAATTCATACATTATACACCATTGTTTTATAGTGTTTCATGTATCTCATAGTAGGCTTTATCCAATATGGCTAATTCATACATTATACACCATTGTTTTATAGTGTTTCATGTATCTCATAGTAGGCTTTATCCAATATGGCTAATTCATACATTATACACCATTGTTTTATAGTGTTTCATGTATCTCATAGTAGGCTTTATCCAATATGGCTAATTCATACATTATACACCATTGTTTTATAGTGTTTCATGTATCTCATAGTAGGCTTTATCCAATATGGCTAATTCATACATTATACACCATTGTTTTATAGTGTTTCATGTATCTCATAGTAGGCTTTATCCAATATGGCTAATTCATACATTATACACCATTGTTTTATAGTGTTTCATGTATCTCATAGTAGGCTTTATCCAATATGGCTAATTCATACATTATACACCATTGTTTTATAGTGTTTCATGTATCTCATAGTAGGCTTTATCCAATATGGCTAATTCATACATTATACACCATTGTTTTATAGTGTTTCATGTATCTCATAGTAGGCTTTATCCAATATGGCTAATTCATACATTATACACCATTGTTTTATAGTGTTTCATGTATCTCATAGTAGGCTTTATCCAATATGGCTAATTCATACATTATACACCATTGTTTTATAGTGTTTCATGTATCTCATAGTAGGCTTTATCCAATATGGCTAATTCATACATTATACACCATTGTTTTAGATACATTTGAGTGAAATTGTTTAACAGGTTTATTACAACATTTAAGTACATTTATACAAAATTCAAATAAATGTTAAAGTCTCAGTGAAATCAAAGTTACATGCGGCTTTTGCAATTTTTGACAAAATCAAAAGTTAGTTCCAATAAAAAGAATAATGTCCTTGACATGTTACCATGATTCAGATAAAAACAAACATACCAAGCATTCTGACATAGATGGCATTCTTGTCTTTTCTATCAAAGGAAATCCCTCCTCGTCTCTGGAAAAGAAATTAAATACACATGTTAAACACTATTCACAATATTTGTATTGCACTACAGTACTTACAATGATGCATGCAATGAAAACCAGAGTGTCAGGGGAAAAAAAATCACACAATATTACAGCAGGTCTCTACACCTGTTCAGGACAGCTCTCACACAAGAGGCCCACAAGGTCTGTATCGCTCACATGTCTTTGTTCAGCTAAAACTGTTCCATCCTAACAAAAGGAAAAGGAATTCTATGGGTTTATATATGTATTTCTCCATTGGGCTCCACTCTTCTGCCTCAGTTGATTCCCTTTTACAGAAGGATGCTTCAGTGCAAAATAGGGACAGAATCCTGGCATTTCCATAAAGGAGGAATGACTTTGAAGAATTTCTCTATTTCCCTTTATGTGTGCAGCCCCTACTACGCCAGGGATTAGATATCTACCATTTATACAAAATTGATTCCCCTCCACCCAAGGCTGCCTCAGACCAAATTAGGGACAGAACCCTGACAATCCTAATAAAGAAGGATATTAAAGAATTTCCTCTTTTGTATTTGAACTAATTAGCACACCTGCCCCCATACAAGCACCTCCCACCTTCTTCGAAGGAAAAAAAATGAGTGTGCTTATTAAAATCTATAGCTGACCTGGATAGACGATTGCGTTACTTGCTCAATCAGTGTGTTGCATAGAAAGGATATTGCACACAAAATACATAAACATCAAACATAGAATGAGAATATTTAACTCATTTGCTAAAACAGTCTTCTGTTCTGAAATTGTTTGGTTTTTATAGGGTTGTTTACGCTAACAACAAAATGGTAGACTTGTTTTTACTTTCTATTTCTGGTCATACTGATAATGGGAAAAACTGAAGATTACTAGTAAAACATCTAAATATAAACAAATCATGTGCTAATCAACAAAATCAAACAAGACCGTATCAAAATGAGTTATAATCGTCGGTTGATTGAGTCATAAGTTTACCCTATCTTACATTAAGTGGTACAGTGAGCTGATAAACACTCCCACTTTCTGTCATTCTAATGAACAATTCTGTTGTATTTTCTCATAGATATTAAGTAAGTATGTTTCTACTTAATTCCTTCAATAAATAGCAACAAATAAATGGCAATATACCAAACCTATAACACAGCTCTAAATCATCCTTTAATCAGAACAGATTCATTTCACCATGTGCTCTGTAAAACATCATATGTAGAAGACTACCTTATAATCACTTTCAGGAACAAAACGGAAATGAGTACAGAAAATGTTAATCCAGAGCACTCATTTTGTGTTTTCACAAATGCACAGAGCACTAATTAGGTAAAATACGGTATTTCCTCTCTTGGGGCACTGTCCCTCACGTGCCTAGCAGGAAAGACCCATTGATCGTTTATAGAAGACTGAATCCCCTTTACCAAAGAATTTTCAGACCAAATCTGAAGAACCCATGCAGGACAACTCACTCACACAGTAATACAACAGGTTTCCACTCCAGTATGAGGACAAATCTAACACAGTAATACAGCGAGTCTCTAATTCTTTATGAGGAAAACTCTCACACAGTAATCCAGCAGGTCTCTACTCCTTTATGAGGAAAACTCTCACACAGTAATCCAGCAGGTCTCTACTCCTTTATGAGGAAAACTCTCACACAGTAATACAGCAGGTCTCTACTCCTTTGTGAGGAAAACCCTCGCATAGTAATACAGCAGGTCTCTACTCCTTTATGAGGAAAACCCTCGCACAGTAATACAGCGAGTCTCTACTCCTTTATGAGGAAAACCCTCGCACAGTAATACAGCGAGTCTCTACTCCTTTATGAGGAAAAGCCTTGCACAGTAATCCAGCAGGTCTCCTTTCCTGTATGACGATAATTCTCGCACACTATTACAGCAGGTCTCCATTCAACTCACAACTAATTATAAATTATTGTATTTGTATTCGGTTTTAACCGAGACCTGATTTTGTTGAACGATATATACCTGACCATATGTAGGTGAAGAGCTTGGTCAATGACCTCATGAGGTTAATCTTTTTACAGGTAATTGGTCAATAGTGTATGGCAATTAGAGAGATTTTGATAGTGTTATTTCAATAATGCGGCGACAATGAAAAAGTTTAAGTATTATCTGATTAAAGTTGTATTATTTATACCATTCAATTCCTTAACCTTTTTTTATCAAAGCAGACAAAGAAAATATATTAGTTGAGTTTTAGTGAATATATCATCCAAAATGAGACTCAAAACCAATTTTCATTTATATGAGAGTTTTTCAAACAAGTATATGAAATTATTTTTTCATGAACATTGCCAAACTAAAAAAACAAAACTTCCTGAATCTCATTTGAAATAAAATAAATTTTTATCACATCCCTCATTTTGAGAGGTTTTAAAGGTCAAAATGTGGAGAACAAAATCAAGCAGAGGCAGTCAGTTTGTTGTGCCATTCTCAAATCATGATGTACCAGTTCAGCCAATGGAAAACGCCCTAAGGTATCATTACACTACCAACATATACACAAAATATTACAGAAGTTATTATCTGGATAACAGACAGATTAAAGGATGAAACTGATTTTTCTATTTAAATAAGCTCTGTTGATAAAGAGAATGATATACACTCTTTGGTACCTACTTGACCAAACAAAGTGGGAATACCTAGATTAGAACTTCCTTCTGTTTTCTTCTTAACTAGGGCCCATTATACTGATCAAAATCAACTTACTATAGCAAACTTACAGATTATGGATTTCATCTTTCTCTAAATATTTTTGGTGTCTTGTCAGAAAGATTAAGGACTAATATTTCTTGTAACAAATACTGGGAAAAGTATGCTAGTATGTAGCATCACAGCATGTAACATCAAAGTAACACACAAGAATGAAGTAACACAACTCCATGTAGCATCACAGCATGTAACTTCAAAGTAACACATAAGAATGAAGTAACACAACTCCATGTACAATCACAGTATGTGATTCCATTAATACAGTACTGAAAATTTAAGAGGTGAGTAGCATATCACATACAATTTATAGCACCATTTAGTATCACAAGTCTATAGCACCATGTAGTATCACAAGTCTATAGCACCATGTAGTATCACAAGTCTATAGCACCATGTAGTATCATAAGTCTATAGCACCATGTAGTATCACCATGTAGTATCACAAGTCTATAGCACCATGTAGTATCACAAGTCTATAGCACCATGTAGTATCACAAGTCTACAGCATCATGTAGTATCACAAGTCTATAGCACCATGTAGTATCACAAGTCTACAGCATCATGTAGTATCACAAGTCTATAGCACCGTGTAGTATCATAAGTCTATAGCACCGTATAGTATCACAAGTCTATAGCACCATGTAGTATCATAAGTCTACAGCACCATGTAGTATCACAAGTCTACAGCACCATGTAGTATCACAAGTCTACAGCACCATGTAGTATCATAAGTTTATAGCACCATGTAGTATCATAAGTCTATAGCACCATGTAGTATCACAAGTCTACAGCACCATGTAGTATCACAAGTCTATAGCACTGTGTAGTATCATAAGTTTATAGCACCATGTAGTATCATAAGTTTATAGCACCATGTAGTATCACAAGTCTATAGCACAATGTACTAACACAAGTGCTGCAGCACCATGTAGTATCACAAGTCTATAGCACCATCTTGTATCATAAGTCTATAGCACCATGTAGTATCACAAGTCTAAAGCACCATGTAGTATCATAATTCTATAGCACCATGTAATATCACAGGTCTATAGCACCATGTAGTATCACAAGTCTATAGCACCATGTAATATCACAGGTCTATAGCACCATGTAGTATCATAAGTTCATAGCACCATGTAATATCACAGGTCTATAGCACCATGTAGTATCACAAGTCTATAGCACCATGTAGTATCATAAGTCTATATCACCATGTAGTATCATAAGTCTATAGCACCATGTAGTATCATAAGTCTACAGCACCATGTAGTATTATAAGTTCAGAGCACCATGTAGTATCATAAGTTCATAGCACTATAAAAGTATCACAAGATTGTATGATGTACAGTACCTTTCAGCATAAGCCAAACATTTCTTACAACTGAATTAGAAATAACCACATGCAATATGCACTAATAATTGAGCCAACTCATAAACAGCTTCTTTCTCTTTTCAACATCTGTCTTTTAAGTAACAGGGCATAAGATACCACAATGTTACCTAGCAGGATCACACAGCTGGTAAGTGATATTAGTCTAGCCAGCATCATCTATTGGTCATTCATGTAGAGGTTTGCTCTGAAGTCTCCATTAAACATCTTGAACTAGGTGCCTATATAAGTTATTGAACAGTAGCTGCAACTTCTATTTAGTACTATCATGCATGAATAACCTCAAAATTAAGCAGAAATATATTTTATTTGAGACAACCAATTCAACTTCCAATTGAAATTGGGGTTTTTTTTTCACAATTTAATGCTGTTAACAATTAAGTCTCCCCATGAATCAATTTTTAGTTTACAATTGCTGTATAACATGTTCTCATTTGAGACTCTGACACGACTTGGATTTACCAAGATTTACATGGTGGGTGACACCAAGTGTAATCGAATTTGAATTATGATTTATAAATATGTTGACATGTTGGTATTGTCTTGTTGTTTTTATGTCAAAATCAACCTTAGAATGCTAATATTCCTTTGTTGACGGAAGTCCAAAGACAGTGGTGTGACCCTCTCTATATATCTACGGTAAAATTAGAGTATTTATGCTATTCCAATGTTCAAATCGATCGTCCTGAGGTTAATATAAAAATTTTATTTGATAAACTTGCTTAGAGGGATTAACGTCTCCCGCTGGTGAAGAATTATCCTCATATTTACATACGAAAAGCTAGAAATTGTATGTATACACAAGGATTGCTTATAAATACAATAGTACTGCTTACATAATATCATACATAGGATCTTCATGAGGTTCCAGTTAATATGAACATTTTTTAATTTTTCATATTAGTGAGCATTTAGCAAGCTAAAAACAAAAAACACATGAGTTTCATCAATCACATATCAAATGGAAACAAACTTTAGATCCTGTTTATCACAAGATCAATTTTTCAAGGTAATATGAATCAAAACAGATACTTTTAACATCAGCTTTGAAGTCGTGTCTGCTCTTCATCTATGGTGTTAATTGTACGTAATGTCTATTCATTATGTGTATTCACCGAATAACAAGACACTCCTGATAATATGGAAATATTTCATGATACAGAATATGTGTAATACGATATTTTACAATAGTTACATATAATCACTATAATACTTCATACTACAGATATATCTTCTTGTTTGTGATTAGACAAAACCATATCATGTGATCAAAATTTCTTGTTACATATCACTGAAAAAATTCTAAAGATCCTCCTATTAATCAAAAATTTCGAAAATCAAATGTCCCATCTTCCATTATTAACCATCTAAATCATGTTGACCTCTTGAACCTCTGATGCCTTGTGTTCCCGAACCTTCAGAACTGTAAATTCAATCAACTCCCCTCATATATGTTGTAAAGATGGCAGCAGTGGGCATAAGGCTTTGCAAGAAACTTTTGGATCAATGAAGACTCTCAAAAACATGAAAAAGAGTCATTTCTGGAGCGATGGGAAGTTTCTTGTTATCTACAGGCCAACATCTAGAACTTTGAAATGGAAACACTACACAGTCACATTGGTGAATTTAATGGTGAAGTGTAGGCATTTGTTGGCAGATCTATCTGTGATAGCTTCAAAAAAGAAAGAAAAAAATTATCTATATTTTGCTGGATAAAAGGGTTGTTTTTCAGCACAATATAACAACTATTGCTTCTGTTCTAGAGCAATCAAAATAGTGTGAGTAGGAGTTCACAAAGACATACCCTGGCTACCATCCTCACTTTCCTTTTTCTTACTGTATCTGTTGATGGAATCATATCTAGTATATAAGTATCCATTTCAAATGTGATCAAATGTTACCTTTGACCTTTAAGCTTGACCAATGAGCACTAAAATCTAATCAGGATTAAAACTTGATGGTGTGATGCTATTGAATAGGAACTTTATCTGCTAAGGCGTTTATACATACATATTCTCATTGACTTCTTATTTCAATGACCACTAATATCTACATCACTTTATATGAATAACCTTGTAAGGCATTGAAAGATGTTGCAAAGGTCAGAAAGGCTTACTAACTAACTTACCCCATACCTTTTCACATCCAATCAGGGAATCCAACTCATAGCCTAGGTTATAGGCGAGTGTGTTACCACTGCACCATCTATATAGTACCTGTTTCTGTATTGTTTTTTATAAAATGACAACGAAATGACATTACACCTGGCAGATCACACTGACTTGATATCTAAGCAATAAAAAGGAATAAAGTGAGTTTTCCATGATATTTGAAAAAATAATGATACTTTGATAAAACAGATCTTATATTGATTTCATTTCATGCAAATTAAGTGAAAATCATCACAAAATTAGATAAGTTTCCCATTGAATCATTTCTACAGAGCTTTATCATAGTTTTCAGAAAAGATCATGTTAGGTTTAATGAAAATAAACACATAGTATACAGTAATGCATTAGGGCATCCTCAGCAGCAGAACCACCACATTTTGAAGATGGCAGTTGTTATGCAACGTCAGATTTCCTCATGAATCATGATTTCCTCAATACAAAGTATGGAGATCAAATTAATAATCACCCAAACGGGCTGTTTATTAAGTATTTAAACTATCAGACTTACTAGATCATCCTCAGTTGATTCATAGACAATTTTTGCATTGCCTTGCACCACCCTCCATGCACGAGATTGTCCCTTACGCTGACGGTAACAGAAGCACGACATGAAGGGCATCATATTGAATTTGTGGTGCTGAGGATCAGATTGTTAATGGTACCTATATCCATCCACTACACACGGAGACTATCCATCGCTTAACCACTTTTTCACACCAGTACAAAATAACAATGTTACCTAATGTTTGCCTCGGTGTAGATGTGCTGGCATTCCTATCAACCTTGTTTACAGTGTATCAATCCACATGTACTAATGAGTTCACATCCATACTAATGCCTGCACTCGCTGACCGTTTGTCTTTTGATCTTTAGTGACAATCTAACTCCACTTCATCAATGTAAAAAGCCTCGGCCAATTCTACACACAGCCATTGCTGTGGTGAAATTATAACACAATTTGCCACCATGGTGTAAATTCCATTCATATGATTGGGATTACTGAGGTAGGGACAAGTGGATACAGCAGCAAGTGAAAATGTGTGGTGTGTGTGGTATGTGTGATCCACTGTGCTTCTCCAGGCTGATCACCCTACCAGATACACACAACATCCACACCTAAAGCCAACATTACAAAACAACCCTTCCGTCAATAAGACTCCTCTTCAAGTGGAATTTTCTGGTGGAATTTATTATCTTAAAACCAAGAATGACCTAACGTCTCTGGTCCAAACATGGTTTTAACAAAAACATCGGTGTACAACAGAGATGCGGCAGGTACTATGGGGAATAGTTCGTAGTGGTAGACAAGTGTATAAGATGTTTCAGCAAATTAATTATACTGTACGACTGAATAAGTGATTGATTTCCAATTCAAGAATCTTAAAATGTGTCAAGATATGATGAAAGACAAAGAATGTCCCGATTCTAAGTACACATTAATTAACATATTTCATTTTAGAATCATTTCTGTTCACTAATCTGGTAAAACTTTACAGAGAAGTGTATCTAATTTGTTTCCTTAATCAATAAGCTGATATTCACTGTCCAACAGTGTAATACTATGTGCTGTATCCAGACTGGGTCATGATGGGAAAGCACTGACTGGTGACAATGCTAACTAACACTATTTAGCCACCACAATGGCAGCCTGCTGCTCAGCAATCCACCACACTTCCTATTTATTCAATCACAATGAATTGACCATACATATTTACCGTTAGCGGCTTCTGCTGTCAGATCACTGTTACATACATCATTACTCAACACTCTCCGGCTCTCTGTAAGTGTATACTACACACTTTCATTTCACATTTTTTTTTAATCATCTAAGCACACAATTATATTATGAAATATTAGTAACTTACAGTGAATATCAAACCGAGATCCAATTAAAACATTAATAGAGAGAGCCAACAAGATGAATTATCTACACCTCCATGTTGTTGTAAGAATATGTATATCACAACATACAATACATTTTATCATAATGACTTACTCCTAAAAGCTGAATTAATATTCCTTTTCTGTATTACTAACTTTAAATTACGTTTAAAAAAAATAAAAAAGTACCTGAGGGTAAAGCTATGTAAGGTTAACTTTGAAGTCCAGTTGATACTTTAACCCCAATTTCTGGGCATCCCTGGAAACCCCAATTTCTGGGCATCCCTGGAAAGAGTCTAGTAAACGCTAGACAGATTGACATAGGAGAGTAATTATAATTCCACAAGTTTTAAACAACAGCTTTTATAAAGAAATCTTTGTGTCCTCCACCACATCGTCTGTATTAGTTTTATTAAATTGTACAATTTCTTTTCCTTTAAAATTATCTTACCTCATAATGATTTGTTTGTATTCAATTATATTCATTGTTATTATTGTTGAAAAACCATAATCTCTTTACTGTAAGTTTAAAATTACCCCTGAAGTGCACTTAAAGAAATATTTAAAAAGAATCTTTGTCCAAATTCAACATAGCCTCTTTCTGCATCTCATGCAGTCGCAAAAATGAACATGGAAGACTAAGTTCTAAAGTGAACTCATTAACAGTATCTGCAAGACAATTGTTCTTTGTGACAAAAAAATAGGCAATACAAAAATTAATAAATGTCTAAATCCAAGATAGTAACCTGGCAGTAATTTCAGCTTTCTGACCAATCTTCAAGTTCTTGAGATGGCCCCGAGGGAAACTAACGTATGAAATTTGAAAAAGATCTGTGCAATCTGAGAAATCGTAAGTAAAGGCTAATTTTGTTAAACACCAAGATGATAGGATATCAGCTATTTTGTTTTTTTTTTATGATCATCGGTCCAAATATTAATAATGATTAACTAGGAACAAAGCCTTTGAGAATGATTTAAATAGAATTCCTCAAGAAAAAGCAAAAACAGACTTTTAACAGAAAATATCCAAATGGTTAACCTTTTACTCATGCACCAATAGACCAAGGGGAATATATATAAGTACAGTATATGAAACCAGAGAATGATCGTGCCAATAATTCCCAAGAAATGATGGGCATTCTATTCTTCTAATCATAGTCATAAAATTGACTATGCACAATCATGGTACCCAGGGGAACCCACAAATGAAATTTGAAAATAATCCATTTACTGCTATAATCAAGTGTGATAGTAATCTATGTGAATTGTCAATATCTAAGATGGCCACCTGACAGCCATTTTGTTTTCACAATCAGTCCCCAAGAGAATTCATCCATTGCTCCTAGTGATAATGAAAATTGCTCTGATCACTAAATCGATTCCATTACATATTTAAGCTGAAATTATAACTATTGTGTCATCTAACAATATAAAATAATGCAAGACATGTTTAAGAAAGAAATGTTTCCCATGAAGAAGACTACAGATTCCATTTCATGTGATATTTAAAGAAATAAGTGTACAATTTTTTTTCCCTTTCTTGAGCCTCTGTTGAGATGCAAAAAAAAAAAATTTGCGACAACAGTTTCATCAATCCCACTTGAAATGGAATTGGAAGTAAAATTTTGTATATCACACGATTGTGATATTTTTCTCCATTCATTAAACTTATGTAAAAATCTGAATTGGAGATATTCTTTCTCTATTAATGGTTTGTCTTATTAGGTGACATCACGAGACATTTGATGTCATGATTTTATGGTGTAATTACAAGCGTAATCATACTAAATTTATGTCGAGAGTGTCATTACGTTCCAAACAGGACAGTTAAGTGATAAGTAACATTATGCAATGTATATACGAAATGGCACTATATATCTTGTCTTTGACAATCATTGCTGACAATTCTGGACATACTCAGTCGGCCATCAGAGTCATTTACATCCAGCTACTTATAATACAAATAAATCATCTTATATCAGACAATTAATTAAAACCAGGCTTTTTATACGGCTGTATATGATAAAATGATAAAATAGTATTACTTTTCAGTAATTTTTATTGAAACTTACCTCCTCAACAAACAGTCAACACTCTATCATCCATCACAGCTGAAGCACATCTTCAAACCTAAGTTTTAAATTAATGATTTGAGAATAACTTTGAATCAGATTTCTATGTTTAACCAATTTTACACTGTTTTCTTTCACATTACAGATGTCCAGTCTGTGATGTGCCCGTTATCGACCAGTCCCTTTAGTACAAGTCAAACTAAGTATAGGGTGAGGCGACTTTTGTCTCTTTATCTTCATGTAACCTACGTTAAATAGAGGAAGTTTCCTTTACTCTCCACCGAGGTCATGAGAGATTACCGTGATTCAATATATAACGTGTAGAAATGTACCACACTAAGAGGCCGATAGCTCAGTGTTTGGCACTCTCATACTTACCAATGCAGGTATATTCATGCAGGTAACACCATATCAACTTCATATCTTACAGTTCTAAAGAGGCTTAAATACAAAACTTCTATGTGTAAACCTTGTACACCACTGGTCCATGCAGGTTACAAGGGTCAGTATGTAGACTTATTTATCCCACATGTTCCCTAGGTCAGGATACACATGTTATCATAACCTTATGTATGCATTTTGTATATAACTGCCAAATTGTATTACCATATTTCACACAGAAGCAAATTTTTTTTTTAAACATTTACATAAATTAATATGTTTATAGAACTCCAATAGGAATTCCTATCAATAGGAAAGAATTTGATTAATATTTCATAACATTCCTTTTTTAAATGTGACAGGAAAATAAAATTGTAATGTGATCAATCTTTCGGCTCTTGATTGCCATTAATTTATGAACCATTGAACTTCTCTATGACTAATTTTAAATAAGGAATTCTGAACTTGTGCTCTATTTACATGTAAATGAATACGGTAAAGAAAATGCGTAAAAAATGAATAGCCACCAACCTGATCCCTTTACAGAACCTTTACCAATATTTTTGACAGGAAACTGCCTAGTCATCAAAAAAGTCAGTTAACATCGATAAAAAGAAATAAAAAGTTATAAATTTTTATTTAATAAAAAGGTCATTTGCATCCAGAATGACAGATCTACATTTTCAAATGATCACACACAAAATCATGTTTTCTTTATTCCTTATAGCTAAAGTGTGTTGAGACAGTATCGTCACCAAATACATTAAACAATACAGATATAAACATGACTATGTAAGGCTGAATTAGAACAGAATAACTAATGAATATCTTAAAATTTTGTTAAAACAAGTTTTAATAATAATATGAATCACATTGTCCAAAATCGACCCCTGACAGTCCTAAAACACAGGGCCATCTTAACTCCAAGCAATCAAATGTTTCAGCACCTATACTGAAAGTGTAGTGATAACATGCCCATGAATGCTTGTGTTTCATTGGTAGAATCTAAATGATCATAAGTAAAACAATTGTTTGCACTTACCAAATATGAAGATGAAAACACGTTATCTAATTTGACATCAAAAAAGTAGAGCTGTGCCTTTGTGGAAACTAATAAATATACACTTTTCAACAACAACTGTAAAACAATTACCGCGGTATTTATCAACTAAGGAAGAGTGGTGAAACAAATATTAGAACTTTACCAAATAAATACTTATTTCCTGAACATTCGAATTGTGAAATGGTATTTGAATGTTTGGAACAATTTACATTCCACTATCGAAAACATGGAAGAACCTTTAAGATGGGTCTGGTAAATTTTTCTGATTAAATTCTGAGAAATCTAAAGCTCAATATAAGCTTTGCTGAGCAATTTTGTCCGATGACAGTTTGTCATCTCCAGGACATCTGCCCTATCAATTCAGGGTAATGAACATCAGAATGACAGAAATGCTTACGTTTAGCCTAGTTTGTTACAAGCATCTAACTGACTGATGAATATTCACCACCAGCCACACAGGTGCATGTAATAGAATCAATATGTAAATGTATGGTGCAGATTTTATTTCCCGAATTTAAAAACAAATCGCTCTTTTGACAATGAAACAAAGATGAGCAAGTCGGCCCCACAGGTAGACCTCTGATGAACAATCCACTTTTGGTCTTGCTTATGTGTTTCCTATTTCTAATTAAAAAAAATTTTTATTGTAATCAAACGTGAAACCTCTGACATATTTTTTTCCATTCATAAGATATATAAAGAAATAACAATTAATTTTTTTCTTTGTTTGTATGAAAAATGCAGCTGTCTGATTTGCTAATTTTTTCTTTTTGTTTCTCAATGAAACAAAAATTGAAGCTCCGCCCACTGCCACCTTGTGACAAGTCTGTATGAATGGAATATCTGTAGACATACACCTGGTATGTGGATCTCTGTTATTCAATGATGTAAACAAAAAACAAACTACTACAACATCACACAAGAAGCCAAGTAACCAAAACAGTCACCCGAGGAAACTCACAAACCAAAACGATTGGGATGAATGTGTAGTATAGAGAATGAAAATGAGAAATGCCATTTGTATAGGGACAGAAGAATTTTATCTCAAGACCATTCCATCCGTGATGAGTACATGATTCTATTCTATTTTGGTATTGAAAAGATTTTTGACATTTCAGTCAATTTTTGTCTTTTTGGTCACACCCATCAGCCCCTAGGGTAAGCCAGTGTAAAGCAATACCATACGACGCTTCCATACATTTATTTTATTTTTTCATATTTTAGTATTGCAAAGAAGATTTTTGAAATTTCAGTCCATACAACTTTTTGGCCCACCCTTAAGCCCCTGTGGGTTGGGGACCACATAATTTACAATTCTTATTTAAGTTTGGTCATGAAAGTTACAGCTGTTTCATTAAAATTGGTCCAGGGATTTTACCACAAGATGTGAATAATGTATCAAATCTATGGACACATGATTAATGATGGACAATAAGGGATGGATGCCGTAGGACAAAAGGTCTTTGCAATAGGAACACGTCGTCATGAGTGTTTGTCTCACGTGACCTAAAAATGTTTATATATCTTATAATGTACATGAAAAATAAGCAACAAAATCCAATAAATGCACAATCAAGGGAAAAAAATCTGTGGTTTTATATTTTGACACATTTTGAACTTCAGACCGAAAGTAAGGTTACATTACCGTGTCTTTGGCTATGATGCCAAGAACAATTTTCTGAATGGGGAATTAGATGATGATCTAGCAAACATCAGCAACACCTTGTGTCAGGATCAGCACGGAGTGTTAGCCAAGTTGTTCTTCTTCCACTCACCACTGTCACAAATCACTACTGCTTACCATTCAACATCACTATTTCTGACTAACGATGTAAACAAACCACCTGTCATGCATGTGCTCTCAGAGTCCCTTCGTCCACTGTCTGACACTATACAATTTCATTTGGAATGTGACGAGCCAACTCATTAATGAATCCTGAATGACTGAATATGGCACGAATAAGCTGTCAATGATAACACGTTATGTCATGCATGCTCTTACATAGTAATTGGTTATAAAAATAATCCTTCATTAATATAATCAAATTCATACATTTAGGACTTATTTTTGTTGTTATTTATATGTCTATGCACATAATTGTCAACATACTATTCAAATATTCGAATATTATTTGAATACATAAAAACTAATATTCGAATAACAAAATATGCCATTCATTTCAGCCCAACTAAGAAATCATGCAGAGGTCTTTTTATGGGATTCATGAATATTCATGACACATAATTATCATGAACTCACTTTGAACTTTGATAAATAGTTAACAGATTCAATAACACTTATGGAAGGTCTTGAGTAACGTGATTATGAACAATTATAAGTAATTGAAATTCATCAAAATTAATCAAAGTGAAGTAAATCTATCTGATAACAATTCAAATGAATTTTAATGAATTTTAATGAAGCTAATATACAAATTTTTAAGAAAGTATGAACAAATTGTTGAAAATAACACTATTATATTCACTTAAATAAAGCAAGCTCTTTTTATTCATCTAAACTGACATCAATGGAGTATTCTTTTGATAATATCACGATTATAAACTCTTTTTCCCTTATCTATACTAACATCTCTGGAGTAAGCTCTATTCCTTTGTCTATACTGATATTATCACGATTATAAGCTCTATTCCCCTATCTATACTAACATCTCTGGAGTAAGCTCTATTCCTTTGTCTATACTGATATTATCACGATTATAAGCTCTATTCCCCTATCTATACTAACATCTCTGGAGTAAGCTCTATTCCTTTGTCTATACTGATATTATCACAATTATAAGCTCTATTCCCCTATCTATACTAACATCTCTGGAGTAAGCTCTATTCCTTTGTCTATACTGATATTATCACCATTATAAGCTCTATTACTTTATTTATACTAACATCTTCAGAATAAACTTTACTGATATCTCCAGAGTAAGCTCTAATCCATTATCTAAAAAGCCTTCCCTCAGTAAGCCTTAATCCCAAATATACATGAACATCTCTGGAGTAAGCTCTATTCCTTTGTCTATACTGATATTATCACCATTATAAGCTCTATTCCCTTATCTATACTAACATCTCCAGAGTAAAATTTATTCCTTTATCTACATAGTCATCTCCTTGTAAGCTCTATTCCTTAATCTACACTGATATCTCCAGAATAAGCTCTATTCCATTATCTAGACAGTCTGCTCTCGGTAAGCCCTAATCCTAAATATATACTGACATCTCCATAGTAAGCTCTATTCCTTTAGCTAAACATACATCTCTAAATTTAATTCTATACCTTCATCTACATGAACATCACTGGAGTAAACACTATTCCTACAGCAACACCAATATCTACGGAATAAAATCTATTCTACATGTACACTAACATCTCCACAGTAAAGTCTATTCTACATGTACACTAACATCTCCACAGTAAAGTCTATCTGACATCTACACTAACATCTTCACAGTAAAGTCTATTCTACATCTACACTAACATCTCCACAGTAAAGTCTATCTGACATCTACACTATCATCTCCACAGTAAGCTCTACTCCTTTATATCTATACTGTGTTCGGAGTAATTAGCTTAATTATGTCTCTGTTAATAAACGCTGCTATTTATCACAGACAATAGAGGTATTTTTATGATGGCAGAAAGACTTGATTCATTGGAACACAGGTACTTGATAGTTTGCTATAAATGTCACCAGTCATTTTCACGTTAAAAATTAAATATCATCTGTAGAAAGTATTTGAAGAACCTTCAAGTAAAATGAAATGTAAATTAAGGCAACATGCAGATAAAATGTTGAGTCATTCAAATATGATAACTTTAACATCAAACCTTTTCACAGGAGAAACATTCTAAAGCAAACAATAATTCATTTGGTGAGAGCAAAGGTCTACGTAACCTCAGGTGAAAGGTCAGAGGTTAATGAATTGACACTCCTTATCCATGTCAGTTTGTGCTTCAGGAAGCTGAAAAACTGACCTGTCTGTGCTGACCTTGGTTGTGTCCTTGGGCAAGACATTTAACTCTAAATGTTCTGGATGGCATGTAACAAGCCTCCTGTATGTGGTCCAGTGAGGCAGCTCTACAACGACTATAATCAACCACCTAAAAATTCCCACAACTACAGGGTGTTCAATCCTAAAAATCCAGCAAAATTTTTCCTGTATGGAAACCATCCATGAACTCCAGAGATTCAAGGAAAGGAAATTTTCTGTTCTAATTTAGGCAGAATGAGCAGTTTCATCACATTATCCCTTGATAATTTTATTAATAAATGAAAGCATGTATCCAATTAGACCTAATTACACTACCTGGTACTTATGATTGACAGAGATGTTTTCGTCAAGTTTAGAAAAACTAATCAGAGTGGATCTCTATGGTATGTCTTTGGCCACTGACCTTTGGTTTTGTTTATGATCCTGTGAGCTGAAGCAATCTCTGAACTTGATTCAAGACCATTGATTGATTAAAAAAAAAAATTTATCCCACAAAATATTAAGATAGGATCATTTTGCTAAATTATTGTTTTCAACATCAATGCAGGCTTTACTTACATTTTAAGGCAAATAAATATAGGCAACAGTATTACACTTAAAAGACTGTTGACATGTTGGCCATAGGCTCGAAAACTTTGATAAAGGTAGCCCTACTTACTATCATCAACTGTTATAATGGACAACCTACAGGCACGGACATCTTGATAAGTATTCAGACAGGCAGCAATTTCTCCTGACCTCAATATTTAAATTTACCTCTTTATCATTTATGTGATAAATATTAAATCTGACAGTTTCATGATTATGAAGAATGAATATCTATACATACCTAGTGCCTAGAGATACATGTTTAGTACCCAACTACGAAACACAAACCTTTTGTCGTTAACTGCGAGCATATGGCCAAACAAACCTGTGCTAACTCCATGACCCAACCCTCATATAATGTCAACTTTCATGGGTGTCATAGTTAGAGTTACATGTATATAAGTATGTACCTAAAATAGCATAGAAAAACCAGAGGGAAAGGTGTGGAAAATGTAAATCTAGTCATTAGGTACTTGTTGTTATTTAAATGACAGAACTTTTCAGAAAAATCTATTGATAAAAGTTTTTCTGCTGCAAAGCTTTGTCATTTATAACAACTATGAATACTGTTGGACGATTTAAATGCTAAGAACAAATAGCAGGATGTCTCAGCAACTTGGATTTCGAATGAAACATTATGCTTATACAGTGCAACTTGCCCAAACCGATCCTTCTCAGAACCGATCACCTTTTGAAACTGAAAGAAACAGTGATGTACAGAGTGATTTCCCCTTCATCGTTAGTACCAAAAGGCTCATGGGCCTGAACAGTCATCTGACTATGAAGACATCTATATGATATAACAACAGGATTGTCACGATCTCAGGATTATCTCAGACAAGTTTAAGCTCAATCCTGTTAGAAAAACTTAAGTTTAAAATAGGTTTTGTTCAGGGAACTACCACTATTGCATGGTCATGTTACAACTAAATGACTGCCATGACTACCATATTAACTTTTGACGAGGATGAAAAATTTGGAAAATCTGTAACTATGTTGGTTTCCCTTCCTTAACATTCCCACCAATTTTCAGCTCAATGGCACCAGTAGAACTTGAGCAGAAGTTTAAAATATGTTACTGAAGATGGTGGTCATGGCAGACCAACCTGCAAAATATTTATATTTTGTCAGAATTGTCTCAGGATCAGTTCTCTTAAGTTTTAGCTCAATCTCATGGGTTGAAGTTGAGAAAATTAGTGTGCGGTTTTCAAGATTACAACCATTGGTGGCCATATTGGATTTAATACCAACCCCCCCACAAAAAACAGGACTTGGTCAGGGCTATCTCAGTATCATTTCAGGCAAGTTTCAGCGCAATCCCATTAGTGAAACTTGAGATGAAGTTTAAATCCTAAAAAGTTTATGCACAGTAGATGGCACACGACAAAGGACAAAACATGAAGGTTATAGTCATCCTGACCCTTCAGGTCAGATGACCTAAAATCTACTTAATACTCAATACATTTCCAGTCTGAACATCAAACAGATATTGTGTCAAGTTAAAATGATCAAAAGATACTGAGAATTAACTCTGTAAACCAATCTTACCTGAGCAATCAAAAACAAGAGTTTCAACCAGCGGACCGCGAAATCAACAACTGAATCAACAATCTTAAGCTTAGTGCCTTGGGCACATATTTAGTGCAGGCAGGCTTTGTACACAATACCTACCTGGATCAGGAGGATGATATTTAAAATGATATATAATTATAACAAATGACAAGATAAAACCATGTCAAACGAGTACATTATTTCAATAAAGTACAGAAGGAATGAACAGAGTAAAATAAGGACTTAGCAAAGCTAGAAAGCCTTAGGGTCAGATTCATAGCTAAGATTTGAGTTATGGGATATGATATTGTAACACATAAGTATTAATAAAGTGCTGTTCTAAAAGAAAACTTCATCACACTGACCAATGAAAACAAGAGTTCATCAAATTTATTGGTTGTGAACACTTTCAGATAAACCATTCTCCTAACAGGTAGCCAAATTAGGTTGGGTCGAATTTGCCAACTTCGCAGTGCAATGCGCAAATTTCTTTTGTGGGTTAAGTCACAAATTGTATATATGTTTCCCTGTTTTATTCATTCTGTAACGAAGCTGGACATATGAAGGGTAAATGCTTAAAGTGAACAGAATGGTAAATGTAATGTATACATCTAGATCGGAATCCGATCAACTGGTCAAGTTTGTTCACTTCTACAAACCAAACCCTCCCTAAACCAACCAAATATTCATGTCCCATGCATGACCAGTTTGGTGAAGTTCTGCTGTAATACCGAATATAAACCAGAACAAATTTTAGAAAAGATATTTTTACAAATACACTAATGAAGGTAGAAAAATAATAATTCTTAATTGGATATGTTTCTGATCAAAACCAAATATGTTTAATTCATGAAACTAATCAATCAGTTTCTGTATAACATTTGGAAAAATGTCAAAAAGCCTTACTAACTTCTACCCATAAATGAGTAATGAATTTATTCACTATGATTCATCACAGGTGTCATACATCAAATAATGGTTAAATCAGAGAAAATCTAACATCAATCATAATGTATACTTTCAAACAAAAGTAAATGCATTATCTGTCTAGATATAATTATCAATTGGCACAAGGTCAAAGTAGACAAACAAGGTCACTCAATCTATAAACACACACAAGATCTGTGTCAATAAACAACACCTCCTCAGTACACACAAGATCTGTGTCAATAAACAACACCTCCTCAGTACACACAAGATCTGTATCAGTAAACAACACCTCCCCAGTACACACAAGATTTGTATCAGTAAACAACACCTCCCTAGTACACACAAGATCTGTATCAGGAAACATCACCTCCCCAGTACACACAAGATCTGTGTCAATAAACAACACCTCCTCAGTACACACAAGATCTGTATGTATCTCCTTGGTACATACAAGATTTGTATAAACAAACAAAATCTCCTTGGTACATGCAAGATCTCTGTGAAAAAAACCAAATCTCATCAGTATACAAAAGATCTGTGTCAATAGTCAATAGACAAAATGATGTCAGTAAATCCAAGATCTGTACAGAGAAATACAGAATCCCACACCAGAAGCTATATGTAGTTGCAAATTTGCTTTCATAATTAGTCCTGAGCCTTATTATGAAATTGACTTTTTAGGAACTGACCAGAAGCTCTTTTGATTTAGGCTTGTAGATACTTAAAGTCACCTTGGATTTGTGGGTAAAGACTAGAATCTTGTGACCTCAGATTATGTCAGTTCAGAAGTAAGGACCTGAAGCTTATTGTGACCTTGGTTTGTAGGTTACTAATTCTGAAATTTACCAAGATCTTCAATAAGTAGGTACAAGCCTGATGCTTTCTGTGTCATTGATTTTGTTGGTACAGTCAGGAAGCTTTTTGTGACATTGGCTTATTGTGACATTGGTTTGTAGGTACAAAACAAAAACTTACTGTTATGTTAACATTTTACATACAGTTCTGAAGTATATTGTGGCCTTAGCTTGGTAGGTGTTGACCTGAAGCTTATTGTTATCTTGGTTGTTAAGGTAACAAACCTGGAGCTTATTGTGACCATGCCTTTGTAGGCACAGACCTTAAGCTTATTTTTATCTTGGCTTTGAAGGTAACAAACCTGGAGCTTATTGTGACCATACCTTTGTAGGCACAGACCTGAAGCTTAATGTTATCTTGGCTTTGAAGGTAACAAACTTGGAGCTTATTGTGACCATACCTTTGTAGGCACAGACCTGAAGCTTAATGTTATCTTGGCTTTGAAGGTAACAAACTTGGAGCTTATTGTGACCATACCTTTGTAGGCACAGACCTGAAGCTTAATGTTATCTTGGCTTTGAAGGTAACAAACCTGGAGCTTATTGTGACCATGCCTTTGTAGGCACAGACCTGAAGCTTAATGTTATCTTGGCTTTGAAGGTAACAAACCTGGAGCTTATTGTGACCATGCCTTTGTAGGCACAGACCTGAAGCTTATTATAACACAAACTTTAACCTTAATTATTGTTACTTTTAGCTTTGTAGGTACAAACCTGGAGCTGCTTACTTGTAACATTGGCTGAGATGTAATTATTAACTTGAAGCTTATTTTGACCTTGACTTTGAAGATATGGACCTAAAGCTTATTGTGACCTTAGTTTTGTAGGTATTGACCTAAAGCTTGTTGTAACCTTGACTTTGTATGTACAGACTTAATGTTCATTGTGACATTGATTTTGCAGGTACAGACCTGAAGCTAATTTTGACTATGCCTTTCTGGGTATGGGCCTGGTACTTATTTTGAGCTTTGTTTTAAAGGTATGAACTTAAAGCTTCTCTTGACCTTGGCTTTGTAAGTAGAGACCTAAAGCTTACTGTGGCCTTGGTTTGTAGGTTACTGATTCTGAAATTTATTGTGAAATTTGCTTTGAAGGTATTGACATGAAACTAATTTGACCTTGACTTTATAGGTACAAACCTGAAGCTTATTGTGACTCTGGTTTTGTAGGTATTGACCTGAAGACTCTGCGGCCAAGACTTTGATATGGGAACTGACCAGAAGTTTATTATACAATGACAATGTATTGTTGTAGTTTACCTTTATATGAAATATCTATTAGAATACGGTGTATGATTTGAGGTGTAACAGGAAGGAAAGACATGGCTAACCTTACAACCTCCATAAAGCAGAGTGGCATAAAAACAATATTTATTGTACAACTGTGTATCTAAATACCAAAAACCTAAATCTGAATTCATTCACTGTGAAAAGGTGCATCAGAGAGAAGGAAACATTGACAGTATATATCTAAATAGGTTTCATGCTGAAATATCACTAAAGAAACCAGCTATTCTTTACATCTCATTTATTTGCTGTTACAAAAATCTATTTAATAAGCATAACAATATGCTTTCAAGATATGGGACAGCATATAATGTTTACACAACATATCTGTCTCTGAATCAAATGACAGGTAAGGTAATGATTACACTGCCTTCTGTCACCAGTCTGATAGATGACATAGTACATGCTATGTTAACCTTGTTATCAATTGTCACATTCTTACATCATTCATATTCCATTTAGTAATCAAATCTAGCACTACAGGAATGGCAGGAATGTAAAGGCAGTGTTAACCTTATTCAGAATCTGGAAAAGGAGGAAAGGAGAAACAAATGGGAGGTATAAGGTGGAATTATCCTGATGGAGAAACACAAATGGGAGGTATAGGGTGGAATTATCCTGATGGAGAAACACAAATGGGAGGAATACTCTTATACTTGTATAGGGTAGCATTATCCTTATGTAGGATCAGTGAAAGGTAGTTATATGGTAGCATTATCCTTATGTAGGATCAGTGAAAGGTAGTTATATGGTAGCATTATCCTTATGTAGGATCAGTGAAAGGTAGTTACAGGGTAGCATTTTCCTTATGTAGGATCAGTGAAAGGTGGGGGAGGGTAGCATTATCCTTATGTAGGATCAGTGAAAGGTGGGGGAGTGAAAGGTGAAAGGTAGTTACAGGGTAGCATTATCCTTATGTAGGATCAGTGAAAGGTGGGGGAGGGTAGCATTATCCTGATGTAGGATCAGTGAAAGGTGGGGGAGGGTAGCATTATCCTTATGTAGGATCAGTGAAAGGTAGGTATAGGGTAGCATTATCCTTATGTACATGTAGGATCAGTGAAAGGTGGGGGAGGTATAGATTATCCATATGTAGGATCAGTGAAAGGTGGTGGAGGGTAGCATTATCCTTATGTAGGATCAGTGAAAGGTAGGTATAGGGTAGCATTATCCTTATGTAGGATCAGTGAAAGGTGGGTATAGGGTAGCATTATCCTTATGTAGGATCAGTGAAAGGTAGTTATAGGGTAGCATTATCCTTATGTAGGATCAGTGAAAGGTAGGTATAGGGTAGCATTATCCTTATGTAGGATCAGTGAAAGGTGGGTATAGGGTAGCATTATCCTTATGTAGGATCAGTGAAAGGTTGGGGAGGGTAGCATTATCCTTATGTAGGATCAGTGAAAGGTAGGTATAGGGTAGCATTATCCTTATGTAGGATCAGTGAAAGGTGGGGGAGGGTATATATTATCCTTATGTAGGATCAGTGAAAGGTTGGGGAGGGTAGCATTATCCTTATGTAGGATCAGTGAAAGGTAGGTATAGGGTAGCATTATCCTTATGTAGGATCAGTGAAAGGTGGGGGAGGGTATAGATTATCCTTATGTAGGATCAGTGAAAGGTAGGTATAGGGTAGCATTATCCTTATGTACATGTAGGATCCGTGAAAGGTGGGGGAGGGTATAGATTATCCATATGTAGGATCAGTGAAAGGTGGTGGAGGGTAGCATTATCCTTATGTAGGATCAGTGAAAGGTAGGTATAGGGTAGCATTATCCTTATGTAGGATCAGTGAAAGGTAGTTACAGGGTAGCATTATCCTTATGTAGGATCAGTGAAAGGTAGGTATAGGGTAGCATTATCCTTATGTAGGATCAGTGAAAGGTAGGTATAGGGTAGCATTATCCTTATGTAGGATCAGTGAAAGGTGGGGAGGGTAGCATTATCCTTATGTAGGATCAGTGAAAGGTGGGTATAGGGTAGCATTATCCTTATGTAGGATCAGTGAAAGGTGGGTATAGGGTAGCATTATCCTTATGTAGGATCAGTGAAAGGTGGGGGAGGGTATAGATTATCTTATCAATACTTCTTTTCTCACTCAAGTCAGAGTGTGTGTTAAGAAATCTAACAGACATGGACTTGATAATTTCCAGATAAATACAGGCATGCTCGTTGTGTATAAGTGAAGAGTGTTAGCAAACACATCTCACATCTTTGAACTTTTAAGTGGACCAAATTAAAAAAAATATTTAAATAAATTTGATAGTGAGTAAACTCACACTACATTGGCCAAATATTATGCTTTTCACAATCACCATGAACCTCTCGTTACTTGTGATATTTAATCTTCAAACAAAACAAATGCCAACCATTTATTGAGTATTCTGTATGTACAGTCAGCCCTTTACTGACTATTTCATATGTACATTGTACATATAATACTGTTTCAGGGTTAGCAAACACTCCTTTTATATCACCAAATTGTTTACCTTGGTTTTCTTTACTATTTTCATATCATGTTCAAAAGAAAAGAATCTAACTCCAGGTAGATAGGTTATATACCATTAAGTTCACAAAGTAAAGATCTTTGTGGGGTAGGTGAGCAGGGATGAAAATTAAAGTACATACATACTTTAACTTACATATTTTTATGGACTCCAAATGTTTGGCAAGCTTTTGAATGTTTCAAATAAGGTTTTTATAACATACCTTATCAACATGCAATTGCATGCAGGAGTCAGTCTCCTATCATGAACTTTGTGTCTGTTCCATGTAGACCCTGACAGTTCACAGGCTGATAAACTCAGCATCCATGTTCCACGATGAACTATCATCATATCATCATCTCATCAAAAATTTAAAAATTTAAATCGTATCATTTAGAAATTCAATGAATTCATTAATCAAATGAAATTACTGTACCCAAATCAATCAACCACCTAAAATATTTATATGCTTATCATAATCTGCATCGTAACTATTACACGCAGCCCCAGGGCTTAAACAGTCACCTGGGTGAACTCACAAATGGAAACGATTGGAAAATGAGAAATGCAATTTGTACAGGGACAGATGAGTTTTACCATAAGACCAGAGCTTTCATCCATCAAAAGTATTTGATTCTACCATATTTGGGAATTGAGAAGATTTGTGAAATTTGAGTCCATATGACGCTTTTTGTCCAGCTATTCAGCCCCAGGGTGTCAGCCAAGGTCAATATACACGTGACATTGAAAAGTCATCCTGTTACTAACAATTCTAACCAAGTTTGACCTATTTCCAATAGAAAATGAAATAAAATTCTGCTCAAAAATGTAATTCTCCTTTATCACCTTTGGTTTACCTTTACCCCCTCACAGGGGGAAATGTGAGATCCTGGGGTTATGAAATTTACAAATTTGGCAAAACATTTTGAGACACTTCCATATATGAAGAATATTTGATTCTACCTTATTTCAATAATATGAAAAGAAGATTTTCAAAATTTGAGTCAATGTGACCCTTTCAGAGCCTTGCGGTTTGGGACCAATTAAAAGGTACAATTTTGGTTTACGGTTGGCAATGGACTGTGAAATTTTGTTTTTTCTGTTCGTATCTGCAAAACCATTGAAGGTTTCTCATATGTTTCATTGAAATCGGTTCAGGGGTTTCGAGACGTCAAGAAGAAGTCAGAAGTAAAAAGTTTACAGATGCATGATGCACACTGGACGAAGGAAGATGGTGGACAAAACAGTATCACCATAAGTCACCATGAGACCTTGTCTGAGGTGACATAATAAATGAAGGTTATAATGCAGATACATTTCAAACAGAATTTCTTTCCACCTGAAAAAGTGGAATAAATAAAGTGCATTAAAAACAGTTCAAGGCATTAAGTGAACATAATTTTACATAACATCACTAACACCATTTAGTTCAGCAGGACTTGTCTTTGTAATATGTGGTAATCTCTTCCTTCCCAGAACTAAATAATGTTACCTACAGACTATATGCAGTTGCCATTCACCTCTCTATAAACATAATTAAATTTTCGGTTATAGTTGTCAACCTCAAGTCATTCAACCTCAATTACTGTTTTTTATGTATTATTAAAAAGGCTCTTTTAAACCTTGGTAATATATTGTCTTTTTAGAATTCCATCCATTAAGAATAAAATATACCTGCTGTTAAATATTTCATGTGGCGTGATGAATTTTATGCAAGAAATTTTAACTGACATGGACATTTTTCAGAATTTATTATCTCATGCTATAAAAAGGGGCCGAATATTGGTACTCAAAATGAATACAAGATATTTCAGCAAATTACAGTCCCCAACAGATGCACTACCTTATCCAGGTGAACCCATACACCAAGTATGATGAGCCAGTAGTGACCAATAGTGTATGAGATAGAGCCAGGTCAATCTTTATCTTTTATATAGGTCAAAGGTCAAAATGTAAGTCAGGATGACCTACTTTTGATACATGGTACAATGCCTCACCAAGGTTAACCCATGCACAAAGTATAACGTTCCAGTGACTAGTGGTGTAGGAGATACAGCCCAGACAGACTTCTTGTTGCACTGAGAGAGATCAGGCTACGAAAGGGGGGTCCAACACAGGTAATCAGAATAGGTAGAATGAAGGGATACAGAGGGTCCCAATACAGCAATGCAGAAGGGATAGGATAAAGGGATACAAGGGGGCCCAATCCAGTGAATCAGAAGGGGTAGGATAAAGGGATACAAGGGGGCCCTATCCAGTTTATCAGAAGGGGTAGGATAAAGGGATACAGGGGGGGGGGCCCTATCCAGTTTATCAGAAGGGGTAGGATAAAGGGATACAGGGGGGCCCAATCCAGTTTATCAGAATGGGTAGGATAAAGGGATACAGGGGGGCCCTATCCAGTTTATCAGAAGGGGTAGGATAAAGGGATACAGGGGGCCCTATCCAGTTTATCAGAGGGGATAGGATAAAGGGATACAGGGGGCCCGATCCAGCTAATCAGAAGGGGTAGGATAAAGGGATACAGGGGGTCCCATCCAGTTTATCAGAAGGGGTAGGATAAAGGGATACAGGGGGCCCGATCAAGTTAATCAGAAGGGATAGGATAAAGGGATACAGGGGGCCCGATCAAGTTAATCAGAAGGGGTAGGATAAAGGGAAACATAGGGTCTGGAACAGGTGATCAGAGAAGGCAGGATAAAATGATACCAGAAACATCCCAGTCATAATGAGAATATTTTGAAGGGTAGAACATGTGAATTCAGTAAATGAGATGCTGTTATTTAGATCATGATAATGATCTAGCTATGCAATGACGTTAGTATGACATTTACCAAGTAATGTAATACAGGAGCTACACTTTAAAAAAATTACACACAAGTGCAGACCCATACAGCCTTGGAAACACTGCTGCATCATGTACAAAAACCTCCTTGTTACTTACATACATATGTACAATAAATGATTACAGTTAAATCCTAGTGAGCTTAATAAGTTTAACTCAAAGATCTTGATTTCGATAATTTAAACCGAGTATTATATCCTAGATGAAATACATTTAAAAGATTACTTGTTTAGCAAACTAATCAGAGATCTGACAAGTAGGAGTGTAGAAAATGACTACATCACATTGTAAAAATTTATAGATACTAACAATGACTGTCACCATGACGCATGACATCACAAACAGCAGCTCATATCACAGACGGGAAAAAAATCACCACAAAAGATGTAAAATCCTTGACTAGACACATGTCATCCACTGTCAATACATACCCACATGATATATAGACTTCAGTGGTGTTAAACCTTGGAACCACACAAAACAAGATCTACAATAATTCACCACAAGTTATCACCTGGTTTGACAATGAAGCCATTCACGGCCACAAATTGACCAATCCCAATCAGTTTAACATTGATGTGCTCTTAAGACAATATCAACTTGATATAGAATTTATCAAAAACGTGCTTCAGGGACCGTTTCAAATCTTCAGATACTGTTTCAAATCCTAACTTATTGCACCACAGAAGCACAGTGTTTAGTTGATAGTTTTTGACTACAACTTTTGTGAGGTTGTCAGCTGCAAAATATTGACATAAGGGTGGCTATTATCCATGTAGCAATATTGAAATTTATCATTTTCTTAAGCACATACCTATCACAACTTCAACTAAAAAGTCTGCAGCAGTCAAACCAAGTGATTTGTATACAGAAAGATGAGGATGTGAAAACGATTTAGATATTCCACCTGTGTACCTGTGTTAAAATCCTACCTTTCATCATAGCAGACGTCCCAGTACTGAACTAATCCATATATGTGTAGGTAGGTTTCCTACCTATAACCTGAGGCCTTGATCGGGATGAACTCTTGAATGATGGGTGACTTTCCTGTGTGCCAAATAAACATAGAGTGTCTTTGTGTAGACAAATTATATACCATACCTTTACAATGGCATGCTTGTACTTACTGTGGATTCAGATCATTTCCGCATTGGAAGGCAATGCCCATGAAATTTATCAAATAGATAGGCACACTCACACACATGCATATATATACATAAGCTCAAAGTTGTGTTAATGATGATATATACACACTGACCTATAGCCAGGGGCAAGGATAAAGGTAAACTTTTAGCTACAATCTAATTTACATCAAGTCCTGAAACTCTACATTGTACAACTTTCTCTTTACCTTTCACCTGATAATAACTGAGCCCGAACCTATTGTTAGACAAATTCATTTAGATAATGATGGGGAAAATAGGTTACCCAAGAATTCAATGAGATGTTATACCTTAATACTTGTATGTACATGAAACAGAAATGACCAGGTTATCAGGAAACTGACCATTAGTGCTTGCCAGTTAATGACAGTTGTCCATCACTACGTCATTGAGATAAACACACCTTGGTCATAGAGTCATATCCTGCTATAAGGTCAATGATAAATCTACATGGCAGTCCCCAATTCCGGACTTGTAGAAATTTAACTGAAATTTCTTGAAATACTAAAATTTTACATTGCGGGATCCATTGATTTTAGCAGTTAAGTTGAAAAGGATTCCTGATAATAAATTGTAGACTGATCATGTCAACTTGTTTCTCTCTCTCTCTCTGTCTCTCTCTTTCTCTGTCTCTTTCTCTCTCTCTCTCTCACTACTGGTATTTTGTGGTATTTTTATCTTAGAACGCAACACAATTGCAAAGTAAGAGTCTCCATGATCATGTAATAAAATTCTGAACTTTTTGAAAAATTTTACATGAAAATCTTCTAATTTTCATTACAATCAGATAAAAGAAAATCAATATGCTGTATCTGGTAAAAAGATTGCCAAGTCTCCTAACCAAACCACTCTTTATAAAATTTACTAGCTGGAGAAAAAAATCTGCCTTCAATGAGTTGTAATTCATTTAGTGTTTGATATATGATGTGTCTGTCATAGGTGTAAGTAGTAATCAGATGTGATCTCACATGTATAAATGCCTGTCGTTAATAACAAGGTGAAGAGACACTTCATGATACAACTTTATGGTAGATATATATCCTTCTACAGTCGTAAGTAACATCTCAAAGTCGTTAAACCCTCATGTGATCACAGGTACACGCTCCTCAATCTCGTCCTAATAGAGCCGCATGTACAGAATCACTTCAGTAAACTGCAAAACTTTATCCAAAATTTTGTGCTTGGTAAAAATTTTATAGAAATTAAAGAGCTATTAAGAAAATTGCGGTTATATAAACCAATATATATATTAAAAGAGAGCTGGACTCTACATTATGACCACTCTCACATATATATGTCAGGAATGTATGGTAGATGACCATAACTATACAAAATAGCATATGTGTCACGGACTTAATGGGATGTGGATGTACTTCTGATAGGTCTATCATAAATAATAAGAGAAGACATGTCCCACGGAATTAAGACACTGTAAGATATAACAAATCTACAGGATGTCATCTATTATTTCTACGTCAAATAAAAACGTTTTTTTTCATCTTCCTTAGTAGATGACCATCTATAATAAAACATGTTTATTATAAATTCCACAGGACCTGAGGAAATAGTGTGCTATAGCTCTAATTTGTTATAGGTTTGAAGCAGTTAAATAGGACAGTTCTCAAAAAACAAAGGACCAAAAATATAAAGACATTTATCAAATTTTCTTAAAACAGTTACTGATCTTTGTTTTTCACATTTTTCTTTTTCAGAATACAAAATTATGCAAACTTTCAATGCATTTTAAAGCAAACTTAGTTTTTTATGAAAACAACAGGTTCATCGTTGTCCTCCTTACTCATTGTGTAGCTAGTTCTGTTCTTGAACGATGTAAATTTCTCATTGTCTCGCAACCAAAGGAGGTTACAACATTACCATCAATACAAACAGAATTATCCTGACTTAACTCTCCTTCTGTCGTAAAACATTTACCAATGCATTCTTCTGTCAATCATTAAATTATGCATTGTTATGTACCCTTTCTTGGACACTAACTTTCACTTTCAAAGTGAGAATAGAGTTAGAACTTCCAGAAATTCGCTAAAGGTGCACATATTTTCAACCATGGGAATATTTTACTTCGTATCAACAGAAAATTTGTTATATTTTGCAAAGTAAGTAATGATAAAGAAGAGCCAAATAAGGAAATTCAAATTTATTTTGTATTGGACTGAAATTTGTACTTGTCTTTGGAATTTTTTAACTTCACTATAATGCCTAGGTTGTCTTCTTCTCAGTTTGACACTTTTAAGAAATATGTTTATTGTAACATCAAATATATAACTTCAAACTAAAAACAACACCCTCTAATTGAAAACTTGAGAACAAAACAACACCCTCTAATTGAAAACTTGAGAACAAAACAACACCCTCTAACTGAGAACAAAACAACACCCTCTAACTGAGAACAAAACAACACCCTCTAACTGAGAACAAAACAACACCCTCTAACTGAGAACAAAACAACACCCTCTAACTGAGAACAAAACAACACCCTCTAACTGAGAACATGAGAACAAAACAACGCCCTTTGACTCTAGTTATTATTCAATAGTATTCACTTGATCCAGGAGTTATTATTCAACAGAATTCACTAGACCAAGGAGTTATTATTCAACAGTATTCACTTGATCCAGGAGTTATTATTCAACAGAATTCACTAGACCAAGGAGTTATTATTCAACAGTATTCACTAGACCAAGGAGTTATTATTCAACAGTATTCACTAGACCAAGGAGTTATTATTCAACAGTATTCACTAGACCAAGGAGTTATTATTCAACAGGAGAATTATTATTCAACAGTATTCACTAGACCCAAGAGTTATTATTCAACAGTATTCACTAGACCCAAGAGTTATTATTCAACAGTATTCACTAGACCAAGACCAAGGAATTATTATTCAACAGTATTCACTAGACCAAGGAGTTATTATTCAACAGTATTCACTAGACCAAGGAGTTATTATTCAACAGTATTCACTAGATCCAAGAATTATTATTCAACGGTATTCACTAGATCCAAGAATTATTATTTAACAGTATTCACTAGACCAAGGAATTATTATTCAACAGTATTCACTAGACCAAGGAGTTATTATTCAACAGTATTCACTAGACCAAGGAGTTATTATTCAACAGTATTCACTAGACCAAGGAATTATTATTCAACAGTATTCACTAGACCAAGGAGTTATTATTCAACAGTATTCACTTGATCCAGGAGTTATTATTCAACAGTATTCACTAGACCAAGGAGTTATTATTCAACAGTATTCACTAGACCAAGGAGTTATTATTCAACAGTATTCACTAGATCCAAGAATTATTATTCAACAGTATTCACTAGACCCAAGAGTTATTATTCAACAGTATTCACTAGACCAAGGAGTTATTATTCAACAGTATTCACTAGATCCAAGAATTATTATTCAACAGTATTCACTAGACCAAGGAGTTATTATTCAACAGTATTCACTAGACCAAGGAGTTATTATTCAACAGTATTCACTAGATCCAAGAATTATTATTCAACAGTATTCACTAGATCCAAGAATTATTATTCAACAGTATTCACTAGACCAAGGAATTATTATTCAACAGTATTCACTAGATCCAAGAATTATTATTCAACAGTATTCACTAGACCAAGGAGTTATTATTCAACGGTATTCACTAGATCCAAGAATTATTATTCAACAATATTTATGAGACCCAGGAGTTTCTAGATACCCTAAAGTATTTACTAAATGCAGGCATTCCTTGATATTCACCAATAACTACCAGACCCAGTAGGCCCTAGATATCCACCACTATTAATCATATATTCCTGGAAATCTGAAATACTTGACTGTAATGCTACTGGTAATATTGACACATGGTACTACCTATTGGTGAAACAAAATTCATGGTTTTAAGAATCGATAATGAACTTTAAAAAATGTTCATGAACACAAACTCCAGTAGATCTATGTTCATGAAAGTCCATAAATGTTCATGAACTGATTGGCTGTTGAACTACTTGTTCATGAACTAAGTGGTCACTTCTTTTTCATCGGACTGTTCATGAAAAATTCATGAAATTTTCACTGAGGTTAAAATATCAACCCCTTGTCCCTGGTACTACAGATTCTGAGGAGCTGACTCAGTTTCTGATTATGGGAGAGACATCATTTATAAAATTCTGAGTACAGAATATCCCATTTGAACTCCTACCAATAAAAAGAAAGGGCTGGAGATGTTTTTTATTCCCTCAAATACCTTTAAACAACTTGGCTCCTTTCCTTCGTGTAAACCCGAAAAAAAATGTCCTCTTGATTAATGATTTCCTGGACACCACTATCACTGAATGGTTTTGGGACAGAAATGCTGATGTGTACTGATTGTATGTACCACAAGAAATCTGATAACAGAAATATTTTTATTAATTTAATTTATCAATTAGTGCAGATTTCTGATTCAATATTTAGTCCATATGGTAAGCATCACATTAATAACTACACTCATAATTAGCATCACATTTTCAAGATAATCATAATCACATTATTGCTTAAATGTTATTCTAACTCAGCTATGAACAATTGTAAACTTTCGTTCTATGGTGATGACTAGCTGTAAAGTAAAAATACAAAATATAGAAGCTTTAAGATGTACTCCTTTGAAAATTACAAAAATATCTGTATTAACTTTCCGTCTGGTGATGATTTTCTGAAATGTTACACTTTTGAAAGAAATTAAAAAAGCAAAAATTCAAGATGTTGCTGCACTTCTGATACAGGCCTCAGAAAATTTGTAACAGGATATAATTCATTTTCTGGTATCATTCTTCACTTTTCACTAAATAACAAGACATTCTTTCTTATTTTGGCTACTTATCTTTTCAAAATAAATGTTTTTCTTTCGTTAAAAGATGATAATATGATATGTACTTGGATATTAAGTAAAAATAATGCGAAAATTCTAATTTTTCATTTGATTTAATAAGCTTTACAGCTGCATAGCAGCCAAAAATGAAAGTTTTGAAAAATGGAAAATCTTTCCTTTGATCATCTTCTAGTATATATAAAAATAAGATTTTGTGCTTAAAGAAATTTATGATGGTATTTTCATTTTTTAAAAAGAGGAAGTCACCATGCCTTCATTTTCGCAATTTCCATTCAAATAGTCAGTTTTTTAAACTGTAATATTTGTTTACAGATTCTAAAATCAGGAAAAGTGGTTCATCAAGATGGAATTCATGGATTTGAAACCTCTGTAATATGGAGAAAAATTGTGCAAAATAAGGCTGAATCTACATACAAATTCAATAGTTATACCGGTATTCAAGAGAAGAACCTTAGCAACGAGAAATTGTTGAAATCGTTGACGATATTTACTAAATCTTGCCGTTCACTATGTCATCATAAAATGTACTGTATTATCCTGTATTATAAGCCACATCTTTTTTCTTTGTGTGAGTAGTAGTCCACGAGCAAAAGTTCTTCAAAACATCGTATAAAGTGCCCAAATAGGTTTATAAGTACAACTGCAGATAACAAAGTGTATAAAATCACCAAAGTCCATTGTATTACACAGGAATTCAGTAAATACTGAATTTTGTCTAACACCAAGTCAATCATCAGAAGGGTACTTCCTTAATGTTGATACACTTCAAGTCTATATATTTATTATATTTTACTTGTAATTGTATATGTCTACATATCAACGAACAAAGGTATATGATAAGTGCAAGTACTTAACATGTGCCTTTAAGTCTTTAGATGTTATATACATGTATATATATATATGTCACCGAAGTAAAACAATAAAGGTTAAGTAGTGATTTTGACCTTTAACCTCAACCAATGATCATGGCCACCAAAATCTTAATCTTTAAGTATAAAATTTGATGCTTTGGTGTAAATATCAAATACATCTTTCGAGATAGAGATCAATGAGAAATCTTCAGATTTCATTTCAAAATCAGTTAAGTGTGACCATTGACCTTTGACCTTAACCATGACTGATGATACACTACAATATACCATAATTAGGTATAGAACTTGATGGTATGATGCTATATGTTACGAATATGAACTAAATCTTTTCTGCAATTTATGGAATTTTATCATATATGTTTTATAAATATCAAAATTGGTTAATAGTGACCTTTGCCCTTTTAGCCTTGACCACTAAATCCTAATTAGATGTAGAATTTGATGGTGTGTGGTATGATGTGAATACAAACAAAATCTGTCCAGGAGTTCACGAGAGTTCAAATTAATGTTCAAATATCCACTATAGTGTCAAACGCATAATACACATATCACATCATAAAATATGCCCAGCCCAAACTGGCTTACTATAGACATTTCATTACATAGTAAAATATCAAACAGTATCAACACTTTCCATATGCATTTGATTCATTCTAACGTTATCATAATAGGAATAAAACATTAAGCTTGACTTATAATTGTTTTCCTCCACATACCCAACGGTAAGACAAAATTTGTTTGCCAAGTTTCTGAATATCTAGCTCTGACATTATATATCTTACCTATTCAAACTGGTTTATATTATTAAAATATTCACACAAATTGCTCACTTCAGATAAAATTGCAAATCAAAGATCTTCTGACTTAATGATCTATACAATCCATTAAAAATGATACTAAATTTTCTGTATCAGCATAACATAATTTACATAATTTTAATAGTTAACAGGTAACCCAATCACTGGTATCATGAGATACCATGTACACAAGCTTTGCACACATGGATTCAAAAACAGATGAACGGACTGAGGCACAAATTCGATCAATGTAAAGGTAAACTCTTCTAAACTTAGTGGAGAGCAAACACAATTCAACCATCAGTTCAGGCGGTGATGTGACATTTAATATTGGGACTGTTTAGTATTGCTAATTCACATAACCGGGGTCTTTTCATACTACAGAGTTATCTGCTCTTGTGAGAAGGTATTGAATTTTACGCCACTTATTTGTGAGAAAACAAGTTCATAAATTTATGAGGATATGATGTCATTTTCTCACACATGCTAGTGATATACCAATCAATAGCTGCTCACAAGAGCAGATAACTCTGTATTACAAAGAGACAGAAGTTTACCAGGTGACATGGATACATATTTGATAATAAATTATTATAACTTGTATGGATTCAACATGTGCTCTAGACATTACCCAGATATACTTTTCAAATGATCACTGATGTTCACTTTATCCTATGATAAAATGGCATGGCTAATTTCCAGGAGCTCTGATTCAGAGTCTGATTAGAATGAAAGATCCATCATTTTGTCATACCTTGTTCATTATTTGATGTTGCTGATGTCAAGTATGTATTTTCTAGATGATTGATCGTGATCCTTTACTATTTCAAAGCCTTTCTTTTTTAAAAACTTTTCTAGTTTAATCATGTTTCTTGAAGTTTTAATTTTTTGTTTAATGTGTGTGCTTGGTTTTTCATTGGACTTTTATTGTTTAGTTTTTCCCACTGAATTCAAACAAAGCGAAACAATAATGGGGAAGTTGGCAATAAATTATATCATTATCATCCTATTCAATTTGTCAAAAATGTTCAATGATCCCATAAACTACTCGGTCTTCACCTGCAATTTAAAGGTTATGACGTTGATATTTCCTTACTTATTATGCAGTGATGCTAAATCATGTATATGTAGATATTGCTATAGCCTTGAACAATATGTACAAGACCTCTCAGTGAGGTAGGAGTTGAGAGTACAGGTCAGGTCGTGTGAATTTCACTTTAATCAAGCAGTAGAGTGTCCGGCTAAGTCTCAAAACATGCGATTTTAAAATTTAACTAAAACAAACAAAAAATTAAAATTACAAATTCTCTTTTTCCAAGGAAAAGAATTTTAACTAGAGATGAATAATACAGATACATTATATTGTCTCGAGATTGGTTGATGTCCACTGTATATATCGGTGTAGCCATTTTGTTGAACTGTATATTACATAAACTATATACATATGTGACCATGTGATTATGGTTCCTGTATCATTGGATGCTTCTCAAAAATTGTGATTAAATCCATTCATCGTAAAACATTATGACTATTTGCTTCATTGGAAAATTTAGGTACTTTTTCTTAATGTACATATTTACATGCTAAACATCCTTCCAGCTCACTGTCAATCCATATTCAAATGTCAGTATTTTGTTGTCATCTATCAAGGTAATAAAATCAGCCATGAATAATAGGCCACGCCTCCTTGCAATTTTTTTGCCACAAAAGTCTAACCATGTGCATCTTATATCGGGAAAATGATGATTTTAAAAGGATCACTTTTGATGACTTTCTGATTTGAATTATCAAATGAGTTGTAGACTGGCTCATGAGAAAATAACCTTATTTGTAAAGGAAGAAATGTGGCACAATTAAGAAAAAAAATTTTTTAAATGAAATCTTAGCCTTTATAAAAGGTGCACACATAGACATCGATAACCACTATTTTCTTGGCATGATTTTGTTTTGATTTTTTTTCATTGAAATGTCATTTTTTTTCTAAATGATAATTTTACGTGAAATTTGTGCACTTCTGGGCCACTGTTAAACTGGCTCTAACACCTCTGTGCTTAAGTTCTATCACCAGAAATAGAATGGAAGATATGTTTCCAATACACATGTCTGTCATTTCAGGTGAACGAATTTAAGGTCATGTTTGTGGATATATCTTTTAGGAAAATATCGGTGTTTCACCGATTAATTTAATGAATACATTTCAATACATTTATGTATTTATTGGGTTGCAACTCATCAACGAAGCATTGCTACTGAGATACAATTATCCTGGTGTCTGAAACTAATGCTCATACCTGCCAGCTTTCCTGATTCAATTGGGAGTTTTTCCAATTTTCACTACCCAGCCTCGCACCCCGATTGTATTGATCGAAATCGGGGTAATATCAGAGATCCTGCTGGGTAAGTCATAAGTAACCTTTCTATATTTGTCAAATTTGTAAGGCTGAACGGTATATTTAATACAGATTTGTGGTCCATTTTGGCACTTTTTAGGTCCTTTTCAGTCATTTCGGCACAGTTCATTCATTGCCATATCAGTATAGTATATTGTACATCACTTTTTAACACTGTAATTTTTGTAATATGTGACAGATCTTTACACAAATAAAATCATTAACTATAAGTAACTGCATTCGAGAAAGAAACGACGATTTCTACAATAATCTGGAACTGAAGTGTGATCAAAGTTTCTTTTATGTCAATTATCATGATAAATTTTCATTTACAGTGTTTTACCGAAAACTTCAAGGGAGATAATCTTCGTATCTCGTAAGGGAAACAAGGAAATCCCCCACCCCTCGTTCGCCTACTAGTAGTCTGTTTAATTGAAGTTTCATTCTTAAAACTGGTAAATTGACGACATCGATAAATTTGTTGTCAAATTAAAAGAAGTAAGTGGATACTTACCCCAAGTCTTGGTCTGTAATGATGAGTGCTACTGGAAGCATATGATATGCCTCCTCGTCTAGTTAGAAACTGTGCAGGTACGTTTACGTCTAATGGTAATGCAGGGAGGTTGTAAACATTCAGGACACTCATTTTGCGTAGTTGCATCCTATGTCAACTTGTTAAAATAATTCTTGATGAGTGCATTAGCGAAAACAGACGGGTACCATCGGGTACCTGTCAATACACACTAGCCGATCATGGTCACGGAAGTTAAGCGGTGTCAGGGGAAATTCACACCTAGAGACACTGTAGAATATATATTTAAGGTTTCTCACCCCGTACTTATGCTAAAACAGTCTAAATATATTACAACGTAAATGTCTATATTTAACAATGGTTATATTGAAAATGTTGTTCTAATTCTATTTTGAGATACATAAGACACTGGTAAAGTAAATGTAACATATACATTTATGTAATTCAGAATTGGGATCTATACTGTGTATACTCTGTATATATAAGGTATTGTGCTCACCCACACTACCCGTAGGATATAAATAAATGTACCTACACATGTTATGCATATGCATGAACAGTCACGTGACTGATCTACATTTGTGCTGTCCAGCAATACAAGCATTTTCCATGTCTTGTACACATGATGTATATATATGAAGTAATATCGACAGTACGGACAAGCGAATGATCAAATTTCCGAGGCAACCTGCCCCTTTACCAAATCACAAATATTACATAAATTGCATCTCGTACATAGAACATAGAACAAATACAAAGTTATATATCTAAATCGAGAGAGGTGGTGTAAATTAAGGTGTCTTGATAATCCCTTCGGCCGATGGACGCCGAAGGCTCTTTGTAACGGATAAAAAAAGCCATCCCAAGTTGTTGTATGGAAGATGATGATTAACATTTCAAATAGGTTTTATATCAATCTCGATATGAGCGTATCTGAAAAATCAGAAGTAAGGGGACTGTGGCGAGAGTAAGAGTGTTTGTGTCACTTTAACAAAACCTAGAAGTGCTAGATACATGATAATGGTAAGTTTCTTTCTTTTTATAATTAATATCATTTAGTTGTCTAATGGCGGTAATGATGTCATTTAAAACTGTAAGGTGGCTGAATTTAAACTAACATTGAATCTAGTGATTTATTAACAAGTGGTTGATTGTGACCGTAATACAACAAAGAAAGTCTCATAGTAATGCAAGAAACAAAAAACAAACAAAAAAACAAATTTGTAGTTACTTTTTAAAAGTAAATTTTTATGGTTGTTGAAGCATTGAGACTTGTTTTACCTCGATGAGGTCAAATTTGATGTAAAATTACTGATAAATGATTTTCTTTGATTTTATAGTCGTTAAGGTAACAACCATTTGGTCATTTTAAGACTAATCACAGTGATCGGTGGTGACCCTTAACCTATAGTCCGGGTAAGTAACGTTTCTATCTTAACAATGTTGAAATGGGCCGTTATTATTTTTCAATGCTGTCATAGTGTTATGGAATATAATTTGTATGGTTGAAATTTCTAGTAAGTTTCGATCATATTACAACAATATAGGCTATTATCTTTTACCTATCAATGAAACAATTTTATTACCTCCCCTTGTTGTATCCTATGTGATATTCTGCATTACTAGTCTAACAGATGAAGATTAGTGTTTGTAATTTACTATGTGTGTGAATGTAGGGGGTGGGGGTGGCGTGGGTTACAGGGTAAGTATTATGGAAATATTCGATTTTTTTCCTGATGTACACAAATACAAAACAGACTGTTCTCAGTATTTTCAGAACAAATACTGTCGTGATGTCATCAATTTCGAGCTTGGATTAAACATGTCTATATAAACTAATGTGAATAACATGCATACTTAGTGTCCCTCGATCATACCACATATAACTAATTAAGAATTCAATAAACGGATGTTAAAAAGGCCTGTTGGAACCACGCATACAGATTAACATCATGCACAGAAAAGAACGGAAATAAATTGATAAGTACCATAGACTAAAGACAAGTTTTACAAGCCTACACAAAAACCTCAAGAGCGTATCGAAATTCAGCAGAATGTAACGGACTTAGCACGTCCGAATTCTTAAAAGCAAGCGATAAGGAATATAGGTACAAAAAGAGCACAATATTCGGGAGCTTTGTTCATGTCACAACCCAGACTTGCCAGGAAAATCACACTTGGCTTTGTTATGAAGACGTTTTGAAAATCTGCTTTAGTATTCTGTATATACAACAGGAAAAAATCTTAAAGGCGGTGTTTCAAACCATCCATGTCAAAATACACTATTTTAAGAATCCTAACGAAAGGTAACGTATATTTCACGTATGTAAAACACATCCACTTCACCAGAATCAATTATCTTCAAAATCTTCCCATGCTTCAGCTTTTTTTCCCCTTTGATTTTTTTTTTGCAAAAATATTGCTACGTAGTTGTTTTTTCAAACTTAAACACCTCTCAAAAAGTTGCTTTTATTCGTTGCATTGAATTTTAAGTGGAACAGCACAATGTATGCTAATGACTCTACACCAACATACACGTCTTTATGAAAACAATACGAGAAATACGCCTAAGGGAGGACGGTAGGAGTTACTTTGTCTCAAAATGGAACATTTAAACGTCACAAATTATACAACATATTTAAATGAGTTATTTAAATATGCAAATTCGATTTTAACCGATATTTCCGGTCGACGCTGGATCGGATAATACATATTATAAAAAAAGGTAATTAACAAGGACTAGAAAGGTTAGTTTTTAATTTGCGAGTGATTGGAACATGTGTATGTGTGGAAGAGCATGTCAATCCGAGTTATTGATGCATAGATTTTAATATGTTATTGATATACATGTAGTTTGACAATAGCCCTAAAGGTTTCATATTGCATGAAGACGGCTGTTTGTCATTAATGTATTTTTAATAGAGTATTGCAAGGTCATACAGTATACAATATTTAGATCTGCATTTCATATGTACCGGAAAAACACGATGATGAAATAAAATCATCATATTTAGTTAGGTCATAATGGAACTAAAACAAGTTATCAGGTCTCTTTGATCCTTAAGAACTCTACCAACTGAGCCGAAGAAGCATTTTCTGTCATCTGAGTGAGTGCTAGAGACGGTGTTTATTTATTTACCTCATTTCCATATAAAACATTAAGAAAACTACGCCATTTCATCATAAATGATGTTGACTGATAAAGGTGATGATCATATGTTCGTCAAACATTTAAATGAGTCGTTCAATATTGACTATGATTATCAGAGAAGGTTCAAGGTTAAATTAGTTGAAATTTTCACACACAGTTTCATAATTTACACATCGTCACACACAACTTCATCATTTACACATCGTCACACACAACTTCATCATTTACACATCGTCACACACAACTTCATCATTACAACATCATCACACAATTTCATAATTTACGCATCGTCACACACAACTTCATCGTTTACACCTCATCACACACAATTTCATCATTTACACATCATCACACACAGCTTCATCATTTACACATCATCACACACAGTTTCATCATTACAACATCATCACACATAACTTCATCATTTACACATCATCACACACAGCTTCATCATTACAGCATCATCACACATAACTTCATCATTTACACATCATCACACACAGCTTCATCATTACAGCATCATCACACATAACTTCATCATTTACACATCATCACACACAGCTTCATCATTACAGCATCATCACACACAGCTTCATCATTACAGCATCATCACACACAGCTTCATCATTACAGCATCATCACACATAACTTCATCATTTACACATCATCACACACAGCTTCATCATTACAGCATCATCACACATAACTTTATCATTCGGCAACGATTACACAGAATTTTATTTTTAATTTACGCGTTATCACACACAATTTCATAATTTACACACGGTCACACACAGCTTTATCTGTCACACATGGTCACACACAGCTTCATCTGTCACACATGGTCACACATAACTTCATCTGTCACACATGGTCACACAGCTTCATCTGTCACACATGGTCACACACAGCTTCATCTGTCATACATGGTCACACAGCTTCATCTGTCACACATGGTCACACAGCTTCATCTGTCACACATGGTCACACACAGCTTCATCTGTCACACATGGTCACACAGCTTCATCTGTCACACATGGACACACAGCTTCATCTGTCACACATGGTCACATACAGCTTCATCTGTCATACACAGCTTTATCTGTCACACATGGTCACACACAGCTTTATCTGTCACACATGGTCACACACAGTTTTATCTGTCACGCAACATCACCAACAGTTTCATTGTATTTTATTGTAAATATACAAGCCAGGACACATGATACTATATTTTACATCTCTGGCAAAACTGACCTCGCCTCTTTTACTGTGAAACAATTGAAAGCTCAGTCCTGAAAAAACACGATCTGTCGTAGATATCGGAAACAGATAAATAAGATATATTTTTACGGGTGGTCATACACTAATTTCCTTTTTTATGTCATTTTCCTGACTCCATATAGTTTTGATATTTTGGTTCAATTATGCCGTTGATATGCGTTGTCTAAGTAACATCGGTGTGACACGTACCTGATAATATCAACATTGTAAAACATCAGTAATTTCACAACATATTTTGGACCGATTCCCATATTCTTGCACATCCCTACGAGAGAAAGATTTACAAACAACTAAAGGTATCATTCGTCCTCCTGCGTTAAATTTGATGATACAATGATACCGATGATATCATAAAACTGAAGACTTTGTATTAAGTAACATGACAATATGTCGGCATTCCACACAAGTGACACAGGGCGCTTTCAGCACAAACAGACGACACAAAAATATAAAAATACAAAGGTAATTAATTAATATTCAAATGCTTCAAAATACTATATGTTCTCAAAGACTATTAAAGTAATTAATACCTAGCATACGAAGCGGTTCAGTGGCTAATTCATATTTGACTAGGGATCTCTGACTGACCACGCAGGACGATCGAGGTCCAAAGTGAATGCAGCCAAATTTGTCGTGGAAAATCAGAGAAAGGTAGGCAAATAAGATAATAATAACTGCACGTGTGAATTTCTTGTTAAAGTCGTTGTCACCGAGTTGATTATTTGTGACGGGACGATGATTCTGGTGGACAGGAAATGGGTTTTTTTTTTAATTCCGTGTGTAATTTTTCCTATCTCAGAGCTTCTAAATTATGTCCACCTGAATGCTGTATTTTTTTTATCGTCAATGGAAATCATATTAAACAGGTGTATGAGATATTTGGTCGTGACGGTATCCCCGACCAAGTATTGATGAACAGTGCGAAGGCCTTGTTGATATTGACCAAAGTATCATTATTTATTGAATACTATACATGGATTGAATAAGAGCAAATGTTTCATCCGTCTTCAAGAAAAGGGATTTGCATCTTGTCAAGATCGACCGCAATATATCATTGCATGCCACATGATTATTGAACACATAACTTGTAAATATAGATATGCATCTATAGATCGTTTTGCCGAGACCCAATGCTGGACAAGTTATAAATCTCCGCTTCGGTACAAGATTTGTTTTTTGTGAGACACAGCTAATAAGCACAACACACGATCATCTGAATACACGATATGTGTGTCTTTACTGGTATATAAGTGTACACTCTTCGAAAGCCATTGACGTTGTGCTTTATCAAAATAGAGTTTGAATCAGAAAGCTGTGATATCAGGATGTCATTTGCTGACTGAGACAACCTTTCACAACATTTATATATTGGTACAGGCCGAATAGAGAGACAATCAGAAAAAAAAACTGATTTTACAAGATTACACGAGAGTTACATGTCCCTGTAATTTATATATTTGATTCAGTCGTGCACTAAACTTGGTAAAATTGATAACTTACATATAATTTCAAGTTATTGCGATAATAAAGAATTTTTATACACTGTTTTACTATACAGAAAAGAACAACCCACTTTTCAGAAATAAGCAAAATTTAATTAAAGACTAAGATAATGCATTTCAGGAACTAGTAGTACACAGCAAAGTTCAAAACAAATGTACGTGTTGATGCACGGTATATTTAGGACATATTACGAAGATTCGTGTTATACACTAAATGGGCCCGTATTATTATCTGGTACTGTAATGACCCTCATATATGAGATAGTAAAACTACGAAGATGGAGGTAATTAAGGATTCATATGCATTTTAAACATTGAAGATAACACATGCACAACAGTAAAGTTCAAACATGTTCCATGGTACACGATACCGGTACCACTTGTAAGGATCCTATCTTGGCCCCTAGCACCTGCGAACAACCGTTGTTTCAAGCAGGGTTTGTGCCATGCATATGGACTGTTGTTCTCTTACTTTGATTGTAGATTGCGTTGTTTTCTCTCTTTCTAGATTCTCATCGTGGCATGTTTAAAGACGAATATCATAAATATTTATGAAAATGAAATTGAAGGACTTGGCAAGGACTTTGTGCTGTTGATTAGCTTTTCGATAAAGCCAGTCTTGTATGAAATCATAAACAAGTCACTCAGAGAGGAGAACGATTTGTTTCCATGGTAATTCAATTCATCTGCTGGAGAATCTTTTCACCAAATTAAATACACACATATATATATTGTCAATCTGAAACTCGAAAATTCTTCCAGTTTTATCTTAGGTGTATTTCCTCTTGACTCTAGACGTACTTTTTACGAAATATAATCCAGTAAATATCAACACGAGGGCATCAGTACAACATATCCTGGCACCGACAGTAAAATGGCAAATACACAGACATTAAACATTATTCAAACCAATGTAATGTTGAACTTCTTCTTCGTGCAACCAGAACATGCTCTTCTTAATCTCCTAATTGCTTTTGGTTGCAAGTGTAATGACTGTTGAAAACATGATATGTATTTTGAATGCCAACAATGCCAATTCCTTTTCTGTTTTAATAAGCTATATATGTGTTTGCCCCTCTCCCGACCGACTTGTCTGACTTTATTGATAAGCGTGATGAATTTGATTTCCCTTTTGTGAATTTTCCAGTTCTAGACAGGATCGTGGCCGCACCAAAGTACCAAATTTAGAGATACCTATTGCAGTTTGGACAAGTTGAATCCGTTGTTCCTGTGTATGTTGAGTAATGTGTGTTTGCACTGGCGTTAGTGTCATACGCCATCGTACCAACACTGAAAAAGGTCGACGTTCAAAAAAAATCTTTCCGTATATAATCAGGCACAAACAGAACTGCAGTAAGAGAACTACAGATTTAATTATCGACGATCGTTGGAGGTAAAAAAATCACGGATGATGAACTTTTAGGTCTAAGTATGGAAACAACTAAATTATTACACAAAGGTGAAACTTTCTGCTATTTGTTGTAACATGAGGGAGAAGGCAGTAGACTCTTAGAAAAAAACGTTATTACCAGGATAGCATACACTTTACTGACGGCAGTGTAAAAGTTACATCCCAGAACACTCGGGTTATTGGAACTGTCAAAAAAAGCTTCGCCATCAAGATATTCTAAGTACACAACAGACAAACCATTTACGCGATGTTAATGTGAGTTGTATTCAGCATCGTTTTCGAAAACCTTATCTAAAGATGTTTAAGATCAAATAAACAGCTTAACAAAGGGATCGAAGAAGAGATCATCAGAAACATTGCCCTTAATGTACAATGGAATGTACGGACAAAAACAAAACATCTCTTCACTCTGTTTTGGAAAAGAAATTCGGAGGGAGAATCTGAGTGGATTTCCAAATCCGGACCTTGCTTATATCCGGACCTTGCTTGTATCCGGCCCTTGCTTGTTTTCCATCGCTTTTGTTGCGTTTTGCGAGATTTTATTACTACAACATGATATCAACTTAGCACGCGTAAAAGATGGCAATCATCCTCACTTCAAACGTCTAAAGACTTTTGTTCAAGGATTCTTATCCAAGATTTATTTTCTGTTCATCCAAAGTACGTAATGGGCAAACTTGCTCTTCACATTGTCTTTTGACTAGAGATTCTTCTGAATCCTTGTCGTTATAATTTTTACAACGTTTATTACAAATATGAATTAATGTTACTGAAAGGTGCCAATTTCCTTCTCCTCTTTCACTGACCTCATACACTTATTGAATTTGACCTAGTGGTACACCATGTCCAACATCTCGGACATTGTACATCCATGCAAGCGGATACGGTTCATTTCCCAAAGTCGTTGTATTACGGAATTTTCATCCGGCCGTCAGCTCCCAGCTACTACCAATAAGTCTCAAGAGATGACGTGTCACACATCAGCACATACTCGTGCATCATCTAATTGTCCTCTTAAAGTAATTGGTTTTATGGTGGTTTGCTTCATCGAGAAACAAAGCTTGTACTAGACAAATCACGAGACATTTCTCTATCAGGATAACGTAGGTTTAGTTAAGAAAACATTTAAAGATCTTATCTAAGGGACAATGAGGCAAGACCAGAATCCTTACGTTTTCTAAAGTACCACAAACCCATTAACATAATTATTAAAAAATCGAAGTTCAACTATGCTGTTCTGAAGTATCTTTTCCCATAAACATATCTACATGTGACGTTGATGTGTTCTTTTGATACATATAAGTTTTCTTTCTGTCAAGCTTTGTGTGAGGGGAAAAAGACATTTCGGAAGTAATGTCATCCATTCCAGATTTAGAACAATATTAATTACATCAAGCTACATTAATGTTTCTAATGCAACATTATGAAGTAAAATATTGTAATGGAACATACAAAAAATGTAGATTCACATGTAAATACTAAAACCGTCCTGTTTCACAAAGATTTTCTCAAAAACTTTTAACGTACTTCAATTCTCAGACCGCCGAGATAGCTCATTAAAACTGATTCATTTTCTCCAAAATTCTTCAATCTCCCATTTTTAGATTAACAATGAGTATTTGTTTAACAAGCGACATCTTGGTGTGTTTCATCTTATGAATTTATCAAGACGATGCACAAATTTTTTTCATGGCTTTCTTAAATCAAAAATAACGCCGTCGGCATCAAGTCTGGCGTCATTATCGCTTTGCTGTTTACTTCAGTATTTCAAACCTTAAATGAATTTTGGTTTCAAAATTGAAAATTTTAAATGACGAAAGATTTATAACAGTATTAACTTGCCATATCGGAATTCTGATCCCTACACTATTCATGTATACTGCATTGATTCAGCGATAGAAATTGTATCGACACCGTTTGCCTGTCGACACCTTCATTTTAGCGAGATTCTCCGGGGAAATTGTGAAGCAACGTCAGCGTTCTAATCGTGACAGTGACGTGGTTTGGACGAATAATTGCCCCAGAACCTCGTGCCATCGATTGACATGCTATGTTTTCTGCATTAATTACTTAGCAGTACAAAAATCAATAGGACTTCATTCATTTCAGTTTCTTTAATGAAAGAATTGAAAGCGATATCATTCGATATATATATACTATTTAATTGTTATCATTCGTTAATGACAATTGTCGTATATATACAGTGTGTGTGTAGTGTTGTAACCACAGACACGTGTATCTACAATCAATATCGGGACAAAAATCATGATATCACCGTTGATGACTAAACGTTAATGTACAAGTGTGGTTGATAAACATCTAACTTGATATGTCATTCATTTACGTTGTAAATGACAGTCCAGCGGAAATAGACATAAACCATCATTAATTATGTCGAAATCGTGGCTTTTGCTGTTTCATCTTTTCTCATTTGATTTGAATTATTATATCGGTTTTGTGATTCTGTGAATGGACAGTCATATTAAGCCCCCAGGTATCCTGGTAGGAATAATCCACGTTGTCTGCTGTACCGCCACTGTTTCTATGGCTGCAATAATGACGCCGGATAGTCAGGAGAGTGGCTAGTGGCGAAATATCAAATAACAGACATGTAAATATTGGAGGATGAATATGGTTATCAATGATGAGTAAATACGATCGCCACGACGAGCGCGTGCGATAAACAGCAGTTTTATCTCACGGACTTGTTAGAGTGGTTATCACGGGAATATGTGTGATTTCTACAGGAATGTACGTGTGTTTATCACGGGAATGTAAGTGTGATTTTCACGGAAATGTAAGAGTGATTATCGCTAGAATGTAAGTGTGATTTTCACGGGAATGTAAGTGTGATTATCACGGGAATGTAAGATTGATTATCACGGAAATGTAAGAGTGATTATCGCGAGAATGTAAGTGTGATTATCACGGAAATGTAAGTGTGATTATCGTGAGAATGTAAGAGTGATTATCGTGAGAATGTAAGAGTGATTATCACGAGAATGTTAGTGTGATTATCACGGGAATGTAAGTGTGATTATCACGGTAATGTAAGTGTGATTATCGTGAGAATGTAAGTATGATTATCACGGGAATGTAAGTGTGATTATCACGGGAATGTAAGTGTAAATATCACTGGAATGTAAGTGTGATTATCACGGGAATGTAAGTGTGATTATCGCGGTAATGTAGGTGTGATTATCGTGAGAATGTAAGTATGATTATCACGGGAATGTAAGTGTGATTATCGTGAGAATGTAAGTATGATTATCACGGGAATGTAAGTGTGATTATCGCAAGAATGTTAGTGTGATTATCACGGGAATGTAAGTGTGATTATCACGGGAATGTAAGTGTGATTATCACGAGAATGTAAGTGTGATTATCACGGGAATGTAAGTGTGATTATCCCGGGAATGTAAGTGTAATTATCACGGGAATGTAAGTGTGATTATCACGGGAATGTAAGTGTGATTATCACGAGAACGTAAGTGTGATTATCAAGGGAATGTAAGTGTGATTATCACGGGAGTGTAAGTGTGATTATCAAGAGATGTAAGAGAGATTATCGCGAGAATGTAAGTGTGATTTTCACATTAATGTAAGTGTGATTATCACGGGAATGTAAGTGTGATTATAACCAGAATGTAAGTGTGATTATCACGGGAATGTAAGTGTGATTATAAACAGAATGTAAGTGTGATTATCCCGGGAATGTAAGTGTAATTATCACTGGAATGTAAGTGTGATTATCACGAGAATGTAAGTGTGATTATAACCAGAATGTAAGTGTAATTATCACGGGAATGTAAGTGTGTTTATCACGGGAATGTAAGGGTGATTATGACCAGAATGTAAGTGTGATTATCACGGGAATGTAAGTGTGATTATCACGGGAATGTAAGTGTGATTATCACGGGAATGTAAGTGTGATTATAACCAGAATGTAAGTGTGATTATCACGGGAATGTAAGTGTGATTATCACGGGAATGTAAGTGTGATTATAACCAGAATGTAAGTGTGATTATCACGGGAATGTAAGTGTGATTATCACGGGAATGTAAGTGTGATTATCACGGGAATGTAAGTGTGATTATCACGGGATTGTGAGTGTGATTATAAACAGAATGTAAGTGTGATTGTCACGGGAATGTAAGTGTGATTATCACGGGAATGTAAGTGTGATTGTCACGGGATTGTGAGTGTGATTATAACCAGAATGTAAGTGTGATTATCCCGGAAATGTAAGTGTGATTATCACGGGAATGTAAGGGTGATTATCACGGGAATGTAAGTGTGGTTATAACCAGAATGTAAGTGTAATTATCACGGGAATGTAAGTGTAATTATTACGGGAATGTAAGTGTGATTATCCCGGGAATGTGAGTGTAATTATCACGGGAATGTAAGTGTGATTATCACGGGAATGTAAGTGTAATTATCACGGGAATGTAAGTGTAATTATTACGGGAATGTAAGTGTGATTATCCCGGGAATGTGAGGGTGATTATCACGGGAATGTTAATGTAATCATCACGGGAATGTAAGGGTGATTATCACGGGAATGTTAGAGTAATCATCACGGGAATGTAAGTGTAATTATCACGGGAATGTAAGTGTAATTATCACGGAAATGTAAGATGTAAGTACGTAGGTATGAACTATCAATATTTCCTTTTTTTAATCGGGTCAATATGGCGTTTTTAACAAGACTTATTCTTCCGTACCTATCAGAATATCTAGTAAAACTTGTGTCACCAGCAGAACTAGCGGTATTAATTACGACGTCATTGCACACTCGTTAATGGTTAATTTTGAAAATAAATTTTAAAAAATCCTTTCACTGCTTTACACGCTTTAATTAAGATGGTGATGTCTGGAATGAAAAGAAAGTGTTCCTGTTGAACATGAATCAGATTTCCAAATTTAACATGGTGAGATGTTTTAAATGTGACATGTATGTAAATGTACGTGCCTCGGTAAAACACTTACAATCAATAATATGTTAAATACATCTCTATTGCTATTATTATTACAAAAATCAAAGATTGGTTTTGTTTCTTTATCTTCAAAATTACTGATTGTCAGTTTTGATGTAGAGAAATTCCCATATTGCTGCTCGAAAGGTATCATTTTTCCGTAAAAACGATACTAATAATTATAAATCTATTGCTTTAAGTTTTTTTTCTAAAATAAATGTATTTACAGGTGTTGTAAACTAAAGATTACTACAATGGTCCGAGCGGCATGACATGATAACCGATGTCCAGCTCAGGTTTAAGCTGGTGATGGCATCAACGATATTGTTTTTGCTTGCAAAATTCGTGATTTTTACAGTTGTTTTGTAGAATACCATAAGGCTTTTAACAATGTAAACAGAACCAAACTGTTATTAAAAGTGTCGATAGCGTGAACAGAAATAAATTGTCGACGATTTTTTTTTCGAGGGAGAAAGAGGAAAATCATTGAAAGTTTTGAAATACGTTTGTGAAGGCTTAAAGTCGTGCTTTAGATACAAAGAGTTATCTTAAGTAAATATACCGACAAAGTTTGGTGGCGGACGAGGAGTTACCTCCCCTGTCACATGATGCACTCGTTAGAAGGATACGTCTTCGTTTTTGTTGAAGTGCGCTGATGATTCTGTCCCTTTGTCCAAGTCATCTTCTGGTTTATAAAAGGTGTTAGACTCCTTAAAACGATAAAGTGAGAAATGACAATTGACTTATAACTGAAATTGTTGTATTATGATAGAATGTAAGATAGGTATTTCTATTACTAATAATCTTCTTTTGAAAACAATGAAAATTGTGAAAGGTTTAAGTTATATTGGAGTCATACTGAACCTTAATCGTAAAATGTGTTAAAACTCGGTTTACGTTTTCTAATCAAGGATATAAAGTTATGTTTATTATCTTAATATTTGCTGCAAACTAGTTCTAAATGTTGAAACTAAGCTGAATGGTTTTTGTGTTTATGTTTCTGCTGTCCTTCATTCTATTGTGAAGTTTGGAATGTTATCCAAGTTAATCAGATAGAAAAAAGAACAATAAATTCTAAAAATAGTACATCATCTTTTATGGTATACTTCCAGCTATAATATATGTTTCTAATTTGCATATTACCCGGAGGTATCGAATAAGTACAAACTTGTTGAATTTAGTACAGTCAAACCTGTCTTAAAGGTCACCTGTCTATGAAGGCCACTTTTTGTTTCCTATGTAATGCAACCCATACTGATTAAACCTTTATATTAAGGTCACTCGTGCATAAAGGTCACCTGTCTATGAAGGCCACTTTTTGTTTCCTATGGAATGCGGCCCATACTGATTAAACCTTCATATTAAGGTCACTCGTGCATAAAGGTCACCTGTCTATGAAGGTCACTTTTTGTTTGCTATGTAATGCAATCTATAGTGATGAAACCTTTATATAATGTCACCTGTGTATAAAAGTCACTTTAATCTGCTACCTAGAGTGGTCTTCATAGACAGGTTTGACTGTATAATGAAGTTGGTATATGAAAATATGACGAATGTAAACACAAGAAATCTAACTTGTTTGACAGGTCATAAATTAATTATTGTCAACTAGTTTGGGTTAAGTTTGATTAAAATCATCGCATCAAGAACGAAAACGTGTTTTACAATACCTGAATCAACGCTTACATGATATCCGTGTTTCAACACATACTGAATTGATTTAAAGTTCGTCGAGGGTATATTTGCATGAATTCTTGATAGAATCTTTAGTAGAAAACGAGGTTCATTTCATTTAAATTTGTCAAATCTGTAAATTTGACGGAAAGAGATTACCAAAAATATTATTGGAAGCGCCCGTCATCATTCAATCTTGTTCAATTGGAAACATATCATATTGTTTGCGCACTGACTTTGTAAATGTGAAAAACTGGTGTAAAACAAACAAAATGGTTATAAATACAGACAAAACCAAAGTTATTCTTGTAGGCAGTAAACAGGAAAAAAATCAAAGGAATTATGTATTGAATGTACTGATTCTAGTGATCTTACGTTGGAAAATGTTAAACATGGAAAAACTCTTAGGTGTGTGTATTGATGATACCCTTACTTGGAACAAACATGTCCAGGATGTCATCAAAATGGTCAATTTCAAAATATATCAGTTATGCAGAATTAAAAAGTTCTTACCTGTTTCATCAAGAATCACCTATTTCAATTGTTTCATTCTACCTTACCTAGATTATTGTTAAAATATTTGGGGACATTGTTCTCAGACATATATTAAAAAGCTAGAAAGATTACAAAAAAGAGTTTTACGTATAATTATGGATGCTGACTACTCTGTATCAGGGGATGAAATATTCACCAAACTCAAATGGTTACCTTTTAGCAAAAGAGTGAACTACAATTATTGTATACTAATGTATAAAGTAGCTAACAAACTGTATCCAAACTACTTGGACTGTAATATGCTTGTGTCCAGTGTACACAGTATACAAACTAGGGCATCTACTGCTGGTAACTATATCATACCTAAACACAAAACTGAAAAGTTTAAAAATTCCTTCCTGTATACTGGGCCAACTTTGTGGAATCAGCTTCCAGAAAATATCAGACAATATGGAACCTTACCAACTTTTAAATTTCATTGTAAAAAATTCATCTCCAATTTACCACCCTAGATCCACATTTTTATGCCAGTCTTATTTTAGCCCTAAGATAATATGGTACCTTTATGAATGTTGCCAATTAATTGTTTTAATTATCAGTCCTTTATCCCTTTTATTATATTATTAGTCACTCTATAACCATTTTATATACCTCTTCACAATGTGCCTTTATCATTACATTTGTTTTATTGATGTACATCTTAGTCCTTCATGATTATGCTAGTTTACTGTGATATTTGTGATTTTTATATCATATGTGGTGCTGTAATCTTAACTCTTAAATAAAGTCATTTATCATTATTATTATTATAAAAGAAGTTCGTATGCGACTGAGGTAAATATTTAAACCAAGTTTACTTTATTACGTTAAACATATGAAGTTTGATATAATCTTTAATCATCCTGTAATATTTAATGCTAGTTTCCTCCTGACAACAATAATAATATACGGGGTGATATTGTTTTACTATTATTACCTTCCCGTCTTTCAAAACATGCTTGATATGGTTTTTGATTTTCATAATAGCACATAAACCGGCGATTTTCTTTTATGTATCTTGTAACCTATAAATAAGCACTCAACTGTCTGCCAATAAATCTCAACTTTTCTTCCTTATTGACCAATAATTCGTATGCAAGTGTTTCCTTAAGTGACATCTTTATATCTCAAACAGAGCTAAAAGTACCGTATAATTCTTCAAATTTGTCCGGTATAAAATATTTAGTTTGCATATACAGCGTCTTCGAAAAAGCAACAATATCCTTAGCTTGTATGCCGGTTGAATGGGAAAAGTTTGCTCAATGTCGTTAGAGTTATCCCCCTTGGATCGGAATCCGCCTGTTTGAATTGTTAAGAAACTCTCATAAAGTTCGTTTACTGCATCGGTGTGTGATTTACCGTTTGAGTGTTGAGATAAGGTTACACAAATCCATCACTCAAGTTGAAACTTAATTTAGAACCAAAAGAAACGACACATGGAAAATGACATCATTATTTACATGTTTGGAGCTTACGTGTATCATTTAAACCATAAAGTGAAAATTCAATTAGTGAAAGCGATTTGTTAATAACATATTCTTTAGAATTTTTTATTTGATGGCTGAGGCAGCATATAACTAGTCCAAGGGAAGGAACATTCATAAGGTACTTGATTCTTGTGGTTTTCTAGAGACTCGCTACGGCGGACCGCGCCATTTTGTGTGAGCTTGGCTTACAAGTTCGTTTGACAACCCAACGAAATTAAAATGACAGCCATTGAAAACGATGTAATTAAACAGTAGATTTAATGGATATAAGTAGATTGCAATAAAAGATATTTCACAACTCAATCATATTCAAATCCGGTAGCCATAGATTTTAATTTAGTCTTGCAGAGCAGGTGAGATTATCTTACTGTCTATCCTTTCATTCCCTGTGTTTCTACCAAACCTACACCCAGTCCTATCACATCCCTTTCTAGAAAGACGTGTCATAAGTGGTTTATTATTATTATTATTTTTTTTGTAAGACAAAGTATACAAGATGTATATTCTTTCCTGACTGGCACAATGAAACGACACTTAAGAGGAGCGCGAATGTACATTTTAGCATGGTTATTTGGTACGAGCCTATATATGGACAATTTGAACAGACGAAATGACTGGAATGTGTAGTTAGTATAAGACAGACATATCTGTTACATGTTATATATGACTATGTAATACATATTGTTGTACATGATGAGAATTGTGGTATAACATTCTTGCCATTTCGCTGCACTTTCAACCTGTTTCTTCGTTCTCTCGTATAAAACACACACACACACACACACACATATATATATCTATTGTTAAAGTCACATTGTTAATTAAATTGTAGAGAAGAGGGTTTCTATAAATTGTCCTAACCCAGTCATCTTGCTTATTTTAGAAACAATATAATATGTTTAAACTAAACTCAATAATATAATATAAGACTTTCACGTATTCATGGTCAGGATAAAATTGATCGATTTTGTAGTATCGATGATATCGATCTATCATTTAACCATGACTACGCTAATCGACCGTCTAATCTGATGTAGATGTTCTTACTGTGTTCCACCGTATTGTTACCAGTATCATTACTGGATGTTTGAATATCATTGTAATTGACTTATAGTGTTAGATATATCACAGGAAATTGTTATTATATGAAATATATTTATTTTTGCAAGTTGTACATAGCATTACAAAATATAGTAAACATGTAAACAACATATCGATTGGAAATGATCAAACTCCTGATATTTTCATGTAGTCTGATCAACACATTCAGTTATATAATATCTTACATCGAGTATGTTTTGAGGAATTCATTATTAAAAAGGTAATATACATGGTGTCTCACTCTGTTGAAGTACGGAGGCATATTGGCATAATAGAAACTGTGTAGTTGACGAATCTGTGTACATTGAAGAGATTCTCTCGGCGATGGTTAAACACATAGTTATCACATTCACCGATACGGTACACAAATACACTACAAAAAAGTACTTATGAGTTTCCGTAATTAATGACAAACTCTCCACAGATTGTGTATATAAGTTACACTGTTTTACAATATATTACTCTACCTAGTATCACATAAGATTATCTAACTTTTGCACATTTTTTTTATGTTTCTCTATCGTACAAATCTCTTTACCGAAGAATAAAAGAATTGATTGACTGATTGATTAAATCAAAAGAGAACACCGGATCCATTACACAATTATACAAACATTGATTAACATAACAATACTTATATGATAATTAGTCACGTGGTATTTAACACCATTACAAAGGAAACAAGCCTTTCATATGATAATATCCTGCCTGTCATCGATTACTTTAAACACTGTCTACAATGATGAAGGATTATTTTAAGGGTAGCAATGTCGTTTTTCATCTCGTTAGACTAAATGCATTTGATTGAATACAAAAAAAAGAAAAACAGTTTTGCAATTAACAACAGGCATATTGATAATATTTTTCTTAGCTGAATGTAGCACCATTTCAGATTTTGGGCGTCGTCAATTAACTTTTGAAGTAAAACGCACACTTACTGATCATGCTATTTTTCACACTAATCTCTTTTGATATCTCCGAGTTAACTCCCTTACTCCAGTGTTCATGTTTGCCGTGACTTTAACACTTGTTATTTGTCTCGTTAGACCGCAATAAGATCATTGGCACGTTTTATCGAGACACGTGACTTGTTTTAACAAGACAGCTACGTCGTTTCCACCAAATAAATACTACGTTTTAACAAAATAACAGGTTTGAAAAGGTAACTTAGTCGTTTAAACAAGGCAACTACGTTTTAGTTCGTTATAATTAATTTTTAAAGTTTGATAATTATCGCGTTCAAACGAAAAGGGTTTTTACTTCTTAGAAAGCTGAGAAACGGACCAGTCTGTCTGTGCTGAAGTGGTTGACACATGCGCAAAACACTTAACCCTGACTGCTTTGTACAAGCTTGCGACGGGCCTTCTGTATGTTATTCAGTGAGGTAGCCACCAGCTACCACTACGTAACTTCGCATCAAAAATCACATTGGCTGTTCACGGGGAAATAAACCCAGAAATAAAGAAAAAGATAAAAAAAATCACAATTACCGTTATATTTTGTAATGTACACGGCGAAATCATAACGAGGTCTGTTCGTTTATCACGTGTACCAACACAGAGCCTTGCTTGGAGGTCTGACTTTCACATGTTTTGGGAGGAGACTCTGTATCTTCGTCATAATTCAGCTGCAATCCCGAATCATTCGTCTCATCACTTGCACTGTTTGCACGAAAAAGCAACTCCTGTCTCTCCTCATTCACTCCCTCAATCAATTTTGTTGGTATTTTCTTTTTTTCAAATTCCTCTGCGAAAGTATTCTTCTTTGTAGTGAAACTGGAGATTGTGCCTACCAGCTTTTCCCTCCTATCGTTTTTGCGTAGCACCGCCATTTCCTTTAAGTAGACCCGAAGCTGGTTGTCCTGCTTATTTTTACGAATATGCGACGCGATCATCATCACTATTGAAAAACCATAGATAAACACAACGGCTACAACATAATAAAGAGCTCCGATATCATCCGAATCACTCTTCCGAATGGTTTCAACCACAGCTTCCATTGTATGATTGTTTGTTCGAATGCGCAAGCGCAGGTTACTCGTGAAGTCCATCATATTTCTGAAATGAATAAAATACGATATTTTAAAACAAATATAAGCGGTTTAATACTATCTAACGAATGACTGAGGAAATGACGGAAATGAGAAACGGACAAATAAAACAAAATGATACTGAAACAACATGAAGAAATAAGTAAAATTCCACCATAGAAATCTGCGATAATATTCCTATCAACCAAAGGTGTTCCTATAATTCAAAATATGACAAAAGTACTGATGTATTAAATAAAAAATGTAAAATAACAAAGAAAACAACATGTCAACAGAATCTTATTTCAAATTCAATAAGGGAAGGTTAGGATATAAACAAAACTAATATATTTACACGGAAACTACTGAAAAAAGTTCAAACAGAATAGGAACACGAGTTCCAGAAGAGTAAGCGTCTTCTGCTTCATTGGCGACACCAGCCGTGTAATTCTTGGTCAACTAAGTAGGTAATGTCACGTTCCTTACTGAGAACAAAACATCACTCTGTCTTAAAAAGTGGTCGGTACCTTGACAACGACGACGACGACGATGACGACGACGACGACGACGACGACGATGATGATGATGATGATGATGATGATGATGATGATGATGATGATGATGATGATGAAATCAAGTAAACAAAATAACTTTTAGAACCAATTGATGTTCGAATTAACGTTAGTTCCAAAAGGGTAAATTTTTAAATCATACAAGAGAATGTAATGGTTTTTTACACTGCACTTATCCTTATCGAGTTCTGTCTAGTTTCATGTTGACACCTCTTATAGTTTTTGTGATATGCTCTGGACAAAATTATGACGAATGGACGAACGGACAAACGGACGAACGAATGGAAGGACAACGCAACAACAAGAGTCCTAGCGGCCTTGATGGTCACCTGAAATAAGCAACATTGAATATAAAGGTTAAAGGGTAAGTAGCTGTCAAGTGCCATGAAACAGAAATTGTACTATTGATGATAGTAAGCCAATGTCAATAGCTGCATACTATCAAAACTGTCATCCAAATTTACAATAAAAATACAGTTAAGTTTACCTCCTCCCAAGCAAGAAACGTGAGACCCATGCTGGTGATTGAAGTGCCTTAAGATTATACTCCCATCCACGAAGAGCATTTGATTCTATCATTCTTGGCTTTTTGAGAAGAGTTTTGAACTTTAAGTAAATCTGACCCCTCCATTCATATCGTCTAACCGTCATCCCTCGCTCATAATTGTAAACAAGTTTGAAATATTTAAAAATTTCAAATGGAAATTAAACAAATTATGCTCAAAATTATTTTTCCTATATAAACCATGGTAATCTTTACCCCCTCCCCGCGGTGAAACATGAGACCCTGGGGCCATGAAATTCACATTTTGGTAAAGCAACTAAAGATGCATCCATCCATGAAGTATATTTGATTCTTCAATATCCGGGTGTTGAGAAGTTTTTTCTTGTAATTTGAGTCTCTTTGACACTTATGGCCTCCCTCTCAACACTATGGATAGTGATAACACAACACGGGGAATATTGATACAACAACACTAGGGGATATTGATACAACAACACTAGGGACATTGATACAACAACACCAGGGACATTGATACAACAACACTAGGGATATTGATACAACAACACTAGGGATATTGATACAACAACACTAGGGACATTGATACAACAACACTAGGGGCATTGATACAACAACACTAGGGATATTGATACAACAACACGGTGGATCTTGATACAACAACACTAAGGACATTGATACAACAACACTAGGGATATTGATACAACAACACGGGGGATATTGATACAACAACACTAGGGATATTGATACAACAACACCAGGGACATTGATACAACAACACTGGGGATATTGAAACAACAACACTAAGGATATTGATAAAACAACACTAGGGATATTGATACAACAACACTAGGTATATTGATACAACAACACTAGGGATATTGATACAACAACACTAGGGATATTGATACAACAACACTAGGGATATTGATACAACAACACTAGGGACATTGATACAACAACACTAGGGATATTGATACAACAACACGGGTGATATTGATACAACAACACTAGGGATAGTGATACAACAACACTAGGGACATTGATACAACAACACTAGGGATATTGATACAACATTACTAGGGACATTGATACAACAACAACAGGGACATTGATACAACAGCACTAGGGATATTGATACAACAACACTAGGGATATTGATACAACAACACTAGGTATATTGATACAACAACACTAGGGATAGTGATACAACAACACGGGGGGATATTCATACAACAACACTAGGGATATTGATACAACAACACTAGGGATATTGATACAACAACACTAGGGATATTGATACAACAACACTAGGGATATTGATACAACAACACTAGGGATATTGATACAACAACACTAGGGACATTGATACAACAACACTAGGGACATTGATACAACAACACTAGGGACATTGATACAACAACACTAGGGATATTGATACAACACTAGGGATATTGAAACAACAACACTAGGGATATTGATACAACAACATCAGGGATATTGATACAACAACACGGGGATATTGATACAACAACACTAGGGATATTGATACAACAACACTAGGGATATTGATACAATAATACTAGGGATAATGATACACAACATTAGGGAGATATTGATACAACAACACTAGGGATATTGATACAACAACACTAGGGATATTGATACAACAACACTAGGGAGATATTGATACAACAACACTAGGGATATTGATACAACAACACGGTGGATATTGATACAACAACACTAAGGACATTGATACAACAACACTAGGGATATTGATACAACAACACGGGGGATATTGATACAACAACACTAGGGATATTGATACAACAACACTAGGGATATTGATACAACAACACTAGGGATATTGATACAACAACACTAGGGATATTGATACAACAACATAGGGATATTGATACAACAAACTAGGGATATTGATAACAACACTAGGGATATTGATACAACAACACTAGGGATAGTGATACAACAACACGGGGGATATTGATACAACAACACTAGGGATATTGATACAACAACACCAGGGACATTGATACAACAACACTAGGGATATTGATACAACAACACTAGGTATATTGATACAACAACACGGGGGATATTGATACATCAACACTAGGGATATTGATACAACAACACTAGGGACATTGATACAACAACACTAGGGATATTGATACAATAACACTGGGGACATTGATACAACAACACTAGGGATATTGATACAACAACACAGGGACAACAACAACTAGGGATATTGATACAACACTAGGGATATTGATACAACAGCACTAGGGGATATTGATACAACAACATGGGGAATATTGATACAACAACACTAGGGATATTGATACAACAACACTAGGGATATTGATACAACAACACTAGGGGATATTGATACAACAACATAGGGATATTGATACAACAACACTAGGGATATTGATACAACAACACTAGGGGCATTGATACAACAACACTAGGGATATTGATACAACAACACTAGGGATATTGATACAACAACACGGGGGGATATTCATACAACAACACTAGGGATAGTGATACAACAACTTTAGGGATATTGATACAACAACACTAGGGATATTGATACAACAACACTAGGGATATTGATACAACAACACTAGGGATATTGATACAACAACACTAGGGATATTGATACAACATTACTAGGGATATTGATACAACAACACTAGGGATATTGATACAACAACACTAGGGATATTGATACAACAACACGGGTGATATTGATACAACAACACTAGGGATATTGATACAACAACACTAGGGATATTGATACAACAACACTAGGGGCATTGATACAACAACACTAGGGATATTGATACAACAACACTAGGGATATTGATACAACAACACGGGGGATATTGATACAACATTACTAGGGATATTGATACAACAACATCAGGGACATTGATACAACAACACTAGGGATAGTGATACAACAACTTTAGGGATATTGATACAACAACACTAGGGATATTGATACAACAACATCAGGGACATTGACATTGATACAACAACACTAGGGATATTGATACAACAACACTAGGGGATATTGATACAACAACATGGGGAATATTGAAATACAACACTAGGGATATTGATACAACAACACTAGGGGATATTGATACAACAACACTAGGGATATTGATACAACAACACTAGGGATATTGATACAACATTACTAGGGACATTGATACAACAACACTAGGGACATTGATACAACAACACTAGGGATATTGATACAACAACACTAGGGACATTGATACAACAACACTAGGGATATTGATACAACAACACTAGGGATATTGATACAACAACACTAGGGATATTGATAAAACAACAGGAAAATAGAAGTTCACGAATACATATGGTACAGCAAAACTAGAGATAAAGGTGTAATAATACTATGTACAACAGTAGGAATGATGTCGAAGAAACAGTAGACATTACAGTAAGACAGATTAATAAGAAACGTTGACTTTAAGGGCCACAAATACTAGATATATCTGGATTTCGGCAAAAACATTCTGTAGTGACAAGCACAATACACGCGAGAGAACTGCTGTTTAAATTACCAAGGTCGACCCAATAAACATCCCTAACAAGATACGATCGTAACCTCCATACACTTACCGCAGACCTCTAACGCACAGCTAGATGTAATCAAAAGAAGAACACAGTCCAATGAAGTAAATGACGTGGTATGTTTGTCACCCAAGTCGTTAGATTGGCACAGCAATGGAATCCACAAAACGTGCCCTGTCCATTACAGCACGTTATAAATTGTCGGCAGAATTATACCTCATACTACACGCTTTGATTTCAGTTTGTTCAATATCTACGTTCGCTGTCAACGCCAGTCACTGACGACAGGCGACACCATATATGTCCAGGTTAAGCGTCCCTATATTATATCGGATAACATAATTTACTAAATCTTGTTTAAATGATAATGCTGGAGTCTGAATTTTTAATTTAAAATAATCTATCATTTAAATGACAAATTGATCAGGTTCAACGAATAAAAACACAAGTGAATACCGTTTGTTTACAATCCGCTTTTTCGATGGTCTTATAAATGCTTTGATCATTTCATGAAGTTGGTTGTAGGAAGAGATGTGAGAAACAATTCCTTGATAACTATTAGAAATCGACCTTAATGCATGTTCCAGACTAAACTGCCTTTTAACAGTGCCAGGATATTTTCAGTTTTATTCTTTGGCACGCCTGTGAGACAGTCAATGTGATATTTAAACAAATAACATGGTGAAAGGTTCCTGATGAGAGCATTTGGTTTCGAGGACAACGGACGATTGTTCGCTGTTGGACAATTATACCAAGTGGCTACTTTGCTAGATATTGGATTTTCTTTAAAAGAAAAAAATGACAGTCGTCGAGCAATATCTAGCTAAAACATAAACTTAGAAGTTAAAGCATATACTGTATCATGGTAAACAAAGGAAGAATTTTTTAAGGATGCCTGGTCTTATACAATTAAGTACATCTATATCTTTAGTAGTACATGTACACTGGTTTAAAGTACATACAAAGTGTGTCTGAAGAGAGGGTTAGGACAATGACATGTCTCTAGTGATTACTAGTACATGTAATTTAAGTAAGTATATCTGACGATCTACATGCGGGTCGTGTAACGGCGTTCAGCGACACCTGGCGTGAGTTTGCGTGTTTGTTATTAAGATTGAAGAATGATTAAGATTTTTTTTTGGAGACACTGTGTTATTTATACCGGTTCAAATTCGATCTATCAGAAATCAGAGGGAAAATTATTACTTATCACAACCACGTTGGCTGACATATGACCGGTGTAACAGCCCGTCTTCAGCTCAGATGTCTATGACGTACCGTTACAGCCATAAAACAATGAATACACTTATGAACAACACGACATATGGTTGGCATCTAATAACGTTTCAGAGCTTCTTTCAATCTGATTAGAAGACTGAAAAAAATGCAGAAATAAAAAGATATATTCCCTTCTTAGAATGTCAAAATGTAGCATATCCATTCTTCATGACAAAAGTAGCATTTAAAAGATTTTAAAGTGATGATATTCGTGTGATAGGTTACCACTAAAACAATCAGATTGGTGGTTATCGCTATCAAATGTGGCCGTTATATAGAACCACTACATGAAACATCACACCAAATCAATAACGCACTCAAAGTGAAATTGAAATTTAAGTAGGCAAAAATATGTACATACAGTCTGAAGTGTTTAAAATCATACGAGAAATTCATTGTGTAATGCACATACAGTGTCATAATTAATGGTTCTGTACAAGAACGTCTCCATGTACAGGCTATTTCCATTTATTTTGCACTGATATGTTTTTTCTATAAAATTCTATCATTCTCCACTGTATCATGATATAGAAAAGATTAAATCTTGCGAGACTGTTCCATTTAAATCAGACTTTCTCATGCACGCAACAGATTAGAAAAAATATTCTGCATGTCAACGACGTCATTAACACTGTGAGATTGTTTTCAATCAATCATTATTTCCACATTGTTCGAAAACAATCTCAAAACTAGATTAATATTAATTAGCTTTATACGCGATAGAGGTGAAAAAGTCAAGGGTGTACCGAAGGGACGGTAACTGTAGTTGGTTTACACCTTAAATGGGGATAGGCCGATATTTAAGATGTACATGGTATCTTTAAAGCAACATAGCTTGCCACGCATGACATCATGGAACTCATAGTTATCACAGTCGTCAAGTCCTAGAAGGATGTAAGGCGCTACTCGCTTTTGTGTCATGTTAACACATTTAGGAAGAAAATGTGCAAAATAAACAAGTGCAGTGAACTCTAGATTCCCCAGATAACCATTCTTAAATATTAGAAACATTTTATAAAATGTTATCAATCCAGAAGCGATTTACAGTGTATCCCTAAAATTAAACCGTGATTTATATGTAAATACTCATACAAAAATATATTTCGACATATCCAACTTGAGTAAAACAGTAACCACTATTCCAAATAAAATGACAACATATTATAAATAAAATATTATGCATTATACCGCTCTACATTATGGACAATTATTTATTTAACTGCACGATAAGAGTGATAAGTTCAATTTCCAATTTGTGAATTTACCATTTCCACACAGTAACAATCCCTCTTCCTCAGTATATGGTGTTAACATGTAGCGTTTCATTCGATGTTATAGGACGTGTTCCTATTATCAATATCTCCATAACAGATGTGGACAGCTGAAGGAGAAGCATACAACACTTGTCCGCATGATCTCTTGTGAAAAAAAAAGAATCCTGGTGCGGTATAACGTTTGATGTGTGTGATGTTTGTTTATATCGTGACATTACTTAATTTTTTGTGTTGCCGATGAAGTAGAGGCACTTCAGCTTTCGGAGCTCCTGGTCTAATCTTTCTTGTACATTTGCTATGGTCTCTGAATCACACATATATAAATATAAATCTCGTTTTATTCTCGTTTAATCGATATTTCTCTAGTTGATTTTGTGTCGAATTAGAAAGGTGACGCTGAAAATATAAGCAACGTATTCTTTATAAGAGGCGAATTATAATGTAGCTCCAGAACTGGAGGTCATGGAAGGTGTTCTTATTGCAAATACTATGTTACGTATGACAATAGAATCGACAAAGTAATAACACACAAAGAAGGCCTGAATACTTCAGACTTTTTATGCTTCTAAATAAACCTAAAAAATAGGAACCATTTCATCTGCTTTATCTATTGTTCGTGTACTTTACGATAAAACGCGTCAAGTAAGATGCTATCTTTGTTAGCTGGGCGAATGTCTGATTGGAGAATTACAAGCTTTGGCATTACATCTCGGCAATCAATCGGAACTAAGCCATTGTAGCTCTGTTTTAGCTGAATATGGTGAACTCTCTAGACTGTAAAATCTTGACATTCTAGTTTCTTATGTCATCAATATTTCATTTTTTAAAAAGCATCATTTGATTACATGCTGTAAAGGATATTTTTTGGTAAAATCTGATGATAAAACGACAGGCAGTAAGGTTGACTGAAGCGTTTTAAAAAGTGAACAGATGCCCAACAGGAAACAGTGGTGCTCTCTGTCAATACATTGTGATAATTCCATTGTAAAAAGTCTGATACCGAGGCCATTCACTTCATCATCAATTCATTTCCATGCTTTAAAAATCTTTATACAAACACCGCTATAATGGGAACAGAACAGGGTAATGATAAGCCATTAATGGCCTTCTGACTCGTCTGTAATCTGAACAAATAAGCTCTCAATGAAATTAGGTCAGACCACGACACAGTAAAAATTACTGAAACAATATCAAAAAGAAATCTGCAGTTAAGTTGGATCTTTTGTATCAAGTTTTAAGTATGAATCGGTTGGTTTTTGGCTTATAGATTGTCAAACTTCAAAAAAATTGCAATAAAGCTTTGTTAAGTAATTAGTTTAAGATACAGGTTTTAAAAAACACTAAATTAATTTGTAGGCGGAACCTGTACCAGTGTGGCTAGTGAAGATCTGTAAATTTACAGTCTGATCAGTATCACAAAAATGCATACGAATTATGACAACTGACAATTCGGGCAGATTTAGTTACAATGAAATAATCAATTTCGTTTTCTCTTGCTCTTAACCTGGCAAGCGGACCTACGCGATATCTTTTGATTTCAATTTTTTTTTTAAAGTTTCAAGTCTCAATATAGGACAAAAAATGGAATACATTAATCATAATAACACGAAGACGTTGGAAAAATTGCAAGGAGCATAATAACACGTGTCCCGAATGTGGCTTATTATCCACGAAACCAGCAAGCATCAAAATGAGCATTGAAAGCGTCAATCTTCCAATCTCACGAGGAAACAGTGACAATATCATGGCAACCATCATACATTATTCTCATGAGCTTTATATATCTGCATCTCTCGAAATAGTGTTTTTTTTTTAAATCTCAGCGGTCGACATTCAAATATGATTTTCGAAACAAATCCGTAGATTTCGAACCAACTGCTGCAATTAAACTCTCTGTGATATAAAAGCGGGGATATCACTATCAAGAAAAGGAAATCGCGCTTGCCAGATAACTTAGTGAAAAGCTGACGAAGTTGGATGCATTGTAATTAAATATAGAGTTACCTGCGCTAAATCTATTTGATGATAGGAAACCATTTCGTTATTTTCATTCTGTTATCCAATATAGCCACATCCTTTTGTAAATTTAAACAATTCTAGCTGTGTCGTGCTTAAGAAATGCGCACTTGTCATAAAAGAAAATTTATAGAGAATAAGTGGTCAGTGTATATAAGCTGGCTTGGGTGAATAGAGTCAAAAGTGGTTCGCCAGAGTTCCGAGTCAAAATACAGCTTACATTTTTAAGACACTGGTCATGTATTCTATTTATACTGCAACATTGATTGAAAATCAGACTATTGAAACAAACACTTTTGTTTAATCTGTGTTTTCCTGGCATTGACATTACGTTGAATTTTGCCTGATGATAGAAGCCAAAATAATTGCTGTTTTCCGTCACTGGCGAATACAGCATAAATATATGTGGCAGGTGTATTCCGACAATGGCAGTGCCAGTTGCAGGATAAAAATATGTGTGGATCTATAATAGCGAAAAAGTTCGAAAGATAAAAAAACACATGTACGTTTGCAAAAATTAATCCCTCGGAAAAGAAATCTACCTACGATATTTTGGAGGTATGAAAATCTATATGTAATGAATCTGATTGTACCAATATCTACACTTTATCTTAAATATTCCAGTGGGAATATTTCATTGGAATGTAATCTCTATCATATCGATAATTCATCGTATTACTGTGATCGTATTACTACCAATAATATAGATTATAGATAATCTATCTCCATATGTGCCCATGGTGGAAGGTTAAGTGCCTGGCATTTCACCAAGCCCTTAGGCCAACAATACCGATTTAACTTTAGTGGGGTGCTGACCTCATCATGTCTTCGTCATGCCAGTAAATAAGGCCACTAACGAGGACAGTTCCCCGCGCTACATCAAGCAACACCGAGCAGGTACTTTATTCCATTAATAATGGCAGCATTTACACGTGACAATGGGTCTCTAAAACCAATAAAATCGGAAACGACTCGGGATTAGGAACAATAGCACGAACTCCAGAAATAATAATGCACTTCAGTACATTAAAATTATTTGTTATCTTAGTATAACTTTCTTCATTTAAAAAAATGCGATGTCTTTACTATCTTCATTTACACACTATTCAGAAAACAAACATATATTGCTTATGGCATTTTAAAAACAAACAAAATAAGAAATAAGGCATTCTAATGTACGAAGACATTTTGGTTCCAATTAGCCAAGTGTTTTTGGTTAGCATGTGTATTGCAACATTTATCATCAAAATCCAATTTAAATTTCCATTTATGTTTACTTCATATAGATTCTTCAAAAAACGCGTTTTCTGTACAAGAGAATTAGCAGAAGGATTGATTTAAAAGAGGAGGATAAAAATATGGGCAATGGAAGGAAAGGTTAGGGTGGTATTTTGCTTTTGTATTTTGACAACTTGGTTCTCTGTCTGAAATGGGAACGGGAAGATCAAATCATATTTATTAAAAACAATACATAGAAGATAAAAACAGAATGGCAGTGCTTCCTTCTAAATAAATAAATCTAAACTTTGTATCATTTCTTTTCGATACATGTGTATGAGTCTGTGAAGCTGTTACCAGTATAAATAGTAAGTGATACTTATAACAATCATACGACTGGTGCTTCAGTACTAAACGTACCAAGGCGTCTTTGCAAAATGTGATTAGTGCTTCATTGCAAAATGTGATTGGTGCTTCATTGCAAAATGTGATGAATGCTTCATTGCGAAATGTGATTGGTGCTTTATTGTGAAATGTGATTAGTGCTTCATTGCAAAATGTGATTGGTGCTTCATTGCAAAATGTGATGAATGCTTCATTGCGAAATGTGATTGGTGCTTTATTGTGAAATGTGATTAGTGCTTCATTGCAAAATGTGATTGGTGCTTCATTGCAAAATGTGATGAATGCTTCATTGTGAAATGTGATTGGCGCTTCATCGCGAAATGTGGTTACTAAACGTGACAGGCTCTGTAACTGGTGCTTCATTACTAAATGTGACCGCCTCTGTAACTTGTACTTCATTAGTAAATGTGATTGACTCTGTGACAGGCTATGTAACTAGTGCTTCATCACTTAATGTGATTGACTCTGTAACTGGTGCTTCATTACTTAATGTGACAGGCTATGTAACTGGTACCACATTAGTAAACGCAAGGAAATCTTTATTAAGAAATGTTGCCAGAGATATACTACTTTATGTGACTGCTTCTTCTAAATGATTGGACTTGTGTTTCAGAAGTAAATGTGGCTGTTGTTTAGGAACTGAATTCAAGTCTGGCTTCATTACTTAAAGTGACTGGCACTTTCATCACTAAATGTGACGAGAGTTTTATCATTAGATGTGACTGCCACTTCCTGTACGTAGGAAACATTTCCGTTTACATGCAACACATTTATCTCTTACCAATGTTTGAATGGGCAATAAAAACAGCCAGACGCATAAAGCACACCGATGCGGTCGTAGAAAAACGAAAGGCGATGTTCACCTGAAAATAAAACGAGAAATAGGTTTCAGGACTACAAGTACAACAAGGGGACGTAACTCTATTATAGTCTCTCTCTTCTCACTGGTTATTTAACAACTACACGTCTGTTTGATTTAGGTAGAATTTTACAAAATATTTTGTGAGTATACCACTGATTGGTTGATTTCATTTGAATATAAAGAAGAGAAAGAGATAGGTAGAGGTTTCATTTTGTTTGCAATTTGTTTTCTTTTGTTCGTGCAAATTAAGAAATAGCTGACTGACTTGGCAATCATAAGAACGAGATATTCTGCCAGCGTTACTCTACTAGATCGAGGGTCTAATACGGTTATACTCGTGTTCATCTCCGGACCAGATTACAGTAAAGCGTGTCGTGTCAGAACAAAGGCACCACATTTTAATACCGGTATAAGGTCTCATTTTCACCGTAATTCAATATCACAGTTCTGTCACCATCTAGTTATTGTCTGAGAAATATGAAGACTTCAGTTATAAATCAATATACAATTTGTTTTAATGGATTAATACCTAATCCGTCTATTATTTCAATCCATAGAGGGAATATAAACGAACATAATAAAATTATTTCAATTTATTAAAACAGCTTTTACCATAAGGTACATCCAAAATATCCATCGTATATATTTACCAGAATTGGCAAATAAAGGACACGACAGATTCGTCTACCTAAATCGTTTACCGACTGGGATAACTTTCCACCAAACGGCTTTATATAATGGTGATTTCAATATTCTTTTTCTAGATAGCAACATACCTGCATCCCAAACCTATGGTGTTTACATACAATAATTGATTCAATATTCAAGTACCAATTAACAAAATCCCGATTTTCGTGTAGGATTCGACAGCTTACAGACACACTCACGTCATAAGGTTTCAAGAGGTAGGTGGATGAAGATTATTGGAGGGTTTTACGATCATCATAATGATCTCGATGAGAAAAAAACATTTGTGTGACATTGAATCGGACGTATTTAATTCTCATTAGTTTGCCTGGCTGTTCCGTTCTTGTTAGCCTAATCATCACCGGGAACAAGACATTAATTATAATTTCGACTGTTTGATCTAAGATTCTACTGACATGTCGACATTTTCTTGTTTTTTTTTTCTCTCCAAAAATACGATCATAAACAGTGTTCAAAATAATCTTGTTTGTAGAACGTTAATGCCTCTTTGTAGGTGTTCTTCTCACATAGACGTTCACAGTGTTCTTCTCTTTTCTTTCGTAACAGCTAAATGTATCTATATATGTTTCCTATATATGTAATCTTATTGTACCTATATTTTGAATTAAAGAAAAAATTACATAGAAACAAGATATCCTCCGTTGCAAGAGGAAGCCACACACTACACGTTCAGACGACGAGAAGGAAGCACTATAGTAAGCGAAATCATGTAGCTAACAGAACAGCGCTAACATTTCCAGGGCGTCAAACACAAAAATGCCATTTAATTATTGCTCGGAAACAAACTATCATAAGACTTCATCCCAGTGAAGTACCGATGAACACTTCAAGGTCCTCAGCGTTTGTTGCACGCTAAGTGAACACTAACAATGGCGATTAGAGATAAATACGTAGATGATGTTTTCTACGGATAGTCATAGATACAAACACTTAATCGTTCTGAACAAAGTATTTAAGGGAAACATTTTACATTTTACTAAAAAAATCTTTATAGAATTTCGTTGACACAGTTGCACAGAATGCAATTTTCAAGCAATGCTGACATTGCTTTTTGACCAGAGCATACAGAGAAGCCATTTTCTGAAGGTGCTTTCTACAGAAAAACGAATAATAATATTATATAAAAGTAGAAGTCAGACGCGTAAAAGAGAAAGAGACTTCCGGTAATTCAATCGAATTCGCAGAATTAAACAGAATTTGAATAAATTCCATTTACGGTAATATTGACCTTTGATCTTTTGTATGAAAAACAATCTCAGCTTCATTGGCAAGCCTTTATTTGGTTTATTGTGTGAATACCAATTTTCTTTCTTGATAAACGTTTATCCATAATTGTTCAAAAGTCACACATAGTAGTGCCAAATAATGAATTAAACTGTACCATACAGCTGATTCGTCCTTCTAGGACTCGCCAGTGATGATAAAGGCACAATTTTCCAAACCTAGAGGCTGACTGAGGAAAATTAAACGTGACAAAAAAAACCCACAAAAATCTAAATTTAGATTTGGAGGTACACTAGCCCCTTAATTCAATAAACAGAGTAATTTTAATACGTCACAAAAGGTCATCTAATGGCCGTGTTGATCACCAAATCTCGAGAACATGATGGAAAATATTTAATAGGAGTTACATTTAGATGAGGTTTAAGAGGCATATTATCAACTGACTTCAGATATTGATACGTAGAAAAAGTCACCGATTACAAAAACTGGATTGCATCACCGCAGATCTGTTTCTTCTTCCTAACGCGGTTACTCTCGTTTTATGGGACAGTAGAACCGTACTATGTTATTTGGAAAATTGAAAAACATATCACAACGCATAAACCACATTTATTCAAATTAAAGTTTTGAAAAACAAAAAACAAAAAACAAAAAACGACGTCACACGAACATCAGAAGGAAAGCTGTTCGCAATAGTGTGGTGACTATCGATTGGTAAATCGTGCAAACAGGAGATCCTATGACTTACGGAACAATCATTACCGGGAATCGTGGTATTTGGTTTGGACAAAGCAGAGAGACGGGAGTTAAGGGTCCATAGATAATAGATACAGATTTGTTAACAATGAAAAAAAAACTTACAATGATAAATTGGAATTTTGATACTTTAGACAAGTATTAAACAGTAATGGAGTGAGCGGTATATGTATAAAACGTGTGATTTGTTTAATAATGATTCAGTCGTTCTGGTGACGTGGTAGTACACGTGCAGATACTATACATATATCAGCGAGTCTTACTATCATTGGAACGAGAAAAGTGGAAAGAGCGACTTAAAACCAAATGCAATGTGACTCTATGAGATGTTAAATTATGTTTTTATTATAACCGTGACTGTTATCTCGATCTTTGTCTCCTTAAGATACACTAACTATCTGATGTTAAATCGGATACAAGTTATTTTCGGCAATAAATTACATAAATTTACACACGTACACACCAACACGCACATACATATAAATCAGAGTGTGAAATAGGGGATAGGATTAAAGTAACTGAATTGAATATCTGACATGTTAATAACATGGCACCATAATTCGTCTCTAATGCATGCATTTGCATCACAATTTAGAACAATATGAGTTATAGAATCATTGTAAAATTTTCCACAAACATGACACAATTCCGTATTGGTAGATCTGCGAGAGGTTACACACCATCTTAAAATACAATGTATAGATCTAGAGTACTGAGGATATTTTGCAGCAAGTTTCCATAAGCAATGTGACTCTAGCTTGTTATGAATCGACGCGAACCGGAAGAAGTCACTGTCATTTGACATTCTTTGTTTATATACGTACTTATTTACCAATGTTTTCCACTGTTGTTTACCAGGTAACGAGCCCGTTCATATACAATCTCATTTTCTTCATGTAAATTTATCCATTTCGCTTTAAACTCTCTTTTTCTGTACTCTCAGCTTTGAGGAATAAAGAATGATGATGTATACTTTCGTAGGATCCGTACAATATCTGGTATGAACCCACTTTGTTTTGCAGTACTCGTATTAAACATAAAAAATCTAGTGGCAAATATTTTATATACCAAAGTGCTAATGTTCATACTATATATTCGCCTCAAAAATAGTAACTTTCTTATATCAAGATAAGCCTCCAAGAAAGTTTTTTTTATAAATCAAATGTTCGTTTGATACAGGAAGCTAATATCAATGTTTCAATAATTTGAAATATTACCAATCAACTTATAACAGATTTGGAGACACCAAACTGCTTGGTAAGTCCGTCTCATAACGTCATCAATTCAACATAGTAATATTATATCCATCCACACACGTAAACAGTCACCTTGTACATGCTGTGAAGGTCACTGCATGCTGTCAAAATTACAGAAACGTGAGGTCTCAATCAAGATTGTGGAAAGCCAATTACCATATGATTATGTAGTTTAAACAAGAATTAGGCAATACACAGCTGACGGCTATATATAATTAGGAGGGAGACGGGGATTCCGATAACAACAACAAAATTTTCGATCGTTTTGCCAAACAAAATTCGAGATATCTGTTTAAAGCTTTCTCGATTTTGACACATTGAAATATTCAACATTTGTGAAAGGATATATTATTTAAATTTCGATTTTTTTTTGGTTATTTTCTATCTTACATCAAAGTTTGTATTTTCTACTTTAGTTAAATATCTCTCTTTATGACCAACTATTTATGAACTGATCAACGGAACCCGACTTACTCGCTCGTTAAGAAATTGGTTTCACGAAAATAAAGGAATGATATGAACTGATATTACGGAAGCAGTTTTGTGCAAATGCGATTGCAGATTCATGAGGAGATGTCCTTGTATCAAAAAGTCGCGAAAAGGCCATCATTGAAGTGATATTTCTCCTCGTTTTAATAGTAAAAAATTATCATACTTGAAATTTCAGTTATAGAAACTATGCCTAATTGGTATAGTAAACAAATATTTCATGTTCTTAGCCTAACTTTAAAACGTTACAATGATCGCCAGGCAATGAAATGGTTCACAACTGAACCAATTAATGTACCTTTGTCAAAATAATAACAAAATAAATGCGTTTTCTAGATTCTTCCCTAAGTTTTCATTATCTTGAGAACAGCTTGACAGAAGTCATTATTTTCCTTACATTATTATGTAATACGGTGTATGAGTATCCTTTACCGACACTCATTAACGACAATTAGCGATTTTTTTTCATACTCTGCGCAAACAATTTTACTCTGGAGTATTTGTGATAATGTATAATTAAAAGTGAAATCAAAAGTCAAGAGTGAAAACCTTCTCCGTAATCGTCATTATTTCAAGACATGGATATTAGCTCCGGGGCTTTGATCTTACATCAACCACTGGACTAGAATCTCATTTCCTCATCGAGATCGAGAATAAATTCGACTCCATTAGAGAGTTTAAAAAATCGACAACAAGTGGTTTACCGATTCTCCGTTTTGGAATAATTACGGTCTGTGGAAACATTCCTTCATTTAATAAAAACAGAATGATGTCAACCAGAATCTCGTTCACGTTGGTACATTACATGCGTTTGTTGTGATATCGCCGCTAATGGGGACACACTATTTATACACAAAGTTTAGTCTGTATCCAGTAATTATTTCTGTTCAGTATTGTGGACCCTACCATGTTTATCAAATTTTCATATAATGGTCTTTTTCAGGTGTTCCGTATTTAGACTACAGGTCGTAGAGGCTTTCCATATTGGGACTATTGTGCCTACAAGTATATCCACATTTACAATTGCCCCTGCTTCCATATTCAGACTATTGTCTCTAATATAATTTCCATATTCGGACAAAAGTTTCAATCAGGTTTGAATACTCATATCATGGTCTCCATCAGACTATAGTCCTAATCAATTTTTCCGTATTTAGACTATAGTCCCTATCAGGTTTCCGTATACAGACTAGTGTCCCTATCAGATTTCCGTATTTAGACTATAGTCCCTATCAGATTTCCGTGTTTATACTATAGTCCCTATCAATTTTTCCGTATTTAGACTATAGTCCCCATAAGGTTTCCATTTTAATACTATAGTCCCCATCAGGTTTTGTATATCTACAGTAAAGTCCCTTTAAAACTTTCTGTATTTAATACAGCCCCATCAAGTTTTCCATATTCAGAATATAGTCCCATCAGATATTCCATATATCAAATTCTCCATATCTAATACAGTCCATATCAAGCTTTCCATATTCAGAATATAGTCCCATCAGATATTCCATATATAGATTATAGTTACTCTCATGTTTCCCATATTTACTTTTACCTCATTACGTTTCCCATATTAACCCCATCATGTTTCCCATATTTACTTTTACCCCATCATGTTTCCCATATTTACTTTTACCCCATCATGCTTCCCATATTTACTTTTACCCCATCATGTTTCCCATATTAACCCCATCATGTTTCCCATATTTACCCCATCATGTTTCCCATATTTACCCCATCCTGTTTCCCATATTTACTTTTACCCCATCATGTTTCCCATATTAACACCACCATGTTTCCCATATTTACCCCATCATGTTTCCCATATTAACCCCATCATGTTTCCCATATTTACCCCATCATGTTTCCCATATTTACTTTTACCCCATCATGTTTCCCATATTTACCCTATCATGTTTCCCATATTTACTTTTACCCCATCATGTTTCCCATATTAACACCACCATGTTTCCCATATTTACCCCATCATGTTTCCCATATTTACCCCATCATGTTTCCCATATTTACCCCATCATGTTTCCCATATTTACCCCATCATGTTTCCCATATTTACCCCATCATGTTTCCCATATTTACTTTTACCCCACCATGTTTCCCATATTTACCCCACGATGTTTCCCATATTTACCCCACCATGTTTCCCATATTTACCCCATCATGTTTCCCATATTTACTTTAACCCCACCATGTTTCCCATATTTATCCCGTCATGTTTCCCATATTTACTTTTACCCCATCATGTTTCCCATATTTACCCCATCATGTTTCCCATATTTACCCCATCGTGCTTCCCATATTTACTTTTACCCCATCATGTTTCCCATATTTACCCCATCATGTTTCCCATATTTACTTTTACCCCACCATGTTTCCCATATTTACCCCACGATGTTTCCCATATTTACCCCACCATGTTTCCCATATTTACCCCATCATGTTTCCCATATTAACCCCATCATGTTTCCCATATTTACCCCATCATGTTTCCCATATTTACCCCATCCTGTTTCCCATATTTACTTTTACCCCCCCATCATGTTTCCCATATTATTTACCCCATCATGTTTCCCATATTTACCCCACCATGTTTCCCATATTTACCCCATCATGTTTCCCATATTTACTTTTACCCCATCATGTTTCCCATATTTACCCCATCGTGCTTCCCATATTTACTTTTACCCCATCATGTTTCCCATATTTCCCATATTTACCCCATCATGTTTCCCATATTTACCCCATCATGTTTCCCATATCTACTTTTACCCTATCATGTTTCCCATATTTACCCCATCATGTTTCCCATATTTACCCCATCATGTTTCCCATATTTACTTTTACCCCACCATGTTTCCCATATTTACCCCACGATGTTTCCCATATTTACCCCACCATGTTTCCCATATTTACCCTATCATGTTTCCCATATTTACTTTTACCCCACCATGTTTCCCATATTTACCCCATCATGTTTCCCATATTTACTTTTACCCCATCATGTTTCCCATATTTACTTTTACCCCATCATGTTTCCCATATTTACCCCATCATGTTTCCCATATTTACTTTTACCCCACCATGTTTCCCATATTTACCCCATCATGTTTCCCATATTTACTTTTACCCCATCATGTTTCCCATATTTACCCCATCGTGCTTCCCATATTTACTTTTACCCCACCATGTTTCCCATATTTACCCCATCGTGCTTCCCATATTTACTTTTACCCCATCATGTTTCCCATATTTACCCCATCATGTTTCCCATATTTACCCCATCATGTTTCCCATATTTACCCCATCATGTTTCCCATATTTACCCCATCATGTTTCCCATATTTACCCCATCATGTTTCCTATACATATTTTTGCTCTATCAGGTTTTCCATGTCTTCTATATTCCCTATTAGGTTTTCCGTATTTAAACGATAGTTCTTATCAGTTTTTCCATATTCAGACTTCAGTCCTTATCAGTTTGTCTGTCAATCAGATTCACTAGTATAACATTAGTATTGTATATAATCGATAGATTTAAAAACGGCAATTAAGTGTTTGCGTGCTAATTATCATGTACAATATATGACTACTTTCAATTATGTATTACTCACAAATGAAATGCAACGGAAAATATGTCCCACTAACTCATTCTTTTCATGCTGGGTGATTATTGCATTTAATGTCCAAACTTTTATCAATAGTAACATTTAATCTAAAGTTATATTTCCAAATGAACTAACTATTCCCGATTTATAAAACATTATCAAGATCTTCATATGCTTTATTTATTGGTATGCTTTCCTTTAACTTACCTTATCTCCGACATTCTAGCATGATTTGCTCACTGAAAGTACTTTTTTACGTATCTTCGAATACTTCAAACAGGAATCCCTAAGTATTTACCGTTACTATATATAGTTACATATGTATCTATCGGTACTGTTATCGGAACTACCGTTACTATATATAGCTACATTTGTATCTATCAGTTCTCGTTATCGGGATTACCGTTACTATATATAGCTACATATGTATCTTTCGGTTCTCGTAATCGGGATTACCTCTACTATATATAACTACATATGTATCTATCGGTTCTCGTTATCGGAATTACCCCTACTATATATAGCTACATATGTATCTATCGGTTCTCGTAATCAGGATTACCTCTACTATATATAGTTACATATGTATCTATCGGTTCTTGTTATCGGGATTACCCCTACTATATATAGCTACATATGTATCTATCGGTTCTCGTTATCGGGATTACCTCTACTATATATAGCTACATATGAATACATCACGTTTGTTTCAGTACATCCATCCAATTACCGTTAATGATGTATTATGCTGTTTTCAAGACAGTTTAAATGCTGTTATATTCGAAATTATCTCGGCTTCCACAGATTGCATTAGCTTACATAAGATCAATCACGGGTGAGATAAGGGCCGGTTTCCCCTACAGCTTAGACTACCTTAAAGTACGGTAATTTTCTTATTATTGAAAGAGGAAATTAAAACTGCCCCAAAAAGAACTGTACTTTTTGTAATTCTCAACAAGGGATCTTAGGATCTGACTCATAAAGAGCTGTGTCAAGCAGCATTAAATGCTGAAATCTAGGTCAATGTTTTCAACAGAAAATAGTAATGCTCTGTTAAGGCCAGCTTTTTGAATTGTACAAGCTTTGTAAAGGTCATCAACACGAATTGTACAAGCTTTGTAAAGGTCATCTACACGAATTGTACAAGCTTTGTAAAGGTCATCTACACGAATTGTACAAGCTTTGTAAAGGTCATCTACACGAATTGTACAAGCTTTGTAAAGGCCATCTACACGAATTGTACAAACTTTGTAAAGGTCATCTACACGAATTGTACAAGCTTTGTAAAGACCGTCTACATGAATGGTACAAGCTTTGTAAAGGTCATCTACACTAATTGCACAAGTTTGTAAAGGTCATCTACACTAATTGTACAGGCTTTGTAAAGGTCATCTACACTAATTGTACAAGCTTTGTAAAGGTGTAATGTTATTGAGCTAAGAATACAAACGCTTCCATCAGGCACCTCTCTTATGCTATTGAGCTAAGGGTACAAACCTTCCATCAGGCACCCTCTTATGTTATTGAGCTAAGAGAACAAACGCTTCCATCAGGCACCTCTCTAATGTTATTGAGCTAAGAGCACAAACACTTCCATCAGGCACCTCTCTGGTGTTACTAGGATACGAGTACAAACACTTCCATCAGGCACCTCTTCTACGTTACTAGGATACGAGTACAAACACTTCCATCAGGCACCTCTTCTATGTTACTAGGATACGAGTACAAACACTTCCATCAGGCACCTCTCTGGTGTTACTAGGATACGAGTACAAACACTTCCATCAGGCACCTCTCTGGTGTTACTGAGCTAAGAATACAGACACTCCCATAAGGCACTTCATGCCTTTTGACAAAAATCACACGCAGACAGACTTCAAACATAACTATTGTGTCACAATTTATTCAGAATCATTCAATCGTGAATAATAATCAACATAACGTCGGATGTTTTAACCATGATAAAATATTCTGATCTGTTGTACAGTACTTATGTAAAACCGCCGAGAAAATACTACATTGTAAATAAAAGTTGAAACAAATCGTTCGACAACAACGAAATTAAGCCGCTAACTCATTAGACCATAAAATCAAATTAAACTTTTAACGGAAATTCTCCTAGTAATTACGGACTGACGGCCACAACTCGAAACTTGCGACTACAGATGGCGCACTCCCGATCCCGCTAAAATATCTATTCAACCAACTGTCAAAATCTTTTTTATAGAACCTATCAAGATTTGAAAGCAGCCATTCAGAAAGGTGTCGCCAGACACAGCATGCCTCCAGGAATCTTTGGGGTACACATCTCGCGGCGGCTCTAGCTGTAAGTCGCCACCAATTCAATCGACGATGCTATGCGAGACGCTCGTTAATGTTGATGAAAACAATTACTGCAAACACTTTTTGGCGGTCGGTGACATTTAGCTCCTCCAAAGCACATTTATTTCTAAATAAGCAGCCATTAATCGACACATCAAATCAACGAAAGCATTCCTTAAAGATTAAGAGAAAATGTCTTAAATTCTGTGTTCGTTGTAAAGTCAACAAAATTGAGCTGTTTTCTCAGCAGCAGCAAAAGCTCGTGTGATCAGCATGGCTCTGTTAGATCGCTCTGCTAATGTCGCTTCTAGTTCGTATGACACATTTTACTGTATTTTTACTGTACGGATTTCCCTTAAGGTTATCTTAATTATGACACGTATATATCATTTAACTGTGAGAGAGATAGTGAGATATTCATCCTCTCGAATGGCCAGGTGGCATTGGTACCTGTACTGTACTTTGTTGGTGCAGCGTATCAAATTAACGGGATTGTGTGGTGACGAGAGATAACCGGACGGGTCACGTGTATTGGAGGGAGACAACATGATAAGGATCACATGCGGTGACAGGAAACAACATGGCCGTGTCACGTGTTGACGAGAGACAACAGGGCTGGGGTCAGATGTGTTGACTGGAGACTATATGGGGGATCAAATATTCTGACGGAAAACAACATGACGAGGATTGCATGTAGTGACGGAACCCAACCTGACGGGGGTCACATGTAGTGACGGGATACAACCTGTCGGGGGTCACATGTAGTGACGGGAGACAACCTAGCGTGGTCACATGTAGTGACAAGAGACAACCTGACAGGGGTAACATGTAGTGACGGGAGACAACCTGAAGGGGGTCACATGTAGTGACAGGAGACATTCTGACGGGGGTCTCATGTAGTGACAGGAGACAACCTGACGGGGGTCACATGTGGTGACAGGACACAACCTGACGTTGGTGACATGTAGTGACAGGAAACAACCTGACGGGGTCACATGTAGTGACGGGAGACAACCTGACGGTGGTCACATGTAGTGACGGGAAACAACCTGACGGGGTCACATGTAGTGACGGGAGACAACCTGAAGGGGGTCACATGTAGTGACAGGAGACAACCTGACGGGGGTAACATGTAGTGATGGGAGACAACCTGACGGTGGTCACATGTAGTGACGGGAAAAAACCTAACGCGGGCAATGTGTAGTTACAGGAGACAACAGAACGAGGGTCATATGTGGTGACGGGAGGCAATAGACAAGAAACATAGGACGACAACGTGACGTATGGTGAGACTTTGCGTTATCGTTAAAAAAGACACGATGTCTTCATTTCAGATATATCAACCGGTATAAATAAGGATTTTGGGATAAACAGTGGGTATTCAGTATGCTCTAGGGCATCAAGCAACTCTGACGCCTGAAATCTCATTTACTTTTTGTATTCCGTGTCCTCTAGAGCCACAGCTCAGGTCGATACAGGCGTGGTCGAGTATGTACATCACAGTGATTAACAAGGCGGAGATGGAAAAGACACATTTTTCATAATGATACCTGTCCTATTGGATTCGTCAGCGGTGTTATTCCCTTGACGTTAAATCGGCGACATTGACATGTTTAGCGGAAGAAGAAAAAAAACTGAAATCCCACCACACGTAATCTGGTTAAATGCTGGATATCTGAAGTCACATGCCGACGTTGTCACCGAGGACGTGGCAATTAATGCTATTTCCACGTGCCACCGTAGTGACATGTAACTACGGTCTGTACTTCAACTACCAGGTCTGGAAATGTCCACGAATTGTCACCTAGAATGAAAGCTTTTGATAAAGATTCACTCAGAAATTTTTATTATCGTCAGTCCTTTCCTCTCCAACAGACTCCTCAGAAACTGATATTATCGTCAGCCTTTTCCTCTCCAACATACTCTTCAGAAATTTATATTATCGTCAGTCCTTCCCTCTCCAACAGACTCTTCAGAAATTTATATTATCGTCAGTCCTTCCCTCTCCAACAGACTCTTCAGAAATTTATATTATCGTCAGTCCTTTCCTCTCCAACAGACTCTTCAGAAATTTATATTATCGTCAGTCCTTTCCTCTCCAACAGACTCTTCAGAAATTGATATTATCGTCAGCCTTTTCCTCTCCAACAGACTCTTCAGAATATATATATTATCGCCAGTCCTTCCCTCTTCAACAGACTCTTCAGAAATCAAAAACTTTCATGTCATGGAGACTGATGGCACTGTGCGTTAAATGTCCAGAAAGTATTTTCCTCAGTTACCGGAAACATAAATAATATGTTTGCATGGTGAGCGTGAAGACAACATCAGTAGAATGATATTGCGGTATTGTGTGATTATAAAACATAACTTGATTCTATAATTACATATATATAACGTACGTATCACTAATATTGATATTAAAACGGATTTCAGCATTTCATCTGAGGTCCGTCATTTTCGTGAAGACATCGAAATCAAAGAGCAGATGAGAAAACCTCACATCAACTATTTGATATTTGATCATCCACGTTAATTTGTACGTGGACCTAAATTTACATGGTATCATTTTCATGGTACACCATTGATCAATTGCCATTGCAAATTGTAACCTAAACCATTTTGTTGCATACTTCATACCTCTCACAATGAAAAATCACTTGCTTCCACAGTCCATTGCACACATTATCCCCTTTAATTGGTAATCACGATTACATGACCATGAAAGTCGCTGTGTACACTGGACTGTGGTAACAAATATGTACTGAAGTGGGGTACATGATTATCAATACAACTAGCAATGATTATGTCCGTCATTACAGAATCAATTTCAATAATACCATTTATACATGTTCATGCATAACAATAACATCATAATTGATTGATTTTCAGATATTTTACACAGGGTAATCTTTAACATTTCCTTATCACGGGTATGATAAACATCCCCCTTCTCTTTTGTCTGGATAAGCGTGTTAAAATCCACAGAAACTAGGTTGTTAGGGGGTAAGGTGTAGCAATGGTAACGCCCTTGCCTGTCACCTCGACGTCCGGGGTTCGATTCCATGGACGAACGTAAAAAAGAATGACTGTCCACGTGGGTTTTCCCCAGGTACTACGGTGTCCTCCCACGGTAAGACCTCTCGCGCGCTTACATTCGAGCCAGTAAGAATGATTGGTCTAATCTGACAACTTGTTTCGCAATAGTTGTATTATTATAAGTAAATCTTATATTTTACATTTCAATCCCCATGTACTACGAGCGGAAAACCTCGTGTAGGTAAATATTCTGCATCTCAAACTCAGCGTGTACAACGTGCTCCTGTTTTCCTCTCTGTTTCCACCTCGATAACAAATTGTTCCCTGTAATATCCAATACTTTGTTCTTTCTCTAACTCTGGTGTTTCTGTTAATGCAATTAACCAGACCTCATACTTTCATATTTTCATCTTCTCGAAATTTTTTTGTGATGAAACATTCATTTTACATCTACCTGATCTTTAAGCTCCAAAATTCCACAAATCATCCTTTTTGGAAAATAATCCTTGTCTATTTCATTTAATAAATGACAAGAGTTCTCTGGTAAAGAGAAATACTCACCCATACATGTACAGATAAATCATACAAAAAGCAATTTAGAGTTGGTATATAGAGGTGAGTTTTTTCACTTCCTCTTTCTGTTTGTTCGAGGTGAGAAGATGGGGACAATGTGCGTGTTTTTCAAGAATTGTTGCATTATTTTTTGTCACTCTCCAATATCTATTTTTGGAGAAATCATAAAAAAACTCCCAAGATTTGGGTATTAATTTTGAAACGTTGATGTAAGTCGTTGGATTAAAGGATAGCCAATTTCAACTGAATGACCTCTTGTTCGAAGATGAATTACACAGCTGTTGTTTTAACTTTTACTGGATGTTAAAATAAATATATGTATGTGAAAAAATAAAAAGGCCACAATCAGTTAATCTTATCCTACTGCAGGATTAAAGTAAACATCAAACGTAGAATGTGTCGTTAAAATCGATCTTGGTCGTGCTGATACTAATAGGACCGGAAACAGAGTTACGGAAACGCCTGGTTTGATAGGGCTATTGTTGACTGACTTCCGGTTTGGAATTATGCAGTGTAATTATCCGAACGTGACGGCGTTTGATTTTTATCCCAGATATTTCTGAATTGAAAAAAAATCACGACTTGGACGATAACAATCAAAGCTCGGCTTAGACAATATTACTGCTGGCGTTCTTCACTGACTGATTAGGAAATCCATTTGAACCAAGCATCGACATTGTTGTAAGGCAGATCCAGTAATGACGCCAACACACGGACATATACAATGTAATATAATTACTGGACATAAAACATACAGAATATAAACAACTGTATTCCCAAGTTCCCTATGATCTGTACATTGCAAATGTTTATCAAGCAGCATCGAGAGTAATTCATTAATACATCTGATACGCAGGCCGAATGACATTCGTTGTCGGCTACACTCAAACGCAATTATGTTCTTCCATTATGTACAATGTATTTCTTTTTAAAGAATACTATATCCCGGAATAGAAATAGAATTTTGGTAAAGTTGAAGTCTGCATTTAGACTGTAAATATTTAGGGTCTGCAGTGCTAAAGGCCTGACAACGCTAGTCGTTTGTCCTGGATTTGGTCCTGCGCTAGTCTTCACTCGTGTAGGGTCCAGTGGTCTCCTGTGTTGGGTGTCCTGCTCTAGTGGTCTCTCGTGTGAATCTTGTGTGGGCGGCTCGATTCTAGGCGTCTGTTGTGTTGACAGTTCCATGCTATTTGTGTTCTGTGTGGGCGGCTCAATGCTAGCCGTTTCCTGTGTTGACAATTCCATGGTAGTCGTCTCTCCTATATTGGTCTAACACTCTGTTTTTTTCTTTGTTTTTCTTGGCGGCCCGATGCTGTTCGTCGCCTATGAAGGCGGTCAGACCCTAGTAGTCTCCTGATTTTACGGTTCCGTAGTAATCACTTCCTGTATGGGACTGTTTTTGGCGATCCCATGCTAGTCGCTTTTAATGACGATGGCCTCATTCAATCCTCTCTTGTGCTAATTGTCATAGGCAAGTCTTCAGTGGTTGGTCCCACAGTTGTAGTCTCCCTCGTGAGGTTTCATGTTGTTTTTTGTTCTGTGTTGGTGATCTCACGTTTGTCGTCTCCGTTCATGGCCGGTCCATGCTTGCCCTGTCCTGATTTGGCGGGCCCACGCATTCCCTGGGGTGGCATCCCGTGCTTGTCTTCTGTTTTATTGGCGATACAAAATGTAATGACTCCTATCTCTTTTGTTTTTAGATATTGTGTTGGATTTATCGATGAGAAATCGGGCCAGGACTCTATAACGGGTAATACGATCTTGTGCGTATGAAAATTGAAATACATTATCTGTGAAAAACAAATCAAGGTAACAACGAGAAATGATGTTACGGGTAGACAACTGTGCTAGGTATTTGAATTGATGCCTAGATACAAAATTCAGTTGAACGAGATGAATCAAAGGACACTGTATCCTCCCTGGGTACTTCTGACAATTCTCTAATCATAGATAATGCAATTTAGTTTACTCGTGATAATCATACCGATGAGAGGACAAATTGATTAATCAATTCCTGATATTATCATCCCCTAACGGTTATCATTGGAAAGTTCTCCATTAATACAAATAGGTTTACAAACGAATTCTCTCCTTTGAACAGAGACAATTTTATACAGTATTATATTTCAAGTTGTTCATGAAGCGCTATGGCCTTCATTATATAATGTTGATTTTCGTTTGCATGTATTAGAATCAGTTCCCTTAGGTAGATTTTTGTGACGTGAATTCTACTGGAGTGGTAACATAGTGGCTGCCCATACCGATGTCTCCACGGACCCTGCACTAGTTGAACTTATTGAAATGGAAACAATGAAATTTAAGATCTTCAGTAATAAATTGTACCTACAATACATTGAACCTACATAACCATTCATTGTACCTACATTATTATACATTGTAGCTACATTATCATACACTGTACCTACATTATCTACACTGTACCTACATTATCACACACTGTACCAACATTATTATACACTGTACCTACATTATCTACACTGTACCTACATTATCATTCACTGTACCTACATTATCTATACTGTACCTACACTGTACCTACATTATCATACAGTGTACTACATTCTCTACACTGTACCTATATTAACTACACTGTACCTGCATTATCTACACTGTACCTACATTATCATACCCTGTACCTACATCATCTACACTGTACCTACATTATCTACACTGTACCTACATTATCATACACAGTACCTACATTATCTACACTGTACCTACACTGTACCTACATTATCATACACTGTAACTACATTATCTACACTGTACCTACATTATCATACACTGTACCTACATTATCATACACTGTACCTACATTATCTACACTGTACCTACATTATCATACACTGTACCTACATTATCTTCACTGTACCTACATTATCATACTCTGTACCTACATTATCATTCATTTTACCTACATTATCTACACTGTACCTACATTATATACACTGTACCTACATTATCATACACTGTACCTACATTATCATACATTGTACCTACATTATCATACACTGTACCTACACTGTACCTACATTATCATACAATGTACTACATTATCATACACTGTACCTACATTATCTACACTGTACCTACATTATCATACACTGTACCTACATTATCTTCACTGTACCTACATTATCATACTCTGTACCTACATCATCATACAGTGTACCTACATTATCTACACTGTACCTACATTATCAACACTGTACCTACATTATCACACACTGTACCTACATTATCTACATTGTACCTACATTATCATACATTGTAACTACATTATCATACACTGTACCTACATTATCTACACTGTACCTACATTATCATACAGTGTACCTACATTATCATACACTGTACCTACACTGTACCTACATTATCATACAATGTACTACATTATCATACACTGTACCTACATTATCATACACTATACCTACATTATCTACACTGTACCTACATTATCATACAGTGTACCTACATTATCATACACTGTACCTACACTGTACCTACATTATCATACACTGTACCTTCATTATTTACACTGTACCTACATTATCATACACTGTACCTACATTATCTACACTGTACCTACATTATCATACACTGTACCTACATTATCATACACTGTACCTACATTATCTACACTGTACCTACATTATCTACACTGTACCTACATTATCATACACTGTACCTACATTATCATACACTGTACCTACATTATCTACACTGTACCTACATTATCATACACTGTACCTACATTATCTACACTGTACCTACATTATCATACACTGTACCTACATTATCTACACTGTACCTACATTATCATACATTGTACCTACATTATCATACACTGTACCTACATTATCTACACTGTACCTACATTATCATACACTGTACCTACATTATCATACACTGTACCTACATTATCTACACTGTACCTACATTATCATACACTGTACCTAAATATCTACACTGTACATTATCATACACTGTACCTACATTATCATACACTGTACCTACATTACCTACATTATCTACACTGTACCTACATTATCATACACTGTACCTACATTATCTACACTGTACCTACATTATCATACTCTGTACCTCATCATCACTGTACCTACATTATCTACACTGTACCTACATTATCATACACTGTACCTACATTATCATACACTGTACCTACACACTGTACCTACATTATCTACACTGTACCTACATTATCTACACTGTACCTACATTATCTACACTGTACCTACATTATCATACACTGTACCTACATTATCTACACTGTACCTACATTATCATACACTGTACCTACATTATCTTCACTGTACCTACATTATCATACTCTGTACCTACATCATCATACAGTGTACCTACATTATCATACACTGTACCTACATTATCATACACTGTACCTACATTATCATACACTGTACCTACATTATCTACACTGTACCTACATTATCATACACTGTACCTACATTATCATACACTGTACCTACATTATCATTACACTGTACCTACATTATACACCTACATTATGTACACTGTACACTGTACCATTACCTACATTATCATACACTGTACCTACATTATCATACACTGTACCTACATTATATACACTGTACCTACATTATCTACATTGTACCTACATTATCATACACTGTACCTACATTATCATACACTGTACCTACATTATCTACACTGTACCTACATTATCTACACTGTACCTACATTATCATACAGTGTACTACATTATCATACACTGTACCTGCATTATCATACACTGTACCTACATTATCTACACTGTACCTACATTATCTACACTGTACTACATTATCATACACTGTACCTACATTATCATACACTGTACCTACATTATCATTCATTTTACCTACATTATCTACACTGTACCTACATTATATACACTGTACCTACATTATCATACACTGTACCTATAATATCATACACTGTATCTACATTATCTACACTGTACCTACATTATCATACACTGTACCTACATTATCTACACTGTACCTACACTATCTACACTGTACCTACATTATCTACACTGTACCTACATTATCTACACTGTACCTACATTATATACACTGTACCTACATTATCTACACTGTACCTACATTATCATACACTGTACCTACATTATCTTCACTGTACCTACATTATCATACTCTGTACCTACATCATCATACACTGTACCTACATTATCATACAGTGTACCTACATTATCTACACTGTACTACATTATCATTATACACTGTACCTACATTATCATACACTGTACCTATATTATCTACACTGTACCTACATTATCATACACTGTACCTACATTATTTTCACTGTACCTACATTATCTACTCACCTACATCATCATACACTGTACCTACATTATCACACACTGTACCTACATTATCTACATTGTACCTACATTATCATACATTGTAACTACATTATCATACACTGTACCTACATTATCTACACTGTACCTACATTATCCACACTGTACCTACATTATCTACATTGTACCTACATTATCATACATTGTACCTACATTATCATACACTGTACCTACATTATCATACACTGTACCTACATTATCTACACTGTACCTACATTATCTACACTGTACCTACATTATCATACACTGTACCTACATTATCATACACTGTACCTACATTATCATACACTGTACCTACATTATCATACACTGTACCTACATTATCATACACTGTACCTACATTATCATACACTGTACCTACATTATCTACACTGTACCTACATTATCAACACTGTACTACATCATCATACACTGTACCTACATTATCATACAATGTACTACATTATCATACACCGTACCTACATTATCATGCACTGTACCTACACTGTACCTACATTATCTACACTGTACCTACATTATCATACACTGTACCTACATTATCATACACTGTACCTACATTATCTACACTGTACCTACATTATCATACACTGTACCTACATTATCTACACTGTACCTACATTATCTACACTGTACCTACATTATATACACTGTACCTACATTATCATACACTGTACCTACATTATCTACACTGTACCTACATTATATACACTGTACCTACATTATCATACACTGTACCTACATTATCATACACAGTACCTACATTATCATACACTGTACCTACATTATCATACACTGTACCTACATTATCATACACTGTACCTACATTATCATACACTGTACCTACATTATCTACACTGTACCTACATTATATACACTGTACCTACATTATCATACACTGTACCTACATTATCATACACAGTACCTACATTATCATACACTGTACCTACATTATCATACACTGTACCTATAATATCATACACTGTATCTACATTATCTACACTGTACCTACATTATCATACACTGTACCTACATTATCTACACTGTACTACATTATCATACACTGTACCTACATTATCATACACTGTACCTACATTATATACACTGTACCTACATTATCTACATTGTACCTACATTATCATACATTGTACCTACATTATCATACACTGTACCTACATTATCATACACTGTACCATTATACACTGTACCTACATGTATCATTATACACTGTACCTGCATTATCATACACTGTACCTACATTATCTACACTGTACCTACATTATCTACACTGTACTACATTATCATACACTGTACCTACATTATCATACACTGTACCTACATTATCTACACTGTACCTACATTATCTACACTGTACCTACATTATCATACACTGTACCTACATTATCATACACTGTACCTACATTATCTACACTGTATCTATATTATCTACACTGTACTACTAGATTACCTTTATACCACTGCCCGGTATACTATAGTTGACGTGGAGACTTGAACTCGCGTGATGCTACAATCTATGAAGAAATTCTTGTGACCAGTACCCTAAAAATTCTTGAACTGGACTTTTACGTTCTTACAGATATACATGTAACGCAAGCTTAATTTGAGAAAAGGTTGACTGATGTCCAATGACATATCATGTGATGACTTTGGCGTTCTGGCTTATACATACATGTATGCTATCGTCCTCCTTTTATGTAACCACTGAAAAAAAGTTATTTTTTTACTTGACATGTCGGTAAAAACCACTTTTTAAAACTGTTTTATACCCCTTCTTTCCTTTCGATAAAATAGCCTTCTGAATGTCCACTTAACGGTCCCCAAAGTGGTAAGATCGGCTCTCTTGTTAATAACACTACAGTTTTCGTGTGTTGAAGTAATCAGTACTATTGGTAACCATGATAACGATATTGACGTTTTCAAACTAATTCATAATTAACAATAATTATCACCTATGTATGCACTAGAACATTTTAATACCGAATACATATATATTATTTCTACAATTGACACCCACGAAAGTATTTGAATTACAATCAAGGTGAACATATCACTTTATCAGACATTTTGTCACTATGATCATGTTTAGAATTCCCAGCTTTCTATCAGTACGACCTCCAAACATCCTTTTATGTGTATGTCGTGGTGGTGTATTGGTACGCAGTTTAGCATTTCTTGGCTGGGTGATTTGGTATCGTAAATCGTGAGTTCGATGCCCGTTCAGAGCAGGAGTGAAAAACTGTCTTCCTTTGTCAGTTGGTGTACATACCATGTTATAACAATAGTCTATTATATGTATATAACCTCGCACAACTGGTCCATTGCTACATACCTAAACTACTTCACCACAACTGGTTCATAGCTATTTTCCTAAACTACCTCACCACAACTGGTCCGTGGTTACATACCTAAACTATCTCACCACAACTGGTCCATTTCTACATACCTAAACTACATAACCACAACTGGTCCGTGGCTACATACCTAAACTGTCTGACCACAACTGGTCCGTGGCTACATACCTAAACTGTCTGACCACAACTGGTCCGTGGCTACATACCTAAACTACCTCACCACAACTGGTCCGTGGCTACATACCTAAACTACCTCACCACAACTGGTCCGTGGCTACATATCTAAACTGTCTGACCACAACTGGTCCGTGGCTACATACCTAAACTGTCTGACCACAACTGGTCATTGGCTACATACCTAAACTACCTCACCACAACTGGTCCGTGGCTACATACCTAAACTACCTCACCACAACTGGTCCGTGGCTACATACCTAAACTGTCTGAACACAACTGGTCCGTGGCTACATACCTAACTATCTCACCACAACTGGTCCATTGCTACATACCTAAACTACTTCACCACAACTGGTCCGTGGCTACATACCTAAACTACCCCGCCACAACTGGTCCGTGGCTACATACCTAAACTACCTCACCACAACTGGTCCGTGGCTACATACCTAAACTACCTCACTACAACTGGTCCGTGGGTACATACCTAAACTACCTCACCACAACTGGTCCGTGGCTACATACCTAAACTACCTCACCAAAACTGGTCCGTGGCTACATACCTAAACTACCTCACCACAACTGGTCCGTGGCTACATACCTAAACTACCTCACCACAACTGGTCCGTGGCTACATACCTAAACTACCTCACCAAAACTGGTCCGTGGCTACATACCTAAACTACCTCACACCAACTGGTCCGTGGCTACATACCTAAACTACCTCACCACAACTGGTCCGTGGCTACATACCTAAACTACCTCACCACAACTGGTCCATGGCTACATACCTAAACTACCTCACCACAACAGGTCCGTTGCTACATACCTAAACTACCTCGCCACAACTGGTCCGTGGCTACATACCTAAACTACCTCACCACAACTGGTCCGTGGCTACATACCTAAACTACCTCACCACAACTGGTCCGTGGCTACATACCTAAACTGTCTGAACACAACTGATCCGTGGCTACATACCTAAACTACCTCACCACAACTGGTCCGTGGCTACATACCTAAACTACCTCACCACAACTGGTCCGTGGCTACATACCTAAACTACCTCACCACAACTGGTCCATGGCTACATACCTAAACTACCTCACCACAACTGGCTACATACCTAAACTGTAGGACCACAACTGGTCCGTGGCTACATACCTAAACTACCTCACCACAACTGGTCCGTGGCTACATACCTGAACTACCCAACCACAACTGGTCCGTGGCTACATACCTAAACTACCTCACCACAACTGGTCCGTGGCTACATACCTAAACTGTCTGACCACAACTGGTCCGTGGCTACATACCTAAACTACCTCACCACAACTGGTCCGTGGCTACATACCTAAACTACCTCACCACAACTGGTCCGTGGCTACATACCTGAACTACCCAACCACAACTGGTCCGTGGCTACATACCTAAACTATCTCAACACAACTGGTCCGTGGCTACATACCTAACTACCTCACCACAACTGGTCCGTGGCTACATACCTAAACTACCTCACCACAACTGGTCCGTGGCTACATACCTAAACTACCTCACCACAACTGGTCCGTGTCTACATACCTAAACAACCTCACCACAACTGGTCCGTAGCTACATACATAAACTACCTCATAACACATGGTCCGCGGCTACATACCTATTATAACTCACCACAACTGGTCCGTGGCTACATACCTAAACTACCTTCCCACAACTGATCCGTGGCTACATACCTAAACTATCTCACCACAACTGGTCCATTGCTACATACCTAAACTACCTCACACCAACTGGTCCGTGGCTACATACCTAAACTACTTCACCACAACTAATCCAATGTTACATACATAAACTACCACACCACAACTGGTCCGTGGCTACATACCTAAACTACCTCACACCAACTGGTCCGTGGTTACATACCTAAACTACCTCACCACAACTGGTCCGTGGCTACATACCTAAACTACCTCACCACAACTGGTCCACTGCTACATACCTAAACTACCTCACCACAACTGGTCCGTGGCCACATTGAAAACTACCTCAACACACCTGGTCTGTGGCTACATACCTAAACTACCTCAACACAACTGGTCCGTGGCTACCTACCTAAACTACCTCACCACAACTGGTCCGTGGCTACATACCTAAACTACCTCACCACAACTGGTCTGTGGCTACATACCTAAACTACCTCACCACAACTGATGCGTGGCTGGATACCTAAACTGTCTGACCACACCAACTGGTCAGTGGCTACTTATCTAAACTACCTCACCACAACTGGTCCGTGGCTACATATCTAAACTGTCTAACCACAACTGGTCCGTGGCTACATACCTAAACTGTCTGACCACAACTGGTCATTGGCTACATACCTAAACTGTCTGACCACAACTGGTCCGTGGCTACATACCTAACTACCTCACCACAACTGGTCCGTGGCTACATACCTAAACTGTCTGAACACAACTGGTCCGTGGCTACATACCTAACTATCTCACCACAACTGGTCCATGGCTACATACCTAAACTACCTCACCACAACTGGTCCGTGGCTACATACCTAAACTACCTCACCACAACTGGTCCGTGGCTACATATCTAAACTGTCTAACCACAACTGGTCCGTGGCTACATACCTAAACTGTCTAAACACAACTGGTCCGTGGCTACATACCTAAACTGTCTGACCACAACTGGTCCGTGGCTACATACCTAAACTACCTCACCACAACTGGTCCGTGGCTACATACCTAAACTACCTCACCACAACTGGTCCGTGGCTACATACCTAAACTACCTCACCACAACTGGTCCGTGGCTACATACCTAAACTACCTCACCACAACTGGTCCGTGGCTACATACCTAACTACCTCACCACAACTGGTCCGTGGCTACATACCTAAACTACCTCACCACAACTGGTCCGTGGCTACTAACCTAAACTACCTCACCACAACTGGTCCGTGGCTACATACCTAAACTACCTCACCACAACTGGTCCGTGTCTACATACCTAAACTACCTCACCACAACTGGTCCGTGGCTACATACCTAAACTACCTCACCACAACTGGTCCGTGGCTACATACCTAAACTACCTTACCACAACTGGTCCGTGGCTACATACCTAAATTTACTCACCACAACTGATTCGTGGCTACATAACTAACTTACCTCACCACCACTGGTCCGTGGCTACATACCTAAACTACCTCACTACAACTGGTCCGTGGCTACATACCTAAACTACCTCACCACAACTGGTCCGTGGCTACATACCTAAACTGTCTGACCACAACTGTTCCGTGGCTACATACCTAAATACCTCACCACAACTGCTTCGTGGCTACATTCCTAAACTACCCCACCACAACTGGTCCGTGGCTACATACCTAAACTACCTCACCACAACTGGTCCGTGGCTACATACCTAAACTACCTCACCACAACTGGTCCGTGGCTACATACCTAAACTGTCTCACCACAACTGGTCCGTGGCTACATACCTAACTACCTCACCACAACTGGTCCGTGGCTACATATCTAAACTACTTCACCACAACTGTTTCATAGCTATTTTCCTAAACTACCCCGCCACAACTGGTCCGTGGCTACATACCTAAACTACCTCACCACAACTGGTCCGTGGCTACATACCTAAACTACCTCACCACAACTGGTCCGTGGCTACATACCTAAACTACCTCACCACAACTGGTCCGTGGCTACATACCTAAACTACCTCACCACAACTGGTCCGTGGCTACATACCTAAACTACCTCACCACAACTGGTCCGTGGCTACATACCTAAACTACCTCACCACAACTGGTCCGTGGCTACATACCTAAACTACCACCCCACAACTGGTCCGTGGCTACATACCTAAACTACCTCACCACAACTGGTCCGTGGCTACATACCTAAACTACCTCACCACAACTGATCCGTGGCTACATACCTAAACTACCTCACCACAACTGGTCCGTGGCTACATACCTAAACTACCTCACCACAACTGGTTCGTGGCTGAATACCTAAATTACCTCACCAAAACTGGTCCGGCGCTACATACCTAACTTACCTCACCACAACTGGTCCTTTCCTACATACCTAAACTACCTCACACCAACTGGTCCGTGGCTACATACCTAAACTACCTCACCACAACTGATCCACTGTTACATACCTAAACTACCTCACCACAACTGGTCCGTGGCTACATACCTAAACTACCTCACCACAACTGGTCCGTGGCTACATACCTAAACTACCACACCACAACTTGTCCGTGTCTACATACCTAAACTACCTCAGCACAACTGGTCCGTGGCTACATACCTAAACTACCTCACCACAACTGGTCCGTGGCTACATACCAAACTACCTCACCACAACTGGTCCGTGGCTACATACCTAAACTACCTCACCACAACTGGTCCGTGGCTACATACCTGAACTACCCAACCACAACTGGTCCGTGGCTACATACCTAAACTACCTCACCACAACTGGTCCGTGGCTACATACCTAAACTACCTCACCACAACTGGACCGTGGCTACATTCCTGAACTACCTCACCAAAACTGGTCCATGGCTACATACCTAAACTACCTCACACCAACTGGTCCGTGGCTACATACCTAAACTACCTCACCACAACTGGTCCGTGGCTACATACCTAAACTACCTCACCACAACTGGTCCGTGGCTACATACCTAAACTACCTCACCACAACTGGTCCGTGGCTACATACCTAACTACCTCACCACAACTGGTCCGTGGCTACATACCTAACTACCTCACCACAACTGGTCCGTGGCTACATACCTAAACTACCTCACCACAACTGGTCCGTGGCTACATACCTAAACTACCCCGCCACAACTGGTCCGTGGCTACATATCTAAACTGTCTAACCACAACTGGTCCGTGGCTACATACCTAAACTGTCTGACCACAACTGGTCATTGGCTACATACCTAAACTGTCTGACCACAACTGGTCCGTGGCTACATACCTAAACTACCTCACCACAACTGGTCCGTGGCTACATACCTAAACTACCTCACCACAACTGGTCCGTGGCTACATACCTAAACTACCTCACCACAACTGGTCCGTGGCTACATACCTAAACTACCTCACCACAACTGGTTCGTGGCTACATACCTAAACTACCTCACCACAACTGGTCCGTGGCTACATACCTAAACTACCTGACCACAACTGGTCCGTGGTTACATACCTAAGCTACTCCACACGAACTGGTCCGTGGCTACATACCTAAACAACCTCACCACAACTGGTCCGTAGCTACATACCTAAACTACCTCATAACACATGGTCCGCGGCTACATACCTAAAATACCTCACCACAACTGGTCCGTGGCTACATACCTAAACTACCTCACCACAACTGGTCCATGGCTACATACCTAAACTACCTCACCACAACTGGTCCATTGCTACATACCTAAACTACTTCACCACAACTGGTTCATAGCTATTTTCCTAAACTCCCCCAACACAGCTGGTCCGTGGCTACATACCTAAACTGTCTGACCACAACTGGTCATTGGCTACATACCTAAACTGTCTGACCACAACTGGTCCGTGGCTACATACCTAAACTACCTCACCACAACTGGTCCGTGGCTACATACCTAAACTACCTCACCACAACTGGTCCGTGGCTACATACCTAAACTACCTCACCACAACTGGTCCGTGGCTACATACCTAAACTACCTCACCACAACTGGTCCGTGGTTACATACCTAAACTACCTCACCACAACTGGTCTGTGGCCACATACCAAACTACCTCACCACATCTGGTCCGTGGCTACAAACGGAAACTACCCCGCCACAACTGGTCCGTGGCTACATATCTAACTACCTCACCACAACTGGTCCGTGGCTACATACCTAAACTACCTCACCACAACTGGTCCGTGGCTACATACCTAAACTACCTCACCACAACTGGTCCGTGGCTACATACCTAAACTACCTCACCACAACTGGTCCGTGGCTACATACCTAAACTACCTCACCACAACTGGTCCGTGGCTACATACCTAAACTACCTCACCACAACTGGTCCGTGGCTACATACCTAAACTACCTCACCACAACTGGTCCGTGGCTACATACCTAAACTACCTCACCACAACTGGTCCGTGGCTACATACCTAACTACCTCACCACAACTGGTCCGTGGCTACATACCTAACTACCTCACCACAACTGGTCCATGGCTACATATCAAACTACCTCACCACAACCGATCCGTGGCTACATACCTAAACTACCTCACCACAACTGGTCCGTGGCTACATACCTAAACTACCTCACCACAACTGGTCCGTGTCTACATACCTAAACTACCTCATCACAACTGGTCCGTGGTTACATACCTAAACTACCTCACCACAACTGGTCCGTTGCTACATAACTAAACTACCCCGCCACAACTGGTCCGTGGTTACATACTTAAACTTACTCACCACAACTGGTCCGTGGCTACATACCTAAACTACCTCACCACAACTGGTCCGTGGCTACATACATAAACTACCTCACCACAACTGGTCCGTGGCTACATACCTAAACTACCTCACCACAACTGGTCCGTGGCTACATACCTAAACTACCTCACCACAACTGGTCCGTGGCTACATATCTAAACTGCCTAACCACAACTGGTCCGTGGCTACATACATAAATTGTCTGCCCACAACAGGTCTGTGGCTACATACTTAACTACCTCACCACAACTGGTCCGTGGCAACATACCTAAACTATCCCACCACAACTGGTCCATGGCTACATACCTAAACTGCCTGAACACAACTGGTCCGTGGCTACATACATAACTACCTCACCACAACTGGTCCGTGGCTACATACCTAAACTACCTCACCACAACTGGTTCATGGCTACATACCTAAACTACCTCACCACAACTGGTCCGTGGCTACATACCTAAACTACCTCACCACAACTGGTCCGTGGCTACATACCTAAACTACCTCACCACAACTGGTCCGTGGCTACATACCTAACTTACCTCACCACAACTGGTCCATTCCTACATACCTAAACTACCTCACATCAACTGCTCCGTGGTTGCATACCTAAACTACCTCACCACAACTGGTCCTTGGTTACATACCTAAACTACCTCACCACAACTGGTCCGTGGCTACATACCTAAACTACCTCACCACAACTGGTCCGTGGCTACATACCTAAACTACCTCACCACAACTGGTCCGTGGCTACATACCTAAACTACCTCACCACAACTGGTCCATTCCTACATACCTAAACTACCCCACACCAACTGGTCCGTGGTTACATACCTAAACTACCTCACCACAACTGGTCCGTGGCTACATACCTAAACTACCTCACCACAACTGGTCCGTGGCTACATACCTAAACTACCTCACCACAACTGGTCCGTGGCTACATACCTAAACTACCTCACCACAACTGGTCCGTGGTCCGTGGCTACATACCTAAACTACCTCACCACAACTGGTCCGTGGCTACATACCTAAACTACCTCACCACAACTGGTCCGTGGCTACATACCTAAACTACATCACCACAACTGGTCCGTGGCTACATACCTAAACTACCTCACCACAACTGGACCGTGGCTACATTCCTGAACTACCTCACCACAACTGGTCCATGGCTACATACCTAAACTACCTTACACCAACTGGTCCGTGGCTACATACCTAAACTACCTCACCACAACTGGTCCGTGACTACATACATAAACTACCTCACCACAACTGGTCCTTGGCTACATACCTAAACTACCTAACCACCACTGGTCCGTGGCTACATACCTAAACTCTGACACAACTGGTCCGTGGCTACATACCTAAACTACCTCACCACAACTGGTCCGTGGCTACATACCTAAACTACCTCACCACAACTGGTCCGTGGCTACATACCTAACTACCTCACCACAACTGGTCCGTGGCTACATACCTAAACTACCTCAACACAACTGGTCCGTGGCTACATACCTAAACTACCTCACCACAACTGGTCCGTGGCTACATACCTAAACTACCTCACCACAACTGGTCCGTGGCTACATACCTAAACTACCTCACCACAACTGGTCCGTGGCTACATACCTAAACTACCTCACCACAACTGGTCCGTTGCTACATACCTAAACTACCCCGCCACAACTGGTCCGTGGCTACATATCTAAACTGTCTGATCACAACTGGTCCGTGGCTACATACCTAAACTACCTCACCACAACTGGTCCGTGGCTACATACCTAAACTACCTCACCACAACTGGTCCATGGCTACATACCTAAACTACCTCACCACAACTGGTCCGTGGCTACATACCTAAACTACCTCACCACAACTGGTCCGTGGCTACATACCTAAACTACCTCACCACAACTGATGCGTGGCTACATACCTAAACTGTCTGACCACAACTGGTCAGTGGCTACTTACCTAAACTACCTCACCACAACTGGTCCGTGGCTACATACCTAAACTACCTCACCACAACTGGTCCGTGGCTACATACCTAAACTACCTCCCCACAACTGGTCCGTGGCTACATACCTAAACTACCTCGCCACAACTGGTCCGTGGCTACATACCTAAAATTACTCACCACAACTGGTTCGTGGCTACATAACAAACTTACCTCACCACAACTGGTCCGTGATTATATACCTAAACTACCTCACCACAACTGGTCCGTGGCTACATACCTAAACTACCTCACCACAACTGGTCCATGGCTACATACCTAAACTGTCTGAACACAACTGGTCCGTGGCTACATACCTAACTACCTCACCACAACTGGTCCGTGGCTACATACCTAAACTACCTCACCACAACTGGTCCGTGGCTACATACCTAAACTACCTCACCACAACTGGTCCGTGGCTACATACCTAAACTGTCTGACCACAACTGGTCCGTGGCAACATACCTAAACTATCTCACCACAACTGGTCCGTGGCTACATACCAAACTACCTCACCACAACCGGTCCGTGGCTACATACCTAAACTACCTCACCACAACTGGTCCATGGCTACATACCTAAACTACCTCACCACAACTGGTCCGTGGCTACATACCTAAACTACCTCACCACAACTGGTCCATGGCTACATACCTAAACTACCCCACCACAACTGGTCCGTGGCTACATACCTAAACTGTCTGACCACAACTAGTCCGTGGCTACATACCTAAACTACCTCATTACACATGGTCCGCGGCTACTTACCTAAACTACCTCACCACAACTGGTCCATGGCTACATACCTAAACTACCTCACCACAACTGGTCCGTGGCTACATACCTAAACTACCTCACCACAACTGGTCCGTGGCTACATACCTAAACTACCTCACCACAACTGGTCCATGGCTACATACCTAAACTACCTCACCACAACTGGTCCGTGGCTACATACCTAAACTACCTCACCACAACTGGTCCGTGGCTACATACCTAAACTGTCTGAACACAACTGGTCCGTGGATACATACCTAAACTACCTCACCACAACGTGGTACCTCGTGTCCGTGGCTACATACCTAAACTACCTCACCACAACTGGTCCGTGGCTACATACCTAAACTACCTCACCACAACTGGTCCGTGGCTACATACCTAACTACCTCACCACAACTGGTCCGTGGCTACATACCTAACTTACCTCACCACAACTGGTCCATTCCTACATACCTAAACTACCTCACACCAACTGGTCCGTGGTTACATACCTAAACTGTCTGACCACAACTGGTCCGTGGCTACATACTTAAACTACCTCAGCACAACTGATCCGTGGCTACATACCTAAACTGTATGACCACAACTGGTCGGTGGCTACTTACCTAAACTGT